>NC_084744.1:50283642-50436946 GCF_033978785.1 Entelurus aequoreus
TTTCAAAGACAGCTTTTGTCTTCTTGCCAGGAACTCATTTCAACACAGAGTATTGTGATAATTTAGATATAATTATTCCGACAGTAACAATGCCTTTTAGATTTATTAAGGTCTGACATGTTTAGTAACTTTACCAGTGGCAGTAGCTAGATGAAGATTAAAGTTAAAGTACCAATGATTGTCACACACACACACTTGGTGTGGTGAAATGATTCCTGCATTTGACCCATCACCCTTGATCATCCCCTGGAGTTGAGGTGAGCAGTGAGCGGCAGCGGTGGCCGCGGCCCGGGAATCATTTTTTTGGTGATTTAACCCCCATTCCAACCCAAGCAGGGATGTGACACACTCACATACTTTCTAATTGGTCAAACGGTAGAAGGCGGGACATCCAAATGAAAACAATAACAAGATTTCGGGGCTGTAAATCTAATTTCCAAATGAGCATATCCCGGCTGAACTACTGTTATCAGTTATAGAGGTATTGTAAAAGAACATGATTTATTAATACCTTTTGACATATCAGGGCCATTTAATGATGACTTGACATTCAATTTTTACATATGGCTCCTTTAAATAGTAAACACGATTTTTTTTTTTTCAGCCTGTTCCGAGCTGCACGACTTCCTCAGTGTTCTTTTTACAGGTTTCTAATCTATTCTAATATCTGCACTGGCATTTCCTGTGAGCGAGAAAAGGGGGAAAAAAACAAAAAAACGAACAGCCATAATTGATCTTCCCGCTGATAGTTGCTCTACTCATGTCACGCCCGAGTCTTATTCTCTCAGCCGTCACGCTGTCAGCGTCGTCGGCTGACGACGGAGAGAGACAAAACTATCTCGGAGACACGGATCATAAAGACAGATCTGCTCTTTACTCATCGTTGATTTATGTACGCGGACGTCAAAGTGAGGAAACGCAACGGCACTTTATTAAACGTGCCATGTGATTTTTGGCGTTTATTGCCGCCGTCCTCCTGTGGCACGCTCCATGGAGGGATGCCATTCTGTCGATGCATTTGTGTTGCTATTTGTGTTTATTCATGTGTGTGTGTGTGTGCGCGTGTGTGTGTGACACATATCACACAGCCAAAGGGGGATTTGCTTCCGTCTTATTGCTTCGGCAGGAAAGGATCATGCAAATTGTAGTAGGAAAGGAAACAAAAAAGAAAAACAATATATATATCCCTTGTTGTATTAATATTTTTGATTGCCGTATTTTCCGGACTATAAGGCGCACTTAAAATATTTTTTTTCCCTTCAAAACTCGACGTTGCGCCTGATGTAAGGAATACGTTTGGTTGTGCTTACCGACCTCAAAGCTATTTTATTTGGTACATGGTGTAATGATAGGTGTGACCAGTAGATGGCAGTCAAACATAATAGATACGTGTAGACTGCAGTATGATGGCAATATGACTCATGTAAACAACGCTAAAATGTTATGTGAAAATATAGAACATTACACACGGCGCTCAAAAATCTGTCAAAATATGTTTGTACTACTTTGGTAAGCTGTGAAGGCGCACCGCTTGATGGATTGTACTGTGCTTCAACATATGAGTATTATTATGGTGTGTGTATAAGGTAAGACATATTATCTGGCGTTTTTGTTTCGCAATATTAGGGAAAAGCAACTTTTCTTACCTTCTGGTAACTGCTGATCTGTATTTGGGATCTGCATAAGTCCTGGAAATGTCCACGCGTCCGCCATTCTAGTCTGTAAGCTCCTTCTTTTACTCTATCTTCTTGTTATGGGACATTCATCCTCCGTTGTTGCCATTTCTAATATAAAGTAGTGTAAAGTTCTTACTTATATTTAGAGATGTCCGATAATGTCGTTTTTGCCGATATCCGATATTCCGATATTGTCCAACTCTTATCAACCGATATCAACCGATACCGATATATACAGTCGTGGAATTAACACATTATTATGCCTAATTTTGTTGTGATGCCCCGCTGGATGCATTAAACAACGTAACAAGGTTTTACAAAATAAATCAACTCAAGTTATGGAAAAAAATGCCAACATGGCACTGCCATATTTATTATTGAAGTCACAAAGTGCATTATTTTTTTTACACGCCTCAAAACAGCAGCTTGGAATTTGGGACATGCTCTCCCTGAGAGAGCATGAGGAGGTTGAAGTGGGGGAGGGGGGGGGGGGAGGGTGTATATTGTAGCGTCCCTGAAGAGTTAATGCTGCAAGGGGTTCTGGGTATTTGTTCTGTTGTGTTTATGTTGTGTTACGGTGCGGATGTTCTCCCGAAATGTGTTTGTCATTCTTGTTTAGTGTGGGTTCACAGTGTGGCGCATATTTGTAACAGTGTTAAAGTTGTTTATACGGCTACCCTCAGTGTGACCTGTATGGCTGTTGACCAAGTATGCCTTGCATTCACTTGTGTGTGTGAAAAGCCGTAGATATTATGTGATTGGGCCGGCACGCAAGGGCAGTGCCTTTAAGGTTTATTGGCGCTCTGTACTTCTCCCTACGTCCGTGTACACAGCGGCGTTTTAAAATGTCATACATTTTACTTTTTGAAACCGATACCGATAATTTCCGATATTACATTTTAAAGCATTTATCGGTCGATGATATCGGCAGTCCGATATTATCGGACATCTCTAGTATAAGGTAAGACATATTATCTGCCGTTTTGTTTCGCTATATTTTGCAAAAGCAACTTTTCTTACCTTCTTGTACCTGCTGATGTATTTGGGATCTGCATAAGTCCTGAAAAATGTCCGTGCGTCTGCCATTGTAGTCTATAAGCTCCTTCTTCTACTCTATCTTCTTCTTATGTGACATTCATCCTCCGCTGTTGCCATTTCTAATATAAAGTAGTGTCAAGTTCTTACTTGTATCTGTCAGTAAACTCGCCATGAAAGCGCTAAAACATACCGGTGTGGTGAGCTTACATTATTCACCCAAGGAACTTTAGTTCTAACACTGTATATACAAACATAATCTATGACTTGTTATGTAGACCAGTGGTCCCCAACCTTTTTTGTAACTGCGGACCGGTCAACGCTTGAAAATTTGTCCCACGGACCGGGGGGGATGTTTTTTTGTTTTTTTGTTGTTGTTTTTTTTACAATCATGTGTGCTTACGGACTGTTTTTTGGGTTGGTGCACTAATTGTAAGTGTATCTTGTGTTTTTTATGTTGATTTAATAAAAAAAAATAAAAAAATAAAAAAAATGTTTTTATTTTTTACTTTTTTTAATATATTGTGCGGCCCGGTATCAATCGATCCATGGACCGGTACCGGTTGGAGACCACTGATGTAGACCACAAGGAAGTGTTTTCAATTTAGAAAAAACATAAATATATATGACTCCTTTAATGCGCCTGATGTAAGGATTAAGTTTGGTTGAGCTTACCGACCTCGAAGCTATTTTATTTGGTACATGGTGTAATGGTAGGTGTGACCAGTAGATGGCAGTCAAGCATAAGAAATATGTGTAGGCTGCACTATGATGGCAATATGACTCATGTAAACAACGCTAAAATGTTATATGTTCCATTGAAAATATAGAACATTACACGCGGCGCTCAAAAATCTATCGAAAATGTTTTAGTACGACTTTGGTGGGCTATGAAGCCGCACCGCTTGATGCGCTTCAACATACGAGTATTGTTCATCCGCCTCACCTCTCCACGGTGGAGCGCACAGGTGAGCACGATCAGCCTCATTGGCAGCTCACGCCAGCACTCCATGGAAGTTTGGCTGCTCAGAACTTTGTCTAGTGGTGTTGCAGAGCAGCTGATTGCTAAATCATCGGATTAAAACGCACATGGGGGAAAAGGAAAAGATCAGAGAGGCTACTGGTAAGCTCGCGTCTTTTTACTGGGCAGAAACAAACTGTTTGGATTGAATTGGAGGCCGTATCACACAAAAGCCTAGGTCTGGGCTTATGGAGCAAACAAATCCTATGTATTGTTTTGTTAAATGTGTTGCCTGTAGAGAGGTTGAAAGGTCACGCTGGATTGACTGCTTTGCATTTGTTCAATTGTGTGCTTATTTGATTATTTTGCTTAACCTATTTGAAGTAGGGCTGCAACAACTAATCGATTAAAATCGATTATTACAATAGTTGCCGATTAATTTAGTCATCGATTCGTTGGATCTATGCTATGCGCATGCGCAGTTTTTTTTTTTCAAATTTATTTATTTTTTTAATTTTTTAAAAATTTTTAATAAACCTTTATTTATAAACTGCAACATTTACAAACAGCTGAGAAACGATAATCAACATAAGTATGGTGCCAGTATGCTGTTTTTTTTTCAACAAAATACTGGATACTATCCAGTATTATTAGCGTTTCGACACATTGCAAAACTGTATTGATACTATGTCGATACTGTGTCACTAAATACTGACATCTGCTGGACATTAAAAATCCCTACAGGCAACCTACGGACCGACTCAACTGACACTGATTTTATGACCTAGTCCAGGGGTCGGCAACCCAAAATGTTGAAAGAGCCATAATGGACCAAAAATACAAAAACAAATCTGTCAGGAGCCGCAAAAAATTAAAAGCCATATTACATGTATCATGAGATATAAATTTAATTAAGAGGACTTAAAGGAAAGTAAATGAGCTCAAATATAGCTACAAATGAGGCATAATGATGCAATATGTACATATCGCTAGCCTAAATAGCATGTTAGCATCGATTAGCTTGCAGTCATGCAGTGACCAAATATGTCTGATTAGCACTCCACACAAGTCAATAACATCAACAAAACTCACCTTTGTGCATTCACGCACGTTTAAAGTTTGGTGGACAAAATGAGACAGAAAAAGAAGTGGCATAAAACACGTCCTAGAACAGGGGTCGGCAACCCAAAATGTTGAAAAAGCCATAATGGACCAAAAATACAAAAACAAATCTGTCAGGAGCCGCAAAAAATTAAAAGCCATATTACATGTGTCATGAGATATAAATTTAGTTAAGATGACTTAAAGGAAGCTAAATGAGCTCAAATATAGCTACAAATGAGGCATAATGATGCAATATGTACATATCGCTAGCCTAAATAGCATGTTAGCATCGATTAGCTTGCAGTCATGCAGTGACCAAATATGTCTGATTAGCACTCCACACAAGTCAATAACATCAACAAAACTCACCTTTGTGCATTCACGCACGTTTAAAGTTTGGTGGACAAAATGAGACAGAAAAAGAAGTGGCATAAAACACGTCCTAGAACAGGGGTCGGCAACCCAAAATGTTGAAAAAGCCATAATGGACCAAAAATACAAAAACAAATCTGTCAGGAGCCGCAAAAAATTAAAAGCCATATTACATGTGTCATGAGATATAAATTTAGTTAAGATGACTTAAAGGAAGCTAAATGAGCTCAAATATAGCTACAAATGAGGCATAATGATGCAATATATACATATCGCTAGCCTAAATAGCATGTTAGCATCGATTAGCTTGCAGTCATGCAGTGACCAAATATGTCTGATTAGCACTCCACACAAGTCAATAACATCAACAAAACTCACCTTTGTGCATTCACGCACAACGTTTAAAGTTTGGTGGACAAAATGAGACAGAAAAAGAAGTGGCATAAAACACGTCCTGGAAAGTCGGAGAAAGTTCTACATGTAAACATACTATACGGTGAGTTCAAGGACCGCCAAAATTAGTAGGACAAAACGGCGCTCGCCAAATACTCGAATCAGTGAAGCATGTTTAATATAAACTGTGTGATTTATAACAATTAGGGAGGTTTGTGTCATGTTTGTCCTCCTACAGAAACCATACTAAAACAAAAAATAGATTTTTTTCCCCTCATCTTTTTCCATTCTTCATACATTTTTGAAAAATCTCCAGGGAGCCACTAGGGCGGCGCTAAAGAGCCGCATGCGGCTCTAGAGCCGCGGGTTGCCGACCCCCGACCTAGTATATACAATAATATAAACCAAGTCATTGTATTTCATTTAGGATTATTTCATATCTTCATTTAAATAAAAATATATTTTTTATCTTTTTTAGATACAGTCAAGTAATGTGAACATGTATCGTGACTAGGATGGTAGAAGGTGGGGATTGAACCCCAGTAACCAGCAACCCTCCGATTGCTGGCACGGCCACTCTACCAACTTCGCCACGCCGTCATTCCTGTACCTTCTCTAGTAACAGTAGTGATGGGTCCTGGCAACACAGATGCATCGGCGCATGCCACACATGGTATCGCTCTATGAGCTCGACGCATGCGCCGATGCATCTGTGTTGCCGGACCCATCACTACTGGATAGGATAGCAATGTAGTTTGTCTCTTGTATCCGATTATTAATCGATCAATCGAAGTAATAATCGACAGATTAATCGATTATAAAATGAATCGTTAGTTGCAGCCCTAATTTGAAGTACATAATGTTGCTGTACAGTTCATTGATTAACCAAATTCTGCTTTATTGAATAGAATGCGATGTTTAGTTGGTACTTGAATTACTAACAGATCTTAATCTCTTAACACATGTTATTATTGGGGAAAATAATGAATGGGTTACCTAAAAAAAAAACAATTATCCGACATATAACGTTAAGAGACGTTTCATGAGAGCAGAGTGCGTGTGTGTGTGTGTGTGCGCCTTTTTAAAGGTGGAGCCTGTTGCTAAGTGACGTGTGACATCACACAAAATTAAATGTGATCAACAAAGTGTGTTTTCGTGCATGTACTTCACACACAAAGACTAGTTGTGTCCGCCCTGAGATCGGTGGGTCGTGAGTTCAAACCCCGGCCGAGTCATACCAAAGACTATAAAAATGGGAGCCATTACCTCCCTGCTTGGCACTCAGCGTCAAGGGTTGGGGTTGGGGGTTAAATCACCAAACAATGATTCCCGGGCGCGGCCACCGTTGCTGCTCACTGCTCCCCTCACCTCCCAGGGGGTGATCAAGGGTGGTGGGTCAAATGCAGAGAATAATTTCGCCACACCTAGTGTGTGTGTGACAATCATTGGTACTTTAACTTTAACTTTAGCACGCTAACAGTAAAGTGCTAACTTTTTTTTGCCATTTTTACACTTTTTGTTGTCTAATTACGCAGCCATACACCTTACAGTCATAAAACTTGGTATTTACAACATGCTTACTATATGCATGCTTACGTTAGCATGCTAACATAAACGTGCCAGTTTTTTGTTTGTTTTTTTAGCTAATTTTGCACCCGTTTACTCTACAGTCATATAACTTGGTATGTGACACTTCTTAACTGTTAGTGTGGTAATGTTAGCATGCTAACAATAAAGTGCTAAAAATTTTTTTAGCTTATTTTACACTTTTTACTCTAATTCCCCAGCCATACACCCTATAGTCATACAACTTGGTATGTGACACTTCTTAACTGTTAGCGTGCTAATGTTAGCATGCTAACAATAAAGTGCTAACTTTTTTAGCTTATTTTACACTTTTTCCTCTAATTCCCCAGCCATACACCTTAGAGTCATATAACTTGGTATGTGACACAAGCTAACTGTAATCATGCTAACCTTAGCTTGTTAACATGCTAACATTAGCATGCTATCTTTTTGAGATAGTTTCACAACTGTTTACACCAGACTCATATAACTTGGTATGTGACAGCTGTTAACTATTAGTGTTCTAACTTTAGCACGCTAACAGTAAAGTGCTAACTTTTTTTTGCCATTTTTACACTTTTTTTTGTCTAATTATGCAGCCATACACCTTACAGTCATAAAACTTGGTATTTACAACATGCTTACTATATGCATGCTTACGTTAGCATGCTAACATAAACGTGCTATTTTTTTTTTTTTTTTTTAGCTAATTTTGCACCTGTTTACCCTACAGTCATCTAACTTAGTATGTGACACTTCTTAACTGTTAGCATGCTAACGTTAGCATGCTACCATTAAAGTGCTGACTTTTTTTTAGCTTATTTTACACTTTTTACTCTAATTCCCCAGCCTTTAGAGTCATATAACTTATGTGACACAAGTTAACTGCTATCATGTTAACCTTAGCTTGTTAACATGCTAACATTAGTATGCTATATTTTTAAGCTAGTTTCACAACTGTTTACACCATAGTCATATAACTTGGTATGTGACATTTTTTACCTGTTAGCATGGAAACGTTAGCATGCTACCATTAAAGTGCTAACTTTTTTAGCTTATTTTACACTTTTTACTCTAATTCCCCAGCCATACACCTTGGAGTCATATAGCTTGGTATGTGACATTTTTTTTTACCTGTTAGCATGCAAACGATGGCATGCTAGCAAGCTAACTTAGGCTCGCTAACCTTTTTTCATCTAATTTGACACTTTTTCTTCTATTTCCACAGCCATACATACACCTTTGAGTCATATAACTTGGTATATGAAAAATTCTGACTATCATTTTTTAAATAATTTTGCACCTGTTTACCTTACAGTCATATAACTTGGTGTGTGAAACTTCTTAACTGTTAGCATGCTACCATTAAAGTGCTAACTTTTTTAGCTTATTTTACACTTTTTACTCTAATTCCCAGTCATACACCTTTGGAGTCATATAACTTGGTATGTGACACAAGCTAACTGCTATCATGCTAACCTTAGCTTGTTACCATGCTAACATTAGCGTGCTAACTTTTGGAGCTAGTTTCGCAACAGTTTACACCAGAGTCATATAACTTGGTATGTGACACAAGCTAACTGCTATCATGCTAACCTTAGCTTGTTAACATGCTAACATTAGCGTGCTAACTTTTTGAGCTAGTTTCGCAACAGTTTACACCAGAGTCATACAACTTGGCATGTGACACAAGCTAACTGCTATCATGCTAACCTTAGCTTGTTAACATGCTAAAATTAGCGTGCTAACTTTTTGAGCTAGTTTCTCAACCGTTTACATCAAAGTTATTTAACTTGGTATGTGACATTTTTTTACCTGTTAGCATGCAAACGATGGCATGCTTGCAAGCTAACTTAGGTTTGCTAACCTTTTTCATCTAATTTTACACTTTTTCTTCTATTTCCGCATCCATACACCTTTGAGTCATATAACTTGGTATATGAAAAATTTTAAATGTTATCATTTTTTGAGCTGATTTTGCACCTGTTTACCTTACAGTCACATAACTTGGTATGTGACACTTCTTAACTGTTAGTGTGCTAACGTTAGCATGCTAACAAAGTGCTAACTTTTTTTTAGCTTATTTTACACTTTTTACTCTAATTCCCCAGTCATACACCTTAGAGTCATATAACTTGGTATGTGACACAAGCTAACTGCTATCATGCTAGTCTTAGCTTGTTAGCATGCTAACTTTTTGAGCTAGTTTCGCAACAGTTTACACCAGAGTCATATAACTTGGCATGTGACACAAACCAACTGCTATCATGCTAACCTTAGCTTGTTAACATGCTAACATTAGCGTGCTAAGTTTTTGAGCTAGTTTCGCAACCGTTTACACCAGAGTCATATAACTTGGTATGTGACATTTTTTTACCTGTTAGCATGCAAACGATGGCATGCTAGCAAGCTAACTTAGGCTCGCTAACCTTTTTTCATCTAATTTTACACTTTTTCTTCCATTTCCGCAGCCATACACCTTTGAGTCATATAACTTGGTGTATGAAACATTCTGACTGGTATCACGCTATCGTTAGCACACATGCTAAGTGTTAGCATTTTTATGTAAACCTGCTACTGTTTTAGGCTAGCTCTGTCGCTCGTTGTGTACAGTTACACCTAAAACTCACGGATTCAGACACTCTGCACCATCTAATAAGTATGGCGGCTTCCGGCGACCCCCGGCCAGAGGTCCAGGGCACAGATAGCAGGCCCATCAAAATTTTGTAGTTATTAAATATTACACTAACTGTCTTTGTCAGCAAAAAGTTCAGATGTTTTGTTTGGATAGTTTAGCATACATATTGACTTACTTATTGGATCATATTTTGCATCTTTAATGTACATCATGCATCAAAATGACCGACCCTCGTCCTTTCATTTTTATGTATGCGACACTTGCTGGAAAAAGTTTGCAAACCCCTGCTGGGAAATAAATATAAAAATGTATCACCGCGTGATATTTACATAATTCTTAAGAGTCATTTCAGTGAGCACAGACAGGCTCTCTTTATTACATTAGACGGCAAATTGTATTTAAAAGTGGTATTTTGGACGTGTACTTTGTGTTGCTTGCAGAAGTATTAGCCTGGCACAGCGCGCCTTAAAATGTCCCACCTTCATAACAATCACAAACGGTCACATTATTTTCTTAATATGCTTAATTTTCTTCTCCGAAGGAATGTTGGAGTCAGCATCGGCGCTCGCCATCGTGCCCGTAAATCAATTTGAGCTATTAGAGATAACGCCATAAAGCCATTGAGCTCATTCCTATTGTGGCGGCGGCGCTGGCTCATTAACGGCGCTATCTCCTGACTGGCGTGTTCTCAGCCAGTCGAGGGCAAGCCAAGGCCAGCAGAACTCCATAAAAATGCAAATCTTAGCCATGCAAATCCTGGCTGAGCTCAAGTTGATTCAAGTTTCTTATTTGTCACAGGGATACCACTCTGGCATTGGTGCTGTCACTTTGTCAAAGATCGGATTAAGATGAAGACCCTCTTTTAAATGTTGGCGTTCTGTGGCACGCTGGTGTTGTGGGATGTTTTGCAGCACACGTCTTAGCTGTGAGTTCAATATCCTAATGCTGGTTGGTAGGCTTCAAGCCTCATCTTGATTGGTGTCCCTTTACAAGGCCGTCCAACCCTATACCACGTTCGCATGCCTACCACAGTTGGTGAACCCCCCATTGCGAGTCTCGAGGTTTAGTGTGCCGTAACGTGTGTCCATATATGCTACTGTTTTTTTGCTGGTCTCAAACTGAGCCCCCCACCCCCACATAGAAGTCAAGTTTGCACGAACACACACCACCGCTCTCATGTGTATCCGTCAATATTTATTGTGTGTACATACCAGTCAATATTTCTTATGTGTACATACCAATCAATATTTATTATGTGTACATACCAATCAATATTTATTATGTGTGTACACCAGTCAATATTTATTATGTGTGCATACCAGTCAATATTTATTATGTGTGCATACCAGTCAATATTTATGTGTGCATACCAGTCAATATTTATGTGTGCATACCAGTCAATATTTATGTGTGCATACCAGTCAATATTTATTATGTGCGCATACCAGTCAATATTTATGTGCGCATACCAGTCAATATTTATTATGTGCGCATACCAGTCATTATTTATTATGTGCGCATACCAGTCATTATTTATTATGTGCGCATACCAGTCATTATTTCTTATGTGCGCATACCAGTCATTATTTCTTATGTGCGCATACCAGTCATTATTTCTTATGTGCGCATACCAGTCATTATTTCTTATGTGCTCATACCAGTCATTTTTTCTTATGTGCGCATACCAATCGGTATTTATTACGTGCGCATACCAATCGGTATTTATTATGTGTGCATACCAGTCGATATTATGTGTGCATACACCAGTCGATATTTATTGTGTGCATACACCAGTCGATATTTATTACGTGTGTGCATACCAGTCGATATTTATTATGTGTGTACACACCAGTCGATATTTATTATGTGTGTACACACCAGTCGATATTTATTATGTGTGTACACACCAGTCGATATTTCTTATGTATGCACTCCAGTCAATATTTTGAACGTGTGCACACCAGTCAATATTTTGAACGTGTGCACACCAGTCGATATTTTGAATGTGTGCACACCAGTCGATATTTTGAATGTGTGCACACCAGTCAATACTTCTTGTGTGCATACCAGTCAATATTTCTTGTGTGCATACCAGTCAATATTTTGAATGTGTGCACACCAGTCAATATTTTGAATGTGTGCACACCAGTCAATATTTTGAATGTGTGCACACCAGTCAATATTTATTGTGTACACCAGTCAATATTTATGTGTGCATACCAGTCAATATTTTTTATGTGTGCATACCAGTCAATATTTATTATGTGCGCATACCAGTCAATATTTATTATGTGCGCATACCAGTCAATATTTATTATGTGCGCATACCAGTCAATATTTATTATGTGCGCATACCAGTCAATATTTCTTATGTGCGCATACCAGTCATTATTTCTTATGTGCGCATACCAGTCGATATTTATTATGTGCGCATACCAGTCGATATTTATTATGTGCGCACACCAGTCGATATTTTGAATGTGTGCACACCAGTCAATATTTCTTGTGTGCATACCAGTCAATATTTCTTGTGTGCATACCAGTCAATATTTTGAATGTGTGCACACCAGTCAATATTTTGAATGTGTGCACACCAGTCAATATTTTGAATGTGTGCACACCAGTCAATATTTTGAATGTGTGCACACCAGTCAATATTTTGAATGTGTGCACACCAGTCAATATTTATTGTGCACACCAGTCAATATTTATTGTGCACACCAGTCAATATTTATTATGTGTGCATACCAGTCAATATTTATTATGTGCGCATACCAGTCATTATTTCTTGTGTGCATACCAGTCAATATTTATGTGTGCATACCAGTCAATATTTATGTGTGCATACCAGTCAATATTTATTATGTGCGCATACCAGTCAATATTTATTATGTGCGCATACCAGTCAATATTTATTATGTGCGCATACCAGTCATTATTTCTAATGTGCGCATACCAATCGGTATTTATTACGTGTGCATACCAGTCGATATTATGTGTGCATACCAGTCGATATTATGTGTGCATACCAGTCAATATTTATTATGTGTGCATACCAGTCAATATTTATGTGTGCGTACCAGTCAATATTTATGTGTGCATACCAGTCAATATTTATGTGTGCATACCAGTCAATATTTATGTGTGCATACCAGTCAATATTTCTTATGTGCGCATACCAGTCATTATTTCTTATGTACGCATACCAGTCATTATTTCGTATGTGCGCATACCAGTAATTTTTTCTTATATGCGCATACCAATCGGTATTTATTACGTGCGCATACCAATCGGTATTTATTGTGTGCATACCAGTCGATATTATGTGTGCATACACCAGTCGATATTTATTATGTGTGCATACACCAGTCAGTATTTATTATGTGTGCATACACCAGTCAATATTTATTGTGTGCATACACCAGTCGATATTTATTATGTGTGTGCATACCAGTCGATATGTATTATGTGTGTACACACCAGTCGATATGTATTATGTGTGTACACACCAGTCGATATTTATTATGTGTGTACACACCAGTCGATATTTATTATGTGTGCATACACCAGTCGATATTTATTATGTGTGCACACCAGTCAATATTTCTTATGTATGCACTCCAGTCAATATTTTGAACGTGTGCACACCAGTCAATATTTTGAATGTGTGCACACCAGTCGATATTTTGAATGTGTGCACACCAGTCAATATTTCTTGTGTGCATACCAGTCAATATTTTGAATGTGTGCACACCAGTCAATATTTTGAATGTGTGCACACCAGTCAATATTTTGAATGTGTGCACACCAGTCAATATTTATTGTGCACACCAGTCAATATTTATTGTGTACACCAGTCAATATTTATGTGTGCATACCAGTCAATATTTATTGTGCACACCAGTCAATATTTATTGTGTACACCAGTCAATATTTATGTGTGCATACCAGTCAATATTTATGTGTGCATACCAGTCAATATTTATGTGTGCATACCAGTCAATATTTATGTGTGCATACCAGTCAATATTTATTATGTGCGCATACCAGTCAATATTTATTATGTGCGCATACCAGTCATTATTTCTTATGTGCGCATACCAGTCATTATTTCTTATGTGCGCATACCAATCGGTATTTATTACGTGTGCATACCAGTCGATATTATGTGTGCATACCAGTCGATATTATGTGTGCATACCAGTCAATATTTATTATGTGTGCATACCAGTCAATATTTATGTGTGCGTACCAGTCAATATTTATGTGTGCATACCAGTCAATATTTATGTGTGCATACCAGTCAATATTTCTTATGTGCGCATACCAGTCATTATTTCTTATGTACGCATACCAGTCATTATTTCGTATGTGCACATACCAGTCATTTTTTCTTATATGCGCATACCAATCGGTATTTATTACGTGCGCATACCAATCGGTATTTATTATGTGTGCATACCAGTCGATATTATGTGTGCATACACCAGTCGATATTTATTATGTGTGCATACACCAGTCAGTATTTATTATGTGTGCATACACCAGTCAATATTTATTGTGTGCATACACCAGTCGATATTTATTATGTGTGTGCATACCAGTCGATATGTATTATGTGTGTACACACCAGTCGATATGTATTATGTGTGTACACACCAGTCGATATTTATTATGTGTGTACACACCAGTCGATATTTATTATGTGTGCATACACCAGTCGATATTTATTATGTGTGCACACCAGTCAATATTTCTTATGTATGCACTCCAGTCAATATTTTGAATGTGTGCACACCAGTCGATATTTTGAATGTGTGCACACCAGTCGATATTTTGAATGTGTGCACACCAGTCGATATTTTGAATGTGTGCACACCAGTCGATATTTATTGTGTGCATACCAGTCAATATTTTGAATGTGTGCACACCAGTCAATATTTTGAATGTGTGCACACCAGTCAATATTTATTGTGTACACCAGTCAAT
Source organism: Entelurus aequoreus (assembly GCF_033978785.1). Classification (NCBI taxonomy): domain Eukaryota; kingdom Metazoa; phylum Chordata; class Actinopteri; order Syngnathiformes; family Syngnathidae; genus Entelurus; species Entelurus aequoreus. The sequence continues at coordinate 50,298,377 of NC_084744.1, forward strand.
ATTTATTGTGTACACCAGTCAATATTTATGTGTGCATACCAGTCAATATTTATTATGTCTGCATACCAGTCAATATTTATTGTGTGCATACCAGTCGATATTTATTATGTGCGCATACCAGTCGATATTTTGAATGTGTGCACACCAGTCAATATTTTGAATGTGTGCACACCAGTCAATATTTATTGTGTACACCAGTCAATATTTATTGTGTACACCAGTCAATATTTATGTGTGCATACCAGTCAATATTTATTATGTCTGCATACCAGTCAATATTTATTGTGTGCATACCAGTCGATATTTATTATGTGCGCATACCAGTCGATATTTTGAATGTGTGCACACCAGTCGATATTTTGAATGTGTGCACACCAGTCAAGATTTCTTGTGTGTACATACCAGTCAATATTTCTTGTGTGTACACCAGTCAATATGAGTTGGACTGTCAAGGTCTATCCATTTTTAAAAAAAATATTATTGTTTTTGTTACAATGCATATTTACAAAAATGAATTTTTTCCTCCGATGACTGATTCCAAAACTACACATCTCCAAAAATACAACTTTGCATAGTCATCGGGATGTTTGTATTTAAGTGATTGCTTCTTTACCTTTTTTTCACTTGTTGTAATTAAATGGGAGCTAAGTTGCCGTGCCAGGTGATATCAAACGATTTACTCCAGGCCAAAGTCGCTGCTGTGGCTTTTACTCGCCAGGCTTATGTGCCAAAGTAAACTTTTCAATTCAATCTGTATCGATCGGGCCTTTTTTTTTTCCCCCCCAGTCGAGGCTGTTTTGGGACGGCAGGTAACCACGGCAACCGGCCTGGCTGATGCCGCAACGGTCATCGGAGGAGACCGGTGGCGGCCGGAATATTCCAGCCACCTGCAGTGACACCTCTCCCTCCCCCCGCCTCGCTACCCCGGCATCCCAGCAGGCGCCCCTGCCTCGTCCCCGTCATTCCTCCTGTTTTGGGGGTGTAACGGAGCTAAAGGCAGCCTGATGCAAACTTTATGCGGGCTTCTCGTATAAATGACATGTCGCTCGCTGGTGCACTTCTTCTAACCCTGACTCTTCCTGAATGATTGATGGCTAGCGGGGTCGGGGCGGCTTTTAGTGTTCCCCTGTGGGGGCCGGTGGAGCTCGGCGCGGCTTCTGCGCTCATCAGATCATCACCAGCAGCCAGACTGCGCCCACAACAACTCAAACGCAACACAAACAGCTTCATGTTTACATCGAAACATATACAGTCGCGATCCAAAGTTGACATATACGTGTAAAGAACATGATGTCATGGCTGTCTTGAGTTTCCAATCATTTCTACAACTCTTGTTTTTTTTTTGTGATAGAGTGATTGGATGGAGTTTGGTTGTTTTATGAATTTATTATGGGTCTACTGAAAATGTGAGCAAATGTGCTGGGTCAAAAGTATACATACAGCAATGTTAATATTTGGTTGCATGTCCCTTGGCAAGTTTCACTGCAATAAGGCGCTTTTGGTAGCCATCCACAAGCTTCTGCTTGAATTTTTGACCACTCCTCTTGACAAAATTGGTGCAATTCAGCTAAATGTGTTGGTTTTCTGACATGGACTTGTTTCTTCAGCATTGTCCACACGTTTAAGTCAGGACTTTGGGAAGGCCATTCTAAAATCTTCATTCTAGCCTGATTCCTTCACCACTTTTGACGTGTGTTTGGGGTCATTGTCCTGTTGGAACACCCAACTGCGCCCAAGACCCAACCTCCGGGTTGATGGTTTTAGGTTGTCCTGAAGAATTTGGAGGTAATCCTCCTTTTCTCATTGTCCCATTTACAGGCATGTGATTTTTCCGTCTAAAGTCGGAATTCCGTCTTTAATCTCGGGAAAAAAAAAAAAAATCTCCCGTTTTTCCGTTTTTTTTTCCGACCCTAAATCAAGATTCGAGACGTAGTTTATTTTACGCCATAGTTGATTGGTTGATATGTTCCTTGTGACCAATCAGGACATCTGTTATGAATGATGACGTTAGTAACGTCATCATTCATAATGGTTATTACCGCCATTTTCCATATGTAAATGATGTCGGTTCTTGAGAGAAAGGACGCTTTACGAGTAAAATAAATTGATAAACATGTCAAAAATAAGTTTGGACGGGACTGGATGGAAAGGGAAATCACTGATACTGTTGGGAAGAAGGAAGTTACGACTTTGTTCGGTGATTTTATTCGGAAAATCGATCGTCCCGGAAAGGTTTTGTGCACGTGGTGTCATGATAATATTGACTATGGATCACGAGGTTTCAAGGCTTTGGAAGTTAATGCGAAACGCCAAAAACATATGAAACAACTTGAAGCAAGGAAAACAAACTTTTCACTAGCTGGTACTTTTGGATGTCAACCGATAGTGACATGGAGAGGAAAGATCCACCCACAACCCACTTCAGTTGCAGACAGGGTTGTTAATAATGAGGTAAGCTAAAAAATATTTGCTTGCGAAATACGCATGTTTGTTTTAAATATTAACCAATTATTGCTTTGCGAAATATAAATGGGTTTTTCTAAAAATAAAAAGCCACGTGAAAATATATTACGAAATTACAGAAATTCAAAGAGTCGCATTATTGATTCCAGTTAACAATTTATTTGAAATAAATTTGCATATAATACTATTTTCTAATATTAAGTTCTTATGTAGTCTCTTGAAACTATTGTCAGTGGTGTAACAATCTTGAAGGTAAATATTTTCACACTTGTTTCATGCAATATGTCAGTGTCCTCACATTATTATTATTTCCTATTTTCAAATATGAGTAAACAATACTAAACATGTTTAATTATTTTCATAAATGTATATCCTATTTTGGCGAAAATAATGAAATGTTTACATTACATTACATGAACTGAAGTAATGTGGTAATACTGTAAATAAACTGTAGACAATATCACTGATCAATGTGACACCTGTGGATGTGAAATGAACACAAGATGTAAATATTAGTGACTAAATACTGTTGGGACTGAACCATATACAGTGATTCATTATTATAATTGGGTTATGTATGTTCTATTAATGATGTTTTCATGTCTTTAAACACTAAAATATTTTCTTCAAATGGTGCTGTCTTTGTTAATTTTAGCATGTTAAATTGGTGAAAAACCAGGAGCTTTGGGGGGCGTTGCCCCCCTTGTCCCCACACCAGGGCACCGCCTTCGTCCCCCAGACCCCCGGAAATTTTTTCAGTCTTTTTCATTGTGGTCAAACCACATGCCTGCATTTACTCTCTGTAAAGCACCAGTTCCATTGGCGGCAAAACAGGCCCAGAGCATAATACTACCACCACCATGCTTGACGGTAGGAATAGTGTTCCTGGGATTACAGGCCTCACCTTTTCTCCTCCAAACATTGCTGGGTATTGTGGCCAAACAGCTCAATTTTTGTTTCATCTGACATATGTGTCATGATCCGTGGCCCAGATCATGTTTTTGTATTTTATGTTAGTTTTGGACTCCTTTAGTTCCTGTTTGTGTCACCTCCAATGTTGTTTTTGACAACCATCTTACATTTAGTCTTAGTCTTTTGGACTAAAATGCTTATTAGTTTTAGTCACATTTTAGTCACTTTTATATGTGATTAGTTTTAGTCCAGTTTTAGTCGACGAAAACTCATAAGGGTTTTAGTCTAGTTTTAGTCGATGAAAAGTCAAAAAGGTTTTAAAACAAAGAAGGGATACAATTACTCTATCTCTGTATACAACGTACACCTCCTGTAAAGATTTACAGGTGAATACAAAACAATCAAATGTATACCATAAAAATACTCAAAATACTACCGTGTTAAGAAAATAGTATGGTCTTAACTATCAAACAAGCAGAACAAAAATACATAGCTTATTAAAGGCCTACTGAAATGATTTTTTTAAAATTTAAACAGGGATAGCAGATCTATTCTATGTGTCATACTTGATCATTTCGCGATATTGCCATATTTTTGCTGAAAGGATTTAGTATAGAACAACGACGATAAAGATCGCAACTTTTGGTATCTGATAAAAAAAAGGCTTGCCCCTACCGGAAGTAGCGTGACGTAGTCAATTGAACATATACGCAAAGATCCCTATTGTTTACAATGATGGCCGCCAGAAGTGAGAGAGATTCGGACCGAGAAAGCGACGATTTCCCCATTAATTTGAGCGAGGATGAAAGATTTGTGGATGAGGAAAGTGCAAGTGAAGGACACATAGAAGCGATTCAGATAGGGAAGATGCTGTGAGAGCCGGGGGTGACCTGATATTCAGCTGGGAATGACTACAACAGTAAATAAACACAAGACATATATATACTCTATTAGCCACAACACAACCAGGCTTATATTTAATATGCCACAAATTAATCCCGCATAACAAACACCTGCGTGTTTGTTATGCTAGCTACTAGCTCGAGCTAGTTATAGCTCGAGCGGGTTATATGGACGGGATCCCGTATATATAACCCGCCAATACAATTCAAACACCTGCACAACACACACACTCACTCAGCCCAAAGGACCGTTCACCTAACCCAAGGTTCATGAAGCTTATATATTTAACCAAAGTTACGTACGTGACACGCACGTACGGGCAAGTGATCAAATGTTTGGAAGCGCGCGGGTGGGACCTGATATTCAGCTGGGAATGACTACAACAGTTAATAAACACAAGACATATATATACTCTATTAGCCACAACACAACCAGGCTTATATTTAATATGCCACAAATTAATCCCGCATAACAAACACCTAGGTGTTTGTTATGCTAGCTCCTAGCTACTAGCTCGAGCTAGTTATAGCAAGCGATCAAATGTTTGGAAGCGCAGCTACGTACTCACGGTTTCGCGTCTGTGTATCCAAATCAAAGTCCTCCTGGTTAGAGTCTCTGTTGTCCGAGTTCTTCGATCTTGACTGCATCTTTCGGGAATGTAAACAAACACCGGCTGTGTTGTGTTGCTGACTTCCCTCGCAAAATATCCGCTTCGCACCGACAACTTTCTTCTTTGCTTGCTCAGCTTCTTTCTCCATAATGCAATGAACAAATTGCAACAGATTCACCAACACAGATGTCCAGAATACTGTGGAATAATGAGATGAAAACAGAGCTATTTCGTATTGGCTTCAATGGGGAAGCCATACCTCTGTTAAACTGGCTACGTCACGCGCATACGTCATCATACCGAGACGTTTTCAAGCGGAAGTGTGGCGGGAAATTTAAAATTGCACTTTATAAGTTAACCCGGCCGTATTGGCATGTGTTGCAATGTTAAGATTTCATCATTGATATATAAACTATCAGACTGCGTGGTCGGTAGTAGTGGCTTTCAGTAGGCCTTTAACTGACACTGTACTAAAGCTTTCTGATCTTTCATTCTGTACTGTTGTGTGTGTGTGTGTGCGCGCGTGCGTGTCCCAACTTTACTGTAAACGTAAACGCACAGGTCCTGGTTGGGGCTGCACAACGTCACTTGTGGCTTTTAGGCTAAAGCTAGCAGACTCTACGTATAACAGTAACTCGACCTGTTTGACATATCAAGTTACGTGCTGACAGAACGTACTCACAAAGAGATAACCACACCGTCGCTGAATGTAAACATGGCTAAACATGCTGCTAAAGTAACACACACATAATGAATTGACGTTAGCGTAACAAAAGCTAACTTTAGCCTGAAGTTAGCAGCCCATTTGCGCCAGGAGTACACTAACGTTCAAAAGTTTGGGGTCACATTGAAATGTCCTTATTTTCAATGAAGATAGCTTTAAACTAGTCTTAAATTTAAAGAAATACACTCTATACATTGCTAATGTGGTAAATGACTATTATAGCTGCAAATGTCTGGTTTTTGGTGCAATATCTACATAGGTGTATAGAGGCCCATTTCCAGCAACTATCACTCCAGTGTTCTAATGGTACAATGTGTTTGCTCATTGGCTCAGAAGGCTAATTGATGATTAGAAAACCCTTGTGCAATCATGTTCACACATCTGAAAACAGTTTAGCTCGTTACAGAAGCTACAAAACTGACCTTCCTTTGAGTAGATTGAGTTTCTGGAGCATCACATTTGTGGGGTCAATTAAACGCTCAAAATGGCCAGAAAAAGAGAACTTTCATCTGAAACTCGACAGTCTATTGTTGTTCTTAGAAATGAAGGCTATACCACAAAATTGTTTGGGTGACCCCAAACTTTTGAACGGTAGTGTATGTGGAAAACGTACTAATGTATTAGCTTTCTATGACATTTATCGATTATGTTAACAGCATTTGTAACTTACCTTCGGAAAAATATCCATGTGGCGTGCCTTAAGGTGCCGCTTAAGGTTGGTCGTATTTTTTCCGCATATTTTGTGGCCACATTTGTCACCGTCTTCCTTCACAATACACTCTGTTTTATTATCTGCTGGGTTATATTTAAAATACACCCATATGTCGTCTCTACGTTTGCGACCACCGAGCCCCTGTGTTGAAACTGCCGCCGCCATCACCCTCCATTGCCTGATGAGTAACAACAGTCTGACGTGTTCATGCATTTTAAACGTCTGACAGATTACCCACTAACATTTCCGTCCGTTCTCGTCTCGTCAACGAAAACTCACACGCGTCTCGTCATGTTTTCGTCATCAGAGAGACATGTTTATCTCGTCGCCGTCTCGTTATCGTCATGAAAAAAAGTGGCGTCGACGAAATGATTTCGTCATCGTCATCGTTGACGAAAACAACACTGGTCACCTCTGAGTTTGGTTTGGTTGCCATGGTTGCTCATTGTTTTTCACCTGTCTCTGATTAGTGTTCGCCCGCTCACCTGCTACCCGAGCACTAATCAGAGGCATTATTTAAGCCTGCCTTTGCCAGTCAGTCGGCCTGGCGTCATTGTTTGCTTCATGCAACCTGTCAACATAAGTTTTGCTTGTCTCCTAGCCAATGCTAAGTGGTAGCCTTGTCTACGTAATTTTTGATTGTTTCTAGTCCATGCTAAGTGGTAGCTTAGTTTCGAGTGTAGTGATGGGTTGATGAGGCGTCATGAAGCGTTTCGACACATTGCAAAACTGTATTGATACTGTGTCGATACTGTGTCACTAAATACTGACATCTGCTGGACATTAAAAATCCCTACAGGCAACCTATGGACCGACTCAACTGACACTGATTTTATGACCTAGTATATGCAATAATATAAACCAAGTCATTGTATTTCGTTTAGGATTATTTCATATCTTAATTTAAATAAAAATATATTTTTTATCTTTTTTAGATACAGTCAATAAATAATGTGAACATGTATCGTGACTAGGATGGTAGAAGGTGGGGATTGAACCCCAGTAACCAGCAACCCTCCGATTGCTGGCACGGCCACTCTACCAACTTCGCCACGCCGTCATTCCTGTAACTTTCTCTAGAAACAGCATTCCATGATTAATATCAATAAATTAACATTAAAAATAAATGACGGAAAAATAAGCACACATATGACTGAGGTTGGCAGCACTAAATTGGCCCTAGTGTGTGACTGTTGTCCGTCTATCTGTGTTGGCCCTGCGATGAGGTGGCGACTTGTCCAGGGTGTACCCCGCCTTCCGCCCGATTGTAGCTGAGATAGGCTCCAGCGCCCCCCGCGACCCCGAAGGGAATAAGCGGTAGAAAATGGATGGATGGATGGATGACTGAGGAGTCATAGTGTAACTTTGTGTGGTGTTTGAGTTGTCCGACTTTTTGTGTGGCCTTAAACGCACCAGTGGCTTAGTGGTATGCGTGTTGTTGACGAACACCGTTAGGGCCGCTTGTTGTCACTGTCACTTAAAGTTGCATTTCAAAATCACACAGAATAAATGTTTATTTTGTTTAGAATTCAGATGGGATTTGATTTGGTGCGCGGCATATATTTGCTGTGCGCAGAGGACGCTTGAGCAGTGCGCAATTGCGCAGGCGCGCACCTTAGAGGGAACGTTGCTCACAGGGCACAGAGGAGGCGTCAGTGCGATACAGTTCGCGTATCGGTCACGTGACCAAAGCAGCTCATGATCGGTCACGTGACTTTCTAAAAGCGGTACGCGCACCGACACAGGGTATCGCTCTATGAGCTCGACGCATGCGCCGATGCATCTGTGTTGCCGGACCCATCACTATTCGAGTGCGATCAGCACATTATTCCATTTACTAGTTTTCTGGTTTTTGTACCTCCTTTAAGTTTTGATAATTAAATCATGTTCCTACCTGCACGCCATGTCCGGAGTGGTCCGTCTGCATTTCGGGAGAACGAACCCCGCAGTAAGCTGCGAAAACCCTGTCGTGACAATATGGACAAAGATAAGACCTTCTGGAGGAAAGCTCTGTGGTCAGATGAAACAAAAATGTTGCTGTTTGGCCACAAAACCCAGCAATATTTTTGGAGGAGAAAAGGTGAGGCCTTTAATCCCAAAGTCATGATTTAAACGTGTGGACAATGCTAAAGAAAGTCCATGTCAGAAAACCAACACATTTAGCTGAACTGCACCAATTTTGTCAAAAATTCAAGCAGAAGCTTGTGGATGGCTACCAAAAGCGCCTTATTGCAGTGAAACTTGCCAAGGGACATGTAAGCAAATATTAACATTGCTGTATGTATACTTTTGACCCAGCACATTTGGTCACATGTTCAGTAGACCCATAATAAATTCATAAAAGAACCAAACTTCATGAATGTTTTTTGTGACCATCAAGTATGTGCTCCCATCACTCTATCACAAACAAATAAGAGTTGTAGAAATGATTGGAAACTCAAGACATTATGTTCTTTACAAGTGTATGTCAACTTTTGACCACGACTGTATTTAGTCAGATTATTGCTCTATAGCAGACCTGGGCAAACTAATGCCCCGAGGCCACATGCGGCCCGTTAAGCTTTTCAATCTGGCCCGCCGGATATTACCAAATCATTTTTTTAAATGTTTTTTTTAGATCTTTAATATGGAAATTGTAGCTGCCATTATGATGTGCAGTGATGTAGTCAAATTACCGTGAGTTTTGAACTATACAAAGTATTTCAATGGTTGGAATCTGCGCTTTTGCATGATATACTAGTTACTATGTGTAGAGGTTTCCCTCTTGTGGTGGGTTCTTCTGATGCCGACAGATCTTCTTGACCCCGGTAGACAGCTTGAATCACGTCTTTTATTGCCACACACAAGTCTCGGTTGCTTTTCAGCAATGTATTTTAGGACTTTTCAGTCCGGCGTGTCTCTGCTTTCTGGCTCCAACTCCCAACAACGTGTCTCTGCCCGGCTGCTGCTAATAAAGGCGACAGATGATTAGATAACAAGCCCCAGCTGGGCAATCTACTCACCTGCCGCTGGCTTCGAGGCCGGTCCTTACACACCCCGCTCCGCGCCAGGCCCTCAGGCCACGCCCCCCTCCACACTATGGTAATCTACTTAGTTACTATGGTAATCTAATTAGTTACTATGGTAATCAAGTCACGGTGTGACTTAGATGAAGTCCTCAAATAACCTGATCGTTTTACTGTATGACAAATAATTAGCATCAATGCTAATATGCGAACCCAGCATGGCAGGTGGAGACAGACTTTTATTTTTGTTATATATCTCTGACCTTTAAGTAATGACTGAGAGAAGGTTTCTCTCTTTGCACGCGCAATCGTCAACTCCAAATTGTTTGGCTTTCCTGTTGAGGTTTAAGAGACAAAACCACAGGAACAAGAAGACGTTCACACATTGGATCCATTAAGAGCATGAATATTAGATATATACACTGCTGTGTGTGTGTGTGTGTGTGTGTGTGTGTGTGTGTGTGTGTGTGTGTGTAAGCCGCCCCCCAACCCCCACATGTACAAACTCATTTTCTCCATGGCACTCCTTCATAAGATATTTACATTGCCATCTATTATGGATCGTGATCAGATTGAAGCTGAGTGTTCCTGTCCTGGCCCCTGGCTGAACCCTGGGTGGTCGTCGGGTTCACACAAACATAATTCTCCTTATTTTTCGGTGCCTGAAGTGTGTTGACGTCATCGTTTCACTTCCTGTATGAGGAACGGCCCATGTCCCAGTACTTTTGTCCACTACGTGTATTTCAGGCATATACTGTATGTTGTTATTTTTCTACATCGTCAGTATGTCTTGTTTAGAGACGGGTACAGAAATTGGTGCTTTTAATGTCGTTGTGGCTTGTGCAGCCCTTTGAGACAGTCCTGATTTAGGGCTATATAAGTAAACATTGATTGATTGATTATTTAATTTAATTTTGTGAAATTGTATTTTATTTTACTACCGACCAACTGTTGTCTATAACACTGAGTACCGAGTCACGTAAAATCAAACTGCACCATATGTTTGATACTGTTGACGCACGTTACGTTGCAGACTCAGCAACGACTCAAACACTTGGCAGGCAAACAAGCGTATTTGTAGTAAAATGCCTCTAAATAATGTTGTCATTTTCCATTGTAACAAAAAGCAAGCATGCCTGATTGAAAGCACTCAAAAGCAAGGCTACATGTTTTAATAAAAATGTGCTAGGTCGATGTTACTTTACATTGGCTATGCCATATAAATCAGGGGGTCCCCAAACGTTTTGGCTCGGGGGTCCATTGGGTTAAAAAATTTGGCCGGGGTGTGTGTGTGTGTGTGAGAGACAAAGAGAGATGTTGAAATCGCCATGTAAAATTGCTAATGCTAATCGGTAGCATCTATATCAAGAGTCCCCAAACAATTTTTTTTATTTTTTTTTATTATTATTATTTTTTAAATATGTCCTTTCTAATCCATTTTCTACCGCTTGTTACTCTCGGTGTCTCCTAGCCGCTCAGGCAAATATATTGTCTAAAAATGCATTTTCCCATCGATAACGTGACATCGGGCACGGAATACATATATACAGACCTTTTTAGACAATATATTAAAATTAAAATTATTATAAAAAAGTAGTTTGGGAATCCTTGATATAAATGCTACCGATTAGCATTAGCAGTTTTTACATGGCGATTTCAACATCTCCTCCTCCTACTTACGTTACAATCAAACAGCTGGTGTGTATTAAGTAAATTTCGCTGAGGTGAGGACCCATAGTGCCAATACTACAGTAGTATTGACATTTTTGCTTCATTTAGTCTTTTTTAAGCTTAAAAATGCTTAATTTAGGTCAAGAATACATAAATACGCAAAAAAAAAAAAACTGCGATAGGTAAGCCACATTCAAAACGCATGCATTAATTTCAGTTTGTCCTAAGTGTGTTGCCTTTCAAAATGTGCTATCCCAGTGCTAATTTACATTGGATGTCCCATAGACATGCTACCGATTAGCATTAGCTATTTTACATGGCGATTTCAACATCTCCTCCTCCTACTTACGTTACAATCAAACAGCTGGTGTGTATTAAGTACAATGCTGAGGTTAGGAGCCCTGGTGCCAATACTACACTAGTATTGACATTTTTGCTTCATTTAGTCTTTCATAAGCTTAAAAATGCTTAATTTAGGTCAATAATAGATGAAATATGCAAAAATAAACTGAAAAACGGTGCGAGAGTGAAGCCGCATTCAAAAAGCATTCATTCATTTCAATTAGTCCTAAGTGTGTTGCCTTTCAAAATGTGCTAGCCCAGTGCTACTTTACATTGGATGTGCCATAGACACGCTACCGATTAGCATTAGCTATTTTACATGGCGATTTCAACATCATTTACAACGATTGTGTGTATTAAGTACAATGCTGAGGTAAGGAGCCATGGCGCCAATACTACAGTAGTATTGAGGTTTTTGCTTCATTTAGTCTTTTGTATGCTTAATTTAGGTCAAAAATACATAAAATATGCAAAACAAACAAAACAAAAAAACTGTGATAGAGTTAAGCCGCATTCTAAAAGCATGCATTCATTTCAAATTCTCCTAAGTGTGTTGCCTTTCAAAATGTGCTATCCCAGTGCTAATTTACATTGGATGTGCCATATACATTCTACCGATTAGCATTAGCAATTTTACATGGCGATTTGAACATCTCATCCTCCTACTTACGTTACAATCAAACAGCTGGTGTGTATTAAGTACAATGCTGAGGTTAGGAGCCATGGCGCTTATCCTACAGTAGTATTGACGTTTTTGCTTCATTTAGTCTTTTTTTATGCTTACAAATGCTTAAAATACATAAAATATGCCAAAATGAAATAAATAAAAAAACTTGGATAGAGTGAAGCCGCATTCTTAAAGCATGCATTCATTTCAGTTTGTCCTAAATGTGTTGCCTTTCAAAATGTGCTAGCCCAGTGCTACTTTACATTGGATGTGCCATAGACATGCTATCGATTAGCATTAGCTATTTTACATGGCGATTTCAACATATCTTACAACGTTACAATCAAACAGCTGGTGTGTATTAAGTACAATGCTAAGGTTTGGAGCCATGGTGCCAATACTACAGTAGTATTGATGTTTTTGCTTCTTTTTTAAGCTTAAAAATGCTTAATTTAGGTCGAAAATACATAAAATATGCACAAAAAAACAACTGATGGAGTAAAGCCGCATTCAAAAAGCATGCATTCATTTCAGTTTGTCCTAAGTGTGTTGCCTATCAAAATGTGCTAGCCCAGTGCTACGTTACATTTGATGTGCCATAGACATGCTACCGATTAGCATTAGCTATTTTACATGGCGATTTCAACACTTACAGCACACACACTTGGTAGGACTCAACAAAAGAAAAGGCACATTCAACTTAATGGCAAAGACTACTTCCTGACAAGGGCAACACACCCTCGGACAGACTGAAAAAATGCATTCCTGGTAATTATACTTGAATGAATTTGGATTCCAACCATCGACCAAAAAACAACAACACTTGGCCCACTTTTTAAACGCTCATCCTCAGCACGTTGGAGCGCGGCCAGACAGTGTGGCTTCTTCCGAGCCCCGCCCACTGTCGCTTCAGGCTTGAAAACACACACAGGCGGGCTGACCGCTTCGTGGCTGTCCCTCGGAAGCTTTCGCCCATACTTGCTCCTCTTCCATATTTCTCACCTTTTCACCTCACTCTGACAAGTACAACTTATGAACGCTCTATAGCAGAGGTGTCAAGGCCCGGGGGCCAGATCTGGCCCGCAAACACCTGGAAATGATATGTGTCAAAGTACTTCATTTCATTTTGACAGAAAAAATATATGTGAAATTGCATACCTTTTAAACTTAAATAGTATTGCAACAAATATTACAGTATATTATCATACTTTCCAAACATGTTTTTGTCTAAATAAAAACACTTAACTTTACAGCAAACTACTGTTGCGTCGACCAGCTCTTCCTCCTAGGGAATTTAAGTCACTGGTCAATCCCAAGTTCTTTCGATGACATATATGCTGAGTAAGAAGGACCATCAAGACAGAATAGGAATATTATCAAGTTTTACTGAAGTATCAGGAGAACAGCCCAGACCAATACATTCATACCGGCTTCTCCAGTTGTTCTAACATTCAAACGGAAAAAAACTACTCTTTGAAAAGGAAAGCAGCCTCTCCCTTTCCCAACACGGTATGGGGCGGTATAGCTTGGTTGGTAGAGTGGCCGTGCCAGCAATTTGAGAGTTCCAGGTTCGATCCCCGCTTCCGCCATCCTAGTCACTGCCGTTGTGTCCTTGGGCAAGACACCTTACCCACCTGCTCCCAGTGCCACCCACACAGGTTTAAATGTAACTTAGATATTGGGTTTCACTATGTAAAGCGCTTTGAGTCACTAGAGAAAAGCGCTATATAAATATAATTCACCTCACCTCAACACTGATAAGGCAAGGAGTGGGATGTATTTTCTTCTCATTCCAATGTCTAAAACTAAACAGACCTACGTAGACAAAGAGAAACTGGTATACAGAATATACAATGGAAAAGTACTAGCTGCTCTAAACATGGCTATGAATAAAGAAAGAACTCTTGAACATATATGCATTCTCCACACTACCCATAAAATTAATACAAACAACATTCAATTTTACGTTGTTCTTTCACTGTAAATTGAAAAAAAACTACTACTGTTTTTTGCGTTAAAATTCCATTGACTGAGCTGCCAGTTTTGGACTGTAATGTAAATGTACAGTTGTTGTTTTTAAGGGTGCATTACTGTAAATGGAAAGACGGTACATTTGTTTTTACGGTAGAAAAACTGGCAGTTAAGTGGCAGAATAAAAAAATATAAATACTTGTACTGTTTTTCCATTAACAATATAAAGTTTTAACAATATAAAGTTGTAAAAACCAATGTCAATTCAACAGAAAAAATTCTGGCAACTAAACTGCCAGATTTTTCCGTAAAACCCCCCAAAAAACAGCGGTACTGTTTTTTCATTTACCGTAAAATGTTGTAAAAAAAAAAAAAAAAAAAAAAAAAAAAAAAAAGATTTACTATTTTACAGTTACATTTTGTAAATGTAAATGTTTAACTGTAAAATCGACAGTCTACTTAAAACAATTTAAATAATTAATAATGAAATCCAGAGTCACATTCATACATTATTTACTGTTACAAGCGGCCCTCTGATGGCATCCAAAACTGCCATTTGGCCCTCAATGAAAACCACTTTGGTTAGGGCGGTTTAGCTCGGTTGGTAGAGTGGCTGTGCCAGCAACTTGAGGGTTGCAGGTTCGATCCCCGCTTCAGCCATCCTAGTCACTGCCGCTGTGTCCTTGGGCAAGACACTTTACCCACCTGCTCCCAGTGCTACCCACACTGCTTTAAATGTAACTTAGATATTGGGTTTCACTATGTAAAGCGCTTTGAGTCACTAGAGAAAAGCGCTATATAAATATAATTCACCTCACCTCAACACTGATAAGGCAAGGAGTGGGATGTATTTTCTTCTCATTCCAATGTCTAAAACTAAACAGACCTACGTAGACAAAGAGAAACTGGTATACAGAATATACAATGGAAAAGTACTAGCTGCTCTAAACATGGCTATGAATAAAGAAAGAACTCTTGAACATATATGCATTCTCCACACTACCCATAAAATTAATACAAACAACATTCAATTTTACGTTGTTCTTTTACTGTAAATTGAAAAAAAACTACTACTGTTTTTTGCGTTAAAATTCCATTGACTGAGCTGCCAGTTTTTGACTGTAATGTAAATGTACAGTTGTTGTTTTTAAGGGTGCATTACTGTAAATGGAAAGACGGTACATTTGTTTTTACGGTAGAAAAACTGGCAGTTAAGTGGCAGAATAAAAAAATATAAATACTTGTACTGTTTTTCCATTAACAATATAAAGTTTTAACAATATAAAGTTGTAAAAACCAATGTCAATTCAACACAAAAATTCTGGCAACTAAACTGCCAGATTTTTCCATAGAACCCCCCAAAAAACAGCGGTACTGTTTTTTCATTTACCGTAAAATGTTGTAAAAAAAAAAAAAAAAAAAAAAAAAAAAAAAGATTTACTATTTTACAGTTACATTTTGTAAATGTAAAGTTTTTAACTGTAAAATCGACAGTCTACTTAAAACAATTTAAATAATTAATAATGAAATCCAGAGTCACATTCATACATTATTTACTGTTACAAGCGGCCCTCTGATGGCATCCAAAACTGCCATTTGGCCCTCAATGAAAACCACTTTGGTTGGGGCGGTTTAGCTCGGTTGGTAGAGTGGCTGTGCCAGCAACTTGAGGGTTGCAGGTTCGATCCCCGCTTCAGCCATCCTAGTCACTGCCGCTGTGTCCTTGGGCAAGACACTTTACCCACCTGCTCCCAGTGCCACCCACACTGCTTTAAATGTAACTTAGATATTGGGTTTCACTGTGTAAAGCGCTTTGAGTCACTAGAGAAAAAGCGCTATATAAATATAATTCACCTCACCTCAACACTGATAAGGCAAGGAGTGGGATGTATTTTCTTCACATTCCAATGTCTAAAACTAAACAGACCTACGTAGACAAAGAGAAACTGGTATACAGAATATACAATGGAAAAGTACTAGCTGCTCTAAACATGGCTATGAATAAAGAAAGAACTCTTGAACATATATGCATTCTCCACACTACCCATAAAATTAATACAAACAACGTTCAATTTTACGTTGTTCTTTTACTGTAAATTGAAAAAAAACTACTACTGTTTTTTGCGTTAAAATTCCATTGACTGAGCTGCCAGTTTTGGACTGTAATGTAAATGTACAGTTGTTGTTTTTAAGGGTGCATTACTGTAAATGGAAAGACGGTACATTTGTTTTTACGGTAGAAAAACTGGCAGTTAAGTGGCAGAATAAAAAAATATAAATACTTGTACTGTTTTTCCATTAACAATATAAAGTTTTAACAATATAAAGTTGTAAAAACCAATGTCAATTCAACACAAAAATTCTGGCAACTAAACTGCCAGATTTTTCCGTAAAACCCCCCAAAAAACAGCGGTACTGTTTTTTCATTTACCGTAAAATGTTGTAAAAAAAAAAAAAAAAAAAAGATTTACTATTTTACAGTTACATTTTGTAAATGTAAAGTTTTTAACTGTAAAATCGACAGTCTACTTAAAACAATTTAAATAATTAATAATGAAATCCAGAGTCACATTCATACATTATTTACTGTTACAAGCGGCCCTCTGATGGCATCCAAAACTGCCATTTGGCCCTCAATGAAAACCACTTTGGTTGGGGCGGTTTAGCTCGGTTGGTAGAGTGGCTGTGCCAGCAACTTGAGGGTTGCAGGTTCGATCCCCGCTTCAGCCATCCTAGTCACTGCCGCTGTGTCCTTGGGCAAGACACTTTACCCACCTGCTCCCAGTGCCACCCACACTGCTTTAAATGTAACTTAGATATTGGGTTTCACTATGTAAAGCGCTTTGAGTCACTAGAGAAAAAGCGCTATATAAATATAATTCACTTCACTTCACTTTGACATCCCTGCTCTATAGTAACTATTTTCATGCTCACGTCGTCATCTTTTTGGCTCTTTGGCCTATTCCCCACTGCACTGTTATAGAAAATGGATGGATGGATACATGTTAGTGTTTTATTGTTTAGTCAATGGTTAATATTTATTGTTTACATTGAACAAGGGAGTCTATCAAGTCCAATTTCTTGACGTCAGAAGGGGATTCATACAGCCCCTTTTGTCATGGTTTACCTGACACATGAAACGTGACGAATTTGGGGGGGGGTGCACTATCCACTTTAGAAGCCAGATGGCAGGAGAGTGTTAAATATTTCAAAGTGCGTTTTGTGGCAATTCCAACTTTGGTTGCTATGTAGAGTGGTGCTTTCCATAATTTTCCGCAGACTGCATTGCAAAATGGTTAACCCCACCCCTCTTCCTTTCACGTGAGAGTCACCCAACTGTACTTGCCTCGTGAAAAACCGTCCGACCGGAACTCTCTAATAACTAAAGTTCCTTGGGTGAATAATGTAAAGTCACTACACCGGTATGTTTTAGTGCTTACATGGCGAGTTTACTGACAGATATAAGTAAGAACTTACCACTACTTTATATTAGAAATAGCAACAGCGGAGGATGAATGTTCCATAACAAGAAGATAGAGAAAAATAACAAGCTTATCCACTACGGTGTCCGCACGAACTACAAAGGCGGATTTGCGCAATATTTCAGGATTTATGCAGATCCCAAATACAGATCAGCAGGTACCAGAAGATAAAAGTTGCTTTTGCATAATATTGCAAAACAAAACGCCAGATAATGTCTTACCTTGTAGACACACCATAATAATACTCGTATGTTGAAGCACAGTACAATCCATCAAGCGGTGTGGCTTCATAGCTTACCAAAGTTGTACTAAAACATTTTGACAGATATTTGAGCGCCGTGTGTAATGTTCTATATTTTCAATGGAACATATAAAATGTTGGTGTTGTTTACTTGAGTCATATTGCCATCATATTGCAGTCTACGTATATCTCTTGTGTGACTGCCATCTACAGGTCACACTTATCATTACACCATGTACCAAATAAAATTGCTTCGAGGTCGGTAAGCAAAACCAGAATTATTCCGTACATTAGGTGCACCGGGTTATAAGGCGCAATGTCGATTTTTGAGAAGAAAAAAAAAGATTTTATCTGCGCCTTATAGTCCGGAAAATACAGTAAACTTATCAACTTTTTAAAAATAAAAATAAAAATAAATAAAAGCAGTCTTTTTCTCACAATGTCGACTTTTTTCTTTTAAAATTGGGAACGATTTGTTATGTTCTTTCTGTTTCTGTTATATTGCATTATTTTCTCGTAAAATTATTACTTTTTTATGTAAAATTATACATTTTTAATGCAAAATGGTGACATTTGTCATATAAAATTCAGACTTTTCACAATATTGCCAATTTTTTTGTTGTTCTTGTAAAATAGTGAAATTTAATGTAGTAAAATGATGACTTTTGTCATCATTTTGCCAAGTAAAATTCAGATTATTACTATAATATTGCCAAAATGTTTAAGTTTTCTTATAAAATTGTGACTTTTGTCGAGTAAAATTTCGACTCTTTTCAGAAAAACAGGCAACATTTTAAGCTTTTCTTGTAAACTTGCAACTGTTGAGTAAAATTCCAACTTTTATCATAATCTTGCACAAATGTTAAATTTTTCTTGTAAAATTTTGACTTGCGTTGAGTAAAACTACAACTTTTATTATAATTCTGCCAAAAGTTTTTCTTTTGAAATCGTGACCTTTTTCCTGTGAAATTCCAACTAATTTTTCACAACAAGCTTTTTTTTATGTTTGCATAGTATGTATATATTATTAATGTTGTAAATACAAATCTTTATATATCTAGAAAGGCTGGTCCTAAAGAGGTAGGCATTATTCGGAATAACAAAACAAAACGCCAGATAATATGTCTTACCTTGTAGACACACCATAATAATACTCGTATGTTGAAGCACAGTACAATCCATCAAGCGGTGCGGCTTCATAGCTTACCGAAGTCGTACTAAAACATTTTGATAGATTTTTGAGCGCCGTGTGTAATGTTCTATATTTTCAATGGAACATATAAAATGGTGTTGTTTACTTGAGTCATATTGCCATCATATTGCAGTCTACACAAATGTGTGACTGCCATCTACTGGTCACACTTATCATTACACCATGTACCAAATTAAATTGCTTTGAGGTCGGTAAGCAAAACCAGAATTATTCCGTACATTAGGCGCGACGTCGATTTTTGAGAAAAAAAAAAGATTTTATAATCCGGAAAATACGATAAACTTATCAACTTTTTCTAATATCAAAATCTCCCCTATAACGCAATAGTTACAGGTGTACAGGTAAAAGCTGCTTTTCCCCTTACACAACACATTTTTTGCTATTTTTCACTATTTTTGCTGTTTTCTGTTGAGAATGTTTCATTAAAAAAAGGAGCTACTGCCATTCGGACACGAAAGCAAACACCTTTCCACTTCCTCTCCCATCGCTTCCTTGACCTTCCTTGACCTCCACCTGGCATCCTGCTAGTGGCCTACTTTTCCTCGCCGTCTTTCTGGCCCCTCCTACTGCGCCTCGCCGTCAACCTCCCGCACTTTTCACGCCGCCCACAGCGTCCTGGAGACACCTGACGACATGTTCACCGTCTCTTTTACTTGCAGCTTCTTTGCTCTTTTTTTAAATTAAATCGCTCCCTTCTTGTGTGTGTGTGTGTGTGGGTGTGTGTGTGTGTGTGTTCTTGTATTTCTACCCTTCTTGAGACATCAACAAGGAAAAGTACCTTCCATATGAGGACCGGTGAACAAGTTAGGACATAAATCATGGTCCCAATACGGAAAACCATTGCATCTAATAGAAAATGTCTCATTTGCACCCCTGGTGGTGAAATCTATCAAAATGAGGGTGGTCCCAAAAAGGAGGGATTTTTCATTCTGACTGTCGGTTTTAAAAGTGCTCCCCCTCTAGTCTACATATGAAATAACAAGTGTGTGTAAGAAATTGAAATGCGCCTCCTTTGGCCAAAATTAATAAAAATAATAAAATAAATATGTGTATATAGAGACATACTGTAATAACTTGAAGTAAATAATGAAGATTACAAACCAATTAAAAAAAATAAAAAATGACTTAAAGCAGTCTTTTTCTCACAATGTGTCGACTTTTTTCTTATAACAATTTCTCATATTTCGGTTTCTGTAGTATTGCAATATTATCTCGTGAAATTATTACTTTATGTAAAATTATTACTTTTTATGTAAAATTATTACTTTTTTTATGTAAAATTATTACTTAATGCAAAATGGTGACATTTGTCATATACAATTCTGACTTTTATCACAATATTTGCCAATCTTTTTGTTGTTCTTGTAAAATAGTGACATTTTTTGAGTAAAATTCAGATTGTTATAATGTTGCCAACATTTTAAAGTTTTCTTATAAAATTGTGACTTTTGTCGAGTAAAATTACGACTCTTTTCATAGAATTGCCAAAATGTTAAGGTTTTCTTGTAAAATTGCGACTGTCATTGAGTAAAATTCCAACTTTCATCATAATATTGCACAAATGTTCAGTTTTTCTTGTAAAGTTTTGACTTGCGTTGAGTAAAATTACGCCTTTTATTATAATACTGCCAACATTCTAAGTTTTTCTTGTGAAATTGTGACCTTTTTCTTGTGAAATTCCAACTAATTTTTCACAAGCTTTTTTTTATGTTTGCATAGTATGTATATATTATTAATGTTGTAAATACAAATATTTATATATCTAGAAAGGGTGGTCCTAAAGAGGGATTTTTCAAATTGACTGTCGGTTTTAAAAGTGCTCCCCGTATGGCCAACATATGTAATAACAAGTGTGTGTAAGAAATTGAAATGCGCCCCCTTTGGCCAAAATAATAACAAAACAAAAAATATATGTATATAGAGACATACTGTAATAACTTGAAGTAAATAATGAAGATTAAAAACCAATTACAAACAAAAACAATTTAAAATAATAACAAATAAAGCAGTCTTTTTCTCACAATGTGTCAACTTTTTTCGTATACAATTGGGAACGATTTCTTATATTCTTTCTGTTTCTGTAATATTGCAATATTTTCTTGTAAAATTATTACTTTTTTTATGTAAAATTATAAATTTTTAATGCAAAATGGTAACATTTGTCATATAAAATTTCGACTTTTCACAATATTGCCAATTTTTTTTTTTTTCTTGTAAAATAGTGACATTTTTTGGAGTAAAATGACTTTTTTGTCATCATTTTGCCAAGTAAAATTCAGATTATTATTATTATAATTTTGCCAAAATATTTAAGTTTTCTTATAAAATTGTGACTTTTGTCGAGTAAAATTACGACTCTTTTCATAAAATTGCCAAAATGTTAAGGTTTTCTTGTAAAATTGCGACTGTTATTGAGTAAAATTCCAACTTTTATCATAATATTGCACAAATGTTCAGTTTTTCTTGTAAAGTTTTGACTTGCGTTGAGTAAAATTACGCCTTTTATTATAATACTGCCAACATTCTAAGTTTTTCTTGTGAAATTGTGACCTTTTTCTTGTGAAATTCCAACTAATTTTTCACAAGCTTTTTTTTATGTTTGCATAGTATGTATATATTATTAATGTTGTAAATACAAATATTTATATATCTAGAAAGGGTGGTCCTAAAGAGGGATTTTTCAAATTGACTGTCGGTTTTAAAAGTGCTCCCCGTATGGCCAACATATGTAATAACAAGTGTGTGTAAGAAATTGAAATGCGCCCCCTTTGGCCAAAATAATAACAAAACAAAAAATATATGTATATAGAGACATACTGTAATAACTTGTAGTAAATAATGAAGATTAAAAACCAATTACAAACAAAAACAATTTAAAATAATAACAAATAAAGCAGTCTTTTTCTCACAATGTGTCGACTTTTTTCGTATACAATTGGGAACGATTTCTTATATTCTTTCTGTTTCTGTAATATTGCAATATTTTCTTGTAAAATTATTACTTTTTTTATGTAAAATTATAAATTTTTAATGCAAAATGGTAACATTTGTCATATAAAATTTCGACTTTTCACAATATTGCCAATTTTTTTTTTGTTCTTGTAAAATAGTGACATTTTTTGGAGTAAAATGACTTTTTTGTCATCATTTTGCCAAGTAAAATTCAGATTATTATTATTATAATTTTGCCAAAATATTTAAGTTTTCTTATAAAATTGCGACTTTTGTCGAGTAAAATTACGACTCTTTTCATAAAATTGCCAAAATGTTAAGCTTTTCTTATAAAATTGCGACTGTTATTGAGTAAAATTCCAACTTTTATCATAATATTGCACAAATGTTCAGTTTTTCTTGTAAAGTTTTGACTTGAGTTGAGTAAAATTACGCCTTTTATTATAATACTGCCAACATTCTAAGTTTTTCTTGTGAAATTGTGACCTTTTTCTTGTGAAATTCCAACTAATTTTTCATAAGCTTTTTTTTAATGTTTGCATAGTATGTATATATTATTAATGTTGTATATACAAATATTTATATATCTAGAAAGGGTGGTCCTAAAGAGGGATTTTTCAAATTGACTGTCGGTTTTAAAAGTGCTCCCCGTATGGCCAACATATGTAATAACAAGTGTGTGTAAGAAATTGAAATGCGCCCCCTTTGGCCAAAATAATAACAAAACAAAAAATATATGTATATAGAGACATACTGTAATAACTTGAAGTAAATAATGAAGATTAAAAACCAATTACAAACAAAAACAATTTAAAATAATAACAAATAAAGCAGTCTTTTTCTCACAATGTGTCGACTTTTTTCGTATACAATTGGGAACGATTTCTTATATTCTTTCTGTTTCTGTAATATTGCAATATTTTCTTGTAAAATTATTACTTTTTTTATGTAAAATTATAAATTTTTAATGCAAAATGGTAACATTTGTCATATAAAATTTCGACTTTTCACAATATTGCCAATTTTTTTTTTGTTCTTGTAAAATAGTGACATTTTTTGGAGTAAAATTACTTTTTTGTCATCATTTTGCCAAGTAAAATTCAGATTATTATTATTATAATTTTGCCAAAATATTTAAGTTTTCTTATAAAATTGTGACTTTTGTCGAGTAAAATTACGACTCTTTTCATAAAATTGCCAAAATGTTAAGGTTTTCTTGTAAAATTGCGACTGTTATTGAGTAAAATTCCAACTTTTATCATAATATTGCACAAATGTTCAGTTTTTCTTGTAAAGTTTTGACTTGCGTTGAGTAAAATTACGCCTTTTATTATAATACTGCCAACATTCTAAGTTTTTCTTGTGAAATTGTGACCTTTTTCTTGTGAAATTCCAACAAATTTTTTACAAGCTTTTTTTTATGTTTGCATAGTATGTATATATTAATAATGTTATAAATACAAATATTTATACATCTAGAAAGAGTGATCCTAAAGAGGGATTTTTCAAATTGACTGTCTGTTTTAAAAGTGCTCCCCCTCTGGCCAACATATGTAATAACAAGTGTGTGTAAGAAATTGAAATGCGCCCCCTTTGGCCAAAATAATAACAAAACAAAAAAATATATGTATATAGAGACATACTGTAATAACTTGAAGTAAATAATGAAGATTAAAAACCAATTACAAACAAAATATTTTTTTAAATAATAACAAATAAAGCAGTCTTTTTCTCACAATGTGTCGACCTTTTTCGTATACAATTGGGAACGATTTCTTATATTCTTTCTGTTTCTGTAATATTGCAATATTTTCTTGTAAAATTATTACTTTTTTTTGTAAAATTATGAATTTTTAATGCAAAATGGTAACATTTGTCATATAAAATTTCGACTTTTCACAATATTGCCAATTTTTTTTTTTTTCTTGTAAAATAGTGACATTTTTTGGAGTAAAATGACTTTTTTGTCATCATTTTGCCAAGTAAAATTCAGATTATTATTATTATAATTTTGCCAAAATATTTAAGTTTTCTTATAAAATTGTGACTTTTGTCGAGTAAAATTACGACTCTTTTCATAAAATTGCCAAAATGTTAAGGTTTTCTTGTAAAATTGCGACTGTTATTGAGTAAAATTCCAACTTTTATCATAATATTGCACAAATGTTCAGTTTTTCTTGTAAAGTTTTGACTTGCGTTGAGTAAAATTACGCCTTTTATTATAATACTGCCAACATTCTAAGTTTTTCTTGTGAAATTGTGACCTTTTTCTTGTGAAATTCCAACTAATTTTTCACAAGCTTTTTTTTATGTTTGCATAGTATGTATATATTATTAATGTTGTAAATACAAATATTTATATATCTAGAAAGGGTGGTCCTAAAGAGGGATTTTTCAAATTGACTGTCGGTTTTAAAAGTGCTCCCCGTATGGCCAACATATGTAATAACAAGTGTGTGTAAGAAATTGAAATGCGCCCCCTTTGGCCAAAATAATTAATTAAAATAAAATAAATCTGTATATAGAGACATACTGTAATAACAAAGTAAATAATGAAGACTAAAAACCAATTACAAACCAAAAAATAAAAATAATAATAAATAAAAGCAGTCTTTTTCTCACAATGTGTCAACTTTTTTCTTATAAAATTGGGAACAATTTCTCATATTTTTTCTGTTATACTGCAATATTTTCTTGTAAAATTATTAATTTTTTTATGGAAAATTATACATTTTTAATGCAAAATGGTCACATTTGTCATATAAAATTCTGACTTTTCACAATATTGCCAATTTTTTTGTTCTTGTAAAATAGTGACATTTTTTTGGAATAAAATGATGACTTTTGTCATCATTTTGCCACGTAAAATTCAGATTATTATAACTTTGGCAAAATGTTTAAGTTTTCTTATAAAATTGTGACTTTTGTCGAGTAAAATTACGATTCTTTTCATAAAATTGCCAACATTTTAAGCTTTTCTTGTAAAATTGCGACTGAGTAAAATTCCAACTTTCATCATAATATTGCACAAATGTTACATTTTTCTTGTAAAATTTTGACTTGCGTTGAGTAAAACTATGACTTTTATTATAATTCTGCCAAAATTCTAAGTTTTTATTGTGAAATCGTGACCTTTTTCTTGTGAAATTCCAACTCATTTTTCACAACAAACTTGTTTATATTTGCATAGTATGTATATATTATTAATGTTGTGCATACAAATCTTTATATATCTAGAAAGGGTGGTCCTAAAGAGGTAGGCATTATTCGGAGGTCTCAAGAAGGTAACAAATACAAGAATATTTGTGTGTGTGTGTGGATGCTTTAAATACAAAAGGAAAAAGTACCTGCCTATTTTCTCTCCGAGTACCTTGAGGCAAAAATCATCATTTAAACATAAGAGCTGTCACTTGAATGGCAGCTCATGAATTATTCATGAGCTGTAATTCCGGGATGTTCCGTCCACGACTCTCTTGTCTGCTTCCGTATTGTCGCTGTCAGGTGCCGGCCGGGGGTCGTCGTTGGGATAAATCTCTTGAAGGGGATTATGTGTGACTGGAATAACGTTCTGTTTACTGGCATTTTTATGGAGAATTCTTCTTGTGAGTGACATAATCTTCCCCGGATTAGTTAGTTTCTGCCTTTTTTTAGAGGAAAATCTTCTCATAGGAAATGTTATTAATAAAAATGGTCTGTTCCAGGGTTAAAAATAGCCACCATACAACCTTCCTGTACCTAACAAGGAACCATACTCAAAGTAGATATTAAAATACTATATATATATATATATATATATATATATATATATATATATATATATATATATATATATATATATATATATATATATATATATATATATATATATATATTTTTTTCTAAACTTTTGACATAAGAAAAAAAAAGTAAAAATATAGATACTAATATTAATAGTAATACAAACAAAAATAAATATAAACAATAGGTGTGGGGAAAAAAATAGGATAACACATTTTAAAATGATAAATATTCATCTAAAAATGTGGCATGCTTTTAATATTGTTAGTATTTTACTGTTGTACTCGTTACAAATATATTTGTTTATATTTTATGGTTTGAGTTTATTTGTAACACGAATACAGATACAGTATGATACATCACACATTTTCATTTCTCTTTACATGTGCGAAAGGGAGTAGGAAGAAACAGAGCTTGTTTATTCCTACCCCTTTTCCACTTCATAGCAACTACTAACAAATACAAAACCCAAAACCAGTGAAGTTGGCACGTTGTGTAAATGGTAAATAAAAACAGAATACAATGATTTGCTAATCCTTTTCAACTTATATTTAACTGAATAGACTGCAAAGACGAGATATTTAATGTTCGAACTGAGAAACTTTTTTTTTTTTTTTTTGCAAATAATCATTAACTTAGAATGTAATGGCAGCAACACATTGCATCGTCTTGCTGAAATAAGCAGGGGCGTCCATGGTAACGTTGCTTGGATGGCAACATATGTTGCTCCAAAACCTGTATGTACCTTTCAGCATTAATGGTGCCTTCACAGATGTGTAAGTTACCCATGTCTTGGGCACTAATACACCCCCATACCATCACACATGCTGGCTTTTCAACTTTGCGCCTAGAACAATCCTCTTTGGTCTCGAGGACGTGACGTCCAAAGTTTCCAAAAACAATTTGAAATGTGGACTTCTCAGCCCACAGAACACTTTTCCACTTTGCATCAGTCCATCTTAGATGAGCTCGGGCCAAGCGAAGCCGGCGGCGTTTCTGGGTGTTGTTGATAAATGGCTTTCGCTTTGTATAGTAGAGTTTTAACTTGCACTTACAGATGTAGCGACAAACTGTAGTTACTGACAGTGGTTTTCTGAAGTGTTCCTGTGTGGTGGTGATATCCTTTACACACTGATGTTGCTTTTTGATGCCTGAGGGGTTGAAGGTCTGTAATATCATCGCTTACGTGCAGTGATTTCTCCAGATGATCTGAACCTTTTGATGATATTACGGACCGTAGATGGTGAAATCCCTAAATTCCTTGCAATAGCTGGTTGAGAAAGGTTTTTCTTAAACTGTTCAACAATTTGCTCACGCATTTGTTGACAAAGTGGTGACCCTCGCCCCATCCTTGTTTGTGAATGACTGAGCATTTCTTGGAAGCTGCTTTTTTTTACCCAATCATGGCACCCACCTGTTCCCAGTTAGCCTGTTCACCTGTGGGATGTTCCAAATAAGTGTTTGATGAGCATTCCAGTCTTTTTTGCCACTTGTGCCAGCTTTTTTTTTTAAACATGTTGCAGACATCCAATTCCAAATGAGCTAATATTTGCAAAAAATAACGTTTTCCAGTTTGAACGTTAAATATCTTGTCTTTGCAGTCTATTCAATTGAATATAAGTTGAAAAGGATTTGCAAATCATTGTATTCTGTTTTGATTTACCATTTACACAACGTGCCAACTTCACTGGTTTTGGGGTTTGTAATATTTATTCCTGCTTCATATTCTGTGTGGTAGAAGTGTTGCATCATAAAAAATAAAATGGTGTCAAACTGCCTTGGTTTTTTTTTATCAACATCTGTAGAGCGTGTGGTTATCAGTGTTGTGTTTTGTGGTCATTGATATTCCCTCCCAGCATGCACGGCGTGTCGCAAGAGACAAGAGACGAACGGTGTGAATGCAATTACGCCGTGCGGCTTTCCCGCTAATAGAATAACGTGGAGCACCGCCACTTTTGACTTCAGAGGCGACGCACAACAAAATCTGCCCGCCGGGTGCGGCGTAAATGTCACGCGGGCGCCCCCTCAGGAGTGCCGGCGGCCGACGGCGGCGGTCTGTGCGTTCGGCCGCCGATGAAGAAACGATGCTTAAGGCGCCGAGTTCTTCAGCGACGGGGAAATTGTCTCATTAGGAAAAAGTCCCTGTGTGATTTTTCGGACGTTTCAGAAACAACACAGTGTGCTCTAGGTGGCGAGGATTAAAAAGAACACTTTGTATAGGATCGGAAAAACCCCGAGTCCAAATCCATCTTTCAGCGTCTAAACACCGCCAGGATTGAAGGATTGCAAAAAAGTTGGCACTCGGGCATGTTTACCACTGTGTTACATGGCCTTTCCTTTTAACAACACTCAGTAAACGTTTGGGAACTGAGGAGACACATTTTTGAAGCTTTCCCATTCTTGCTTGATGTACAGCTTAAGTTGTTCAACAGTCCGGGGGTCTCCGTTGTGGTATTTTAGACTTCATAATGCACCACACATTAATAATGGTAGACAGGCAGGCCAGTCTCGTACCCGCACTCTTTTACTATGAAGCCACGCTGTTGTAACACATGGCCTTGCATTGTCTTGCTGAAATAAGCAGGGGCGTCCATGGTAACGTTGCTTGGATGGCAACATATGTTGCTCCAAAACCTGTATGTACCTTTCAGCAATAATAGTGCCTTCACAGATGTGTAAGTTACCCATGTCTTGGGCACTAATACACCCCCATACCATCACAGATGCTGGCTTTTGAACTTTGCGCCTAGAACAGGGGTCGGCAACCTTTACCACTCAAAGAGCCATTTTGGCAAGTTTCACAAATTAAAGAAAATAATGGGAGCCACAAAAAAAAAAAAAATTTAAATGAAAAACACCGCATACAAAGCTTAAATTGCTTTGTGCTATGTTAACCAGGGGTCTAGGACACACGCACTTTAATATGGAAATTTGATGTTAGTGCGGCCCGCGAGTTTTGAATGAATGGCGTTGGATAGCGTCATACTTGCCAACCCTCTCACTATTTCCGGGAGACCCCCGAATATCAGGGCGTGATGGCACTGCTTTTAGCGCCCTCTTCAGCCTGCCCATACAGTGTACCTGCTCGTCCACATGTAGAATGCAGCTTCAGCTTGCTCACGTAAGTGACAGCAAGGCGTACTAGCTCAGCAGCCACACACCTTACACTGACGGTATAGCCGTATAAAACAACTTTAACACTGTTACGTTACAAATATGCGCCACACTTTGAACCCACACCAAAAAAGAATGACAAACACATTTCTGGAGAACATCTGCACTGTAACACAACATAAACACAACACAACAAATACCCAGAATCCCATGCAGCACTAACTCTTCCGCTCAACCGACGCACGGAGGGGGGCGGGGGGTTGATGTGTGGGAGGGTTTGGTGGTAGCGGGGTGTATAATCTAGACCGGAAGAGTTAGGGCTGCATGGGATTCTGGGTATTGGTTGTGTTGTGTTTATGTTGTGTTACGGTGGGATGTTCTCCAGAAATGTGTTTTTCATTCTTGTTTGGTGTGGGTTCACAGTGTGGCGCATATTTGTAACGTAACAGTGTTAAAGTTGTTTTTATACGGCTACCGTCAGTGTAAGCTGTGTGGCTGATGACTAAGTATGCCTTGCTGTCTCCTACGTGTGCAAGTTAAAGCTACATACAACAAGTGGCCAGACTGGCATGCTGTTTGTAAATGCTATAGATGACAACTACTGCAGTGCAATTAGGGCACGCCCTTAATTTAGTAATTAGAGTAAAAGTAGGATTGTATTTGCCCTGAGGGTTATCTAGGAGAGACACTGACATCCATAATTCTCCTGGGAAATTCGGGGGGTCGGCAAGTATGCAGCTAAGCCGCATCAGAGTGGTCAAAGAGCCGCATGCGGCTCCGGAGCCGCGGGTTGCCGACCCCTGGCCTAGAACAATCCAGATAGTTCTTTTCCTCTTTGTTCCGGAGGACACGACGTCCACAGTTTCCAAAAACGATTTGAAATGTGGATTTGTCAGATTACAGAACACTTTTCCACTTTGCATCAGTCCATCCTAGATGAGCTCGGGCCCAGTGAAGCCAACAGCGTTTCTGGGTGTTGTTGATAAATGGCTTTTGCTTTGCATAGTAGAGTTTTGACTTGCACTTACAGATGTAGCGACAAACCGTAGTTACTGACAGTGGTTTTCTGAAGTGTTCCTGAGCCCAGGTGGTGATATCCTTTACACACGTTTTTTGCTGCAGTACCGCCTGAGGGATCGAAGGTCACGGGCATTCAATGGTATGTGCAGTGATTTCTCCAGATTCTCTGAACCTTTTGGTGGTATTACCGACTGAAGATGGTGAAATCCCTGAATTCCTTGCAATAGCTGGTTGAGAAATGTTCTTAAACTGTTCGACACTTTGCTCACGCATTTGTTCACAAAGTGGTGACCCTCGCCCCATCCTTGTTTGTGAATGACTGAGGATTTCATGGTAGTTTTTTTTTTTATACCCAATTATGGCACCCACCTGTTCCCAATTAGCCTGTTCACCTGTGGGATGTTCCAAATAAGTGTTTGATGAGCATTTCTCAACTTTCTCAGTCTTTTTTGCCACCGGTGCCAGCTTTTTTGAAACATGTTGCAGGCATCAAATTCCAAATGAGCGAATATATTAAAAAAATAACAAAGTTTACCAGTTTGAACGTTAAGTATCTTGTCTTTGCAGTCTATTTAATTGAATATAGGTAGAAAAGGATTAGCAAATCATTGTATTCTGTTTTTATTTACCATTTACACAACGTGCCAACTTCACTGGTTTTGGGGTTTGTACATTACTTGGTTTAAATGAGTATGAGCATAGTATTTTTTAGAATTGTGCAACAAACGTAACATAATCAAAATAACACAACTATGGCATTTGAGTGCACTGCTTAGTGTTGCGTCTTAACTTTTATTGTCAATTTTTGTAACTGATGTGAGTGTTTGGCCACTTTTCAATGGCGATATTTGTAACTACACGCAAATGTGTTTATTTTGCCTGCTTAACAAAATAGGCACGCAAAAGAGAAGTATTGTTGCAAGTTACTGACATTTCCACAAGAGGGCGCTGCAGCACCCCTAGTGTTGATACAAGCTTCAGGCTGTGTATTAATATGAATGTATATTAATCTGTCCCTCCCGGCTCCTCTTGCTGGACATCTCGGGCATGGACATGTATACTAATACGCTGCCAGAGGTCCATTTGCAGCAGATAGCCCGCCTGTGTCCTGTTTCCTGGTATCTCCTCCACGCTCGGGCCACACAGGCCTTCTGGCCATGGCATGCTCGTCATTCCTTGAAGGCGCCGGGCAACTTCTGTGGGCTGACGATAGCAACTCATGTTAGCAGCGGTGGCGAGGGCTTCATGCAAGAATAATCCATAAACAAAAGTAGCCAGAATTCATCCAGATGGTGGCCTCAAAGGTTCAAATTACACGTTTACCATGAATTGATTAACGTGGACCCTGACTTAAACAAGTTGAAAAACGTATTCGGGTGACTTTCAGAGGTTTTTGGCGCCCCCTGTGGGTTGTGTTATAAAAGCTTTACAAGACATGCTAGCATTACATTTATATAATCATTAGACACCTGATGGGGCCGTACTTATCAAGCTTCTTAGAGTGCCATTTTACACTTAAGTCCTGAGAATTTGTGAAATTTAGTCCTACTCTCAAACTTAAGAATAAAAGCTTTTTATCAACATTCTTAAGTCTAAGAATCACTCCTACTCTCCACGATATTTAAGAGACCTTCAGAGGTGTCTTAAGTGGTTAGGAGTTGCCAGCAGGGGATGGCACTGAGGCGAGAGAGACGTGCGCGAACGTTCAGGGAACGGAACAATGTTTTTTTGTTTTTTTTGATGACGAGCAGCTGATCAAACGGTATCGTTTAGACAGAGCGGGTATTATTTTTGTCACAGATTTAATACTTTTCGATTCTTTGTTGATTTCTGCATGTGTCTGCAGTGGGCTAGTATATATAGAGCCACCCACACCAGTTTCAAATTAGTTGCCTAATTAATGAATTGGAAAGAAAATGTTATGACAGTAGCGTATGTGTGTGGCCGTGAGGTGAGTGACGTCAGTGAGTGTGTGGGCGAGAGAAGAGAGGGAGCGGTAGCGTGAGTGCCGGCGGGGACTAGTTTGTTTTGTATTCTTTTGTAGTTTATTGTCAAAATATACACTCCCATTGTCCACTTAAATATTTCCAAGATATTTCTTTATTCTTAGACAATGGATTCCCTTCCGTGATTGGTCATTTCTATGGACACAGAAATGACGTCACCTAAAATTCCGTTTACGGCACATAGTAATGTCGTAATTCAGCTCTGAGTGTGACACTTAAGATTCAGTCCTACACTTCGCTGAAAGTGTGAGTAAGACGCTTGATAACTAACTTTTAAGTGCAGCTTTCAGCAAAGAATTTATTTACTCTTACGTCAACTCTTAGCAGACTTCTTAGGAGTAACTCTAAGAAGCTTGATAAGTACGGCCCCTGATTACTGACTTACGGACAATTACTTGTTCAATAATTCACATACAAATCCTAAAGTCACACTACGTGTTTTATAAAGATGTGTGAGAAATTACAAGTCAGTTTGATTTATGGTGTTTAAAAAGTGGTTTACATCCAAATTGCGATTCTTATTCATCCTAATTCTAAATCGATCCATCTTTAAAAACAAAACAATGTTAAACAATTAAAAACAAATGTTTCAAAGGGCTTGTGCATCCCTTTGAGACATTTTTGATTAATGGCTATATAAGTAAACGTTAAATGATTGATTTTTTTCAATGTGTCAGTTTAAAAAAATGTTTCAGGCCATCTCCATGCAACCAAAAGGAGCTCTCTAACCTGTAACCTGTTTTGGAGAAGTTTCATATAATTATTATACCAAACAATACATGGCGAGAATCGAATCGTCACCCCAGGAATCGGAATCGGAATTGGATCGAATCATCCGGTACCCGAAGATTCACACCCTTAACATATATATCATCAAAACGTTTAATATATACAATAGGGGTGCACAAAAATATCGATTCACATCCGGATCGCAATTCTTATCCATCCTGATTCGAAATGGATTCATAATTTAAAAAATCGATTAAAAAAGGTACCGTATTTTCCGGACTATAAGGCGCACTTAAAATCCTTTTTTTCCCCTCAAAACTCGACAGTGCGCCTTATAACCCGGTGCACCTAATGTACGGCATAATTCTGGTTGTGCTTACCGACCGCGAAGCTACTTTATTTGGTACATGGTGTAATGATAAGTGTGACCAGTAGATGGAAGTCATACATAAGAGATATGTGTAGACTGTGATATGACTCAAGTAAACAACACAAAGCTACGAACAATGGGAGACCGGGCTTTCTGCTCCGCCGCTCCCAGTCTGTGGAATGCTCTCCCTGACCACCTGAGGGCACCACAGACTATGGATGCTTTTAAAAAAGGCTTAAAAACCCTTATTTTTAAAAAAGCCTTTTTTTATATATATATATGCATACTAGTTCTAGCATTTGGCTTTTCTAGTTTTAATTTTTTATTTATTTTTTATAATTTTTATTTTGTTTAATACACTGTAGCACTTTGAGGTTGTTTACTCAATGTAAAGTGCTTTTTACAAATAAAATAAAATCTACTATAACACCAACATTTTGTATGTTCCATTGAAAATATAGAACATTACACACGGCGCTCAAAAATCTATCAAAGTGTTTTAGTACGACTTTGGTCAGCTATGAAGCCGCACCGCTTGATGGATTGTACTGTGCTTCAACATACGAGTATTATTATGGTGTGTGTATAAGGTAAGACATATTATCTGGCGTTTTGTTACGCAATATTATGCAAAAGCAACTTTTCTTACCTTCTGGTACCTGCTGATCTGTATGTCTTGAAAATGTCCACGCGTCCGCCATTGTAGTCCGTGCCGACATTGTAGTCTATAAGCTCCTTCTTTTACTCTATCTTCTTGTTATGGGACATTCATCCTCCGCTGTTGCCATTTCTAATATAAAGTAGTGTAAAGTTCTTACTTATATCTGTCAGTAGACTCGCCATGAAAGTGCTAAAACATACCGGTGTAGTGAGTCTACATTATTCACCCAAGGAACTTTAGTTATTAGAGAGTTCCGGTCGATGAGGAGATGCTGCTCCGTTATTGATTGAAGTAAAGTCTGAGTGTCATTAAAACAGTTAGCTCCATCTTCGACACTTCTTCCACTCCCGTCCTTGCACGCTACACCGCTACAACAAAGATGACGGAAAAAAGACGCTGTCCAAGGTGAGCCACGTAAATAAGACCGCCCACAAAACGGCGCAGCCGGAATCGACTGTCAGAAAGCGGCTTGAAGATGATCTGTAAAACATAATGTATGCAACATTTTCACCAAAGAACCACCATTACATGTTATGTAAGGAAGTTTTACATTTAGAAAAAAAAAAAGACCCCTTTAATGCGCCCTATAATCTTTATATATGAAAAAAGATCAAAAATAGACCATTCATCGGGAGTGCGCCTTATAATCCGGTGCGCCCTATGGTCCGTAAAATACGGTATTTTGTTATTTTTAAACGTTAATAAATTTATTAAAACAAGTTTTTAGTCCATCTCCATGCAACCAGAAAAATATTTTTTTTAAACAAGTAACCTGTTTTGTAAAAGTTTCATTATAAATATTATACCAAATAATACGTGGCGAGAATCTGTTTGAATCAAGAATCGATTCTGAATCGAATCGTCACCCCGGGATTCGGAATCAGATCGGATCATTCGGTACCCGAAGATTCACACCCTTAATATATAGCATCAAAACTTTGAATATACACAATAGGGGTGCACCAATTGTTATTCATCCCGATTTTAAATAGATTCGTAATTTTAAAAAATCGATTAAAAAAGGTATTTTATCATTTTTAATAAGAATCAATTTTTAAAACAATGTTTTTAGGCCATATCTATGCAACCAGAACAATCTTTTTTTTTTAAACTACAGGTTTTATAAAAGTTTTATTAATTATTATACCAAATAATACATTGCGAGAATTGGTTGAATCAAGTATCGATTCTGAATCGAATCGTCACCCAGGAATCGGAATCAGATCGAATCATTCGTTACCCGAAGATTCACACCCTTAATATATACTGTATAATGGGGACGGCGTGGCGTAGTTGGGAGAGTGGCCATGCCAGCAACCTGAGGGTTCCTGGTTCGATCCCCACCTGCTACCAACCTCTTTGTGTCCTTGGGCAAGACACTTCAACCTTGCTCCTGATTGTGGTTAGGGCCTTGCATGGCAGCTCCCGCCATCAGAGTGTGAATGTGTGTGTGAATGGGTGAATGTGGAAATAGTGTCAAAGCGCTTTGAGTACCTTGAAGGTAGAAAAGCGCTATACAAGTATAACCCATTTACCATTTATCCTCAACACTTTTAATGTATACAATAGGGGTGCACAAAAAGATCGATTCACATCCGAATCGCAATTCTTACTCATCCAGATTCTAAATGGATTCATAATTGTAAAAAATCGACTGAACAAGGTATTATATTATTTTTAATAACAATCAATTTTTAAAGAGGTTTTTAGGCCATCTCCGTGCAACCATTTTTTTTTTTAACCTGTAACCTGTTTTATAAAAGTTTCATTATAAATATTATTCCTAATAATACATTGCGAGAATCTGTTTGAATCAAGAATCGATTCTGAATCGAATCGTCACCCCAGGATTTGGAATCCGATCGAATCATTCGGTACCCAAAGATTCACACCCTTAATATGTAGCATCACAAATATTATAATATAATATAATATATAAATAGTATACCAAATAATACATTGAAAGAATCAGTTTGAATCGAGAATCGTGTTGAATTAAGAATCGATTCTGAATCGAATCGCCACCCCAGGATTCGGAATCCGATCGAATCATTCGGTACCCGAAGATTCACACCCTTTATATATATCTTAAAAAATATTGTAATATATTATAATATATAAATAGTATACCAAATAATACATTGAAAGAATCAGTTTGAATCGAGAATCGTGTTGAATTAAGAATCGATTCTGAAATGAATAGTCACCCCAGGATTCGGAATCCGATCGAATCATTCGGTACCCAAAGATTCACACCCTTAATATATAGCATCAAAAATATTATATTATAATATATAAATAGTATACCATACACTACATTGAAAGAATCAGTTTGAATCGAGAATCGTGTTGAATTAAGAATAGATTCTGAATCGAATCGTCACCCCAGGATTCGGAATCTGATCGAATCATTCGGTACCCAAAGATTCACACCCTTAATATATAGCATCAAAAATATTATAATATGATATATAAATAGTATACCAAATAATACATTGAAAGAATCAGTTTGAATCGAGAATCGTGTTGAATTAAGAATCGATTCTGAATCGAATCGCCACCCCAGGATTCGGAATCTGATCGAATCATTCGGTACCCGAAGATTCACACCCTTTATATATATCTTAAAAAATATTGTAATATATTATAATACATAAATAGTATACCATATACTACATTGAAAGAATCAGTTTGAATCGAGAATCGTGTTGAATTAAGAATCGATTCTGAATCGAATCGTCACCCCAGGATTCGGAATCTGATCGAATCATTCGGTACCCAAAGATTCACACCCTTAATATATAGCATCAAAAATATTATAATATGATATATAAATAGTATACCAAATAATACATTGAAAGAATCAGTTTGAATCGAGAATCGTGTTGAATTAAGAATAGATTCTGAATCGAATCGTCACCCCAGGATTCGGAATCTGATCGAATCATTCGGTACCCAAAGATTCACACCCTTAATATATAGCATCAAAAATATTATAATATGATATATAAATAGTATACCAAATAATACATTGAAAGAATCAGTTTGAATCGAGAATCGTGTTGAATTAAGAATCGATTCTGAATCGAATCGCCACCCCAGGATTCGGAATCCGATCGAATCATTCGGTACCCGAAGATTCACACCCTTTATATATATCTTAAAAAATATTGTAATATATTATAATATATAAATAGTATACCAAATAATACATTGAAAGAATCAGTTTGAATCGAGAATCGTGTTGAATTAAGAATCGATTCTGAAATGAATAGTCACCCCAGGATTCGGAATCCGATCGAATCATTCGGTACCCAAAGATTCACACCCTTAATATATAGCATCAAAAATATTATATTATAATATATAAATAGTATACCATACACTACATTGAAAGAATCAGTTTGAATCGAGAATCGTGTTGAATTAAGAATAGATTCTGAATCGAATCGTCACCCCAGGATTCGGAATCTGATCGAATCATTCGGTACCCAAAGATTCACACCCTTAATATATAGCATCAAAAATATTATAATATGATATATAAATAGTATACCAAATAATACATTGAAAGAATCAGTTTGAATCGAGAATCGTGTTGAATTAAGAATCGATTCTGAATCGAATCGCCACCCCAGGATTCGGAATCTGATCGAATCATTCGGTACCCGAAGATTCACACCCTTTATATATATCTTAAAAAATATTGTAATATATTATAATACATAAATAGTATACCATATACTACATTGAAAGAATCAGTTTGAATCGAGAATCGTGTTGAATTAAGAATCGATTCTGAATCGAATCGTCACCCCAGGATTCGGAATCTGATCGAATCATTCGGTACCCAAAGATTCACACCCTTAATATATAGCATCAAAAATATTATAATATGATATATAAATAGTATACCAAATAATACATTGAAAGAATCAGTTTGAATCGAGAATCGTGTTGAATTAAGAATAGATTCTGAATCGAATCGTCACCCCAGGATTCGGAATCTGATCGAATCATTCGGTACCCAAAGATTCACACCCTTAATATATAGCATCAAAAATATTATAATATGATATATAAATAGTATACCAAATAATACATTGAAAGAATCAGTTTGAATCGAGAATCGTGTTGAATTAAGAATCGATTCTGAATCGAATCCTCATACGGAATCGTATTAGTGTTTTGACATGCTTTCAACCTTTTGTGTGCAGTACTTTGTTGCAACTTTGTCAGAGAATATTTCCTAAAAACTTGCTGATACTTCAAAGTACTCCCTGATCCTTCAAAGTACTCACTGATACTTCTAGAAGTACTCACTGATACTCCTAGAAGTACTCACTGATACTTCTAGAAGTACTCACTGATACTTCTAAATTATGCTGGCGTCTTTTGAGCGGGAGCTTAGTGGCGAGATGGCGCCCTCTTACTGGCGGCGATGCTCTGATCCACTTAGGCTGGCACGGAAGCAAATGAAGATCTCTGGCTGTCAAAAAGAAAAGACGGCCAAATGTCAGACCCGTCTAGCCCCCGCAGCGCAATTGTGGCGGAGACAAAACGCGGCGTGGTCCTGCAGAGGCGTGATTACCGTGCGCAATAAAAAAAAACGTCCGTTCCCCGAGGACTGGAATGACCAGTAAAAAGAACAATCCTGACCGCCTAGACGGGCAGGATTACCACATGACATTTTTAGCCGTTTAAACAAGCCCAGAGACAAAGGCGAGCGTAAATGTCATGCGTGTAGCTAACGATTATCCTCGCTTGTCGCCTTTATCTTTTTTTTTCTTTTTTCGTAGCCGTTATCTTAGCGCGTCTTCATCGCTGCCGAGACGGGAGGCAGGGGAAGGGATGAGGAGGTTCTCCGAGGGTTTTTTTTTTTTTCAGAAGTAAGAAAGAAGAGCGGCTGGCGGGTGAGTGCCGCCCGAGGCTGCCGTGCTAAGCGTTTAATCTAACACGCTCGGAGAAAACTAACCGTCTTGTAATCGCCGGCGACCTTGGCGTGAACACAAAGGTCGCCGGGGGAGGCGGCTCCTTTGCATTTCCCACGGACCCCCGACGATAATTCCACTGGATAAGGAGGAAATGAATGTCTGGCCCCCCGAGCGAGGATACCTGGCATGCTACCAAGAGCGCATTCGTAATTATGGAATAGAAGCTACATTACGATAAAAGAGCAGTCGCCGCGCAGGCTAGCCAAGCTAACATTTATCATCCTAATTATGAAACATTTATCATCCTAATTATGAAACTTTTATCATCCCAATTATGACCGACACTCGCGCCTCGAACGTCGGATACAAAATGTAATGGAACTTTAACATCATTGCACCGAAACAGTACAACAAAACAACATTTTCGGTACAAACCCAAAATAATGATTTTAATAATAATAATAATAATAACAACTTGGTTTTTGTACTGAATAAAAGGAGTGTTTTGACGGTGGAACGGGTTGAACCGGTTTGGAAAATGTGAAAGAAGTAGTCGAACTTAAGAAGGGTGGGAAGAGGTTACCAAAAAACGGGAATTCCTGGAAATTTGTTGAACGTGGAAAAATGGTAGCCAGAAATCATCCAGATGGTGGCCTCAATCATGGGAAATCCGGGATTTTTTTTTTTTAATTGTTCCTGTACAGGCTGAATAATTTGAAGTTAGAACAGTTTGAATCAGATGAAAAATGTGGGAATTGTGGAACTTGAAAAATGCCCCATTGATTTAAAAGGGAATTTCCCAAAAAAATTGAAATTTTGGGAAAATCTGGATTTATTCTTTTTAAATGGTAAAAAACTTTAATGGTCTGAATGAGTTGAAATGGTTTGTGTTGGAAGTATTTAAATCGGTCAAGAAATGTTGAATTAGTAACGGTTTTTAATTGAGAAATTCCTGGAATATCGGGAAAACTGAGAATTTTTATAGTTCCTTAACCAACTTCTTTTTTGTCCTGAATAAGAGGAGTCTTCTGACAGTGGAACGTTTGAAATGGGTTGAAAAATGTGAAAGGAGTATTCGAACTTCCTGGAAATTTGTTGAACGTGGAAAAATGGTAGCCAGAAATAATCCAAATAGTGGCCTCGATCATGGGACATTCGGGATATTGTCTTTTTAATTGTGGAAGTACAACACACAATTCCTGAACAGGCTGAATTTGAAGTTGGAACAGTTTGAATCAGATGAAAAATGTGGGAATTGTGGAACTTTGAAGAATGCCCCATTGATTTATAAGGGAATTTCCCAAAAAATTTGGAATTTTGGGAAAATCTGAATTTTGTTTTTTAAATGGTAAAAAACTTGAATGGTCTGAATGAGTTGAAATGGTTTGTGTTGGAATTGTTTAAATCGGTCAAGAAATGTTGAATTAGTAACAGTTTGTAATTGAGAAATTCCTGGAATATCAGGAAAACAGGGAATTTTTTATAGTTCCTTAACCAACTTGTTTTTTTGTCCTGAATAAGAGTAGTGTTTTGATGGTGTATGTGAAAGAAGTAGTCAAACTTAAGAAGGGTGGGAATAGGTTACCAAAAAACGGGAATTCCTGGAAATTTGTTGTAGTTTGAATGTCTAGGATGAGTTGAATGTGTTGAAGGTGGAATGGTTTGAATGGGTTGAAGAATGTGGGGATTGTGGAAGTTTGGAAAATGGCCAATTCATTTTGAATGGGGCAAATGCAAAAAAAAAAAAAAGGAATTATGGGAAATCTGGGAATTTTTTTTTTTAGAATTGTTGAAGTAGAGGACAGAATTCCTGAACAGGCTGAATATTTTGAAGGTGAAACGGTTTGAATCAGATGAAAAATGTGGGAATTGTCGAACTATTAAGAATGTCCCATTGATTTAAATGGGAAATTTCCCCAAAATTTGGGAATTTCGGGAAAATCTGGATATTTTTTTTTAAAAGGTAAAAAACTTGAATGGTCGGAATGACTTGAAATGGTTGGTGTGGAAGTAGTGACATGTTGAATTGAGAAATGGAATTCCTGGAATTTCGGGAAAACCGGGAATTTTTTCAGTTCAAAAAACAACTTTGTTTTTTTTCTTAATTAAGAGGACCCTTGTGATGGTGGAGCGGTTGAAGTGGGTTGAAAAATGTGGGCGGAGTAGTCGCCAGTAAAAAGGGTGGACATAGGGCTTAATGCTTTAGATCAGGGGTCACCAACCTTTTTGAAACCAAGAGCTACTTCTTGGGTACTGATTAATGTGAAGGGCTACCAGTTTGATACACACTTAAATAAATTGCCAGAAATAGCCAATTTGCTCAATTTACCTCTAACTCTGTTATTATTAATAATTAATGATATTTACACTTAATTGAATGGTTTAAAAGAGGAGAAAACACGAAAAAAATTACAATTAAATTTTGAAACATAGTTTATCTTCAATTTCGACTCTTTAAAATTCAAAATTCAACCGAAAAAAAGAAGAGAAAAACTAGCTAATTCGAATCTTTTTGAAAAAATTAAAAAAAGAATTTATGGAACATCATTAGTCATTTTTCCTGATTAAGATTAATTTTTGAATTTTGATGACATGTTTTAAATAGGTTAAAATCCAATCTGCACTTTGTTAGAATATATAACAAATTGGACCAAGCTATATTTCTAACAAAGACTAATCATTATTTCTTCTAGATTTTCCAGAACAAACATTTTAAAAGAATTCAAAAGACTTTGAAATAAGATTTACATTTGATTCTACAGATTTTCTAGATTTGCCAGAATAATTTTTTTGAATTTTAATCATAATAAGTTTGAAGAAATATTTCACAAATATTCTTCGTTGAAAAAACAGAAGCTAAAATGAAGTATTAAATTAAAATGTATTTATCATTCTTTACAATAAAAAAAATAAA
Source organism: Entelurus aequoreus (assembly GCF_033978785.1). Lineage (NCBI taxonomy): Eukaryota > Metazoa > Chordata > Actinopteri > Syngnathiformes > Syngnathidae > Entelurus > Entelurus aequoreus. Next base: position 50,339,770 of record NC_084744.1, read on the forward strand.
TTGACTTGAACATTGATTTACATTGTCAGGAAAGAAGAAGAAGGAATTTAAAAGGGAAAAAGGTATATGTGTTTAAAAATCCTAAAATCATTTTTAAGGTTGTATTTTTTCTCTAAAATTGTCTTTCTGAAAGTTATAAGAAGCAAAGTAAAAAAATGTATGAATTTATTTAAACAAGTGAAGACCAAGTCTTTAAAATATTTTCTTGGATTTTCAAATTCTATTTGAGTTTTGTCTCTCTTAGAATTAAAAATGTCGAGCAAAGCGAGACCAGCTTGCTAGTAAATAAATAAAATTTAAAAAATAGAGGCAGCTCACTGGTAAGTGCTGCTATTTGAGCTATTTTTAGAACAGGCCAGCGGGCGACTCATCTGGTCCTTACGGGCTACCTGGTGCCCGCGGGCACCGCGTTGGTGACCCCTGCTTTAGATGCATCCCAATAAAATTTGTCTTTTTGCTGGTATCAGACATTGGTCTGATATCAGCAAAAATGTATAAAAGATATCGGATCGGTACACACCTATGTGGAAGTTGCTTCCTAGCAGTTCCACTGTAAACACGGCACAAAAGCCAAGTGTGCAGTTTTTAACAAAGTTTTTAATGCACATAGATTTTCTCAAAGTTTTTCCCCCGCAGAACGTGACTTTTCAGTCACGTCCGTATCCTCTCTCCCCACCTGCTCTCGGCCGCTCACTGTTAAAGACAACATATGATTAGATTAACACGTACCACCTGGGAAATCTAATCACCTGTCAGCTGTGTCTCGCCGTCAGCACATCCATCCGATGGTGCTCGTCCTCAGCACCATAGACAGAGGCGGTGACCTTTGCTTCACACCATAATTTAGAGTTTATTTCATTTTTAAGACCACATTCCTCATGCATAAAAAAAACCTGAACCACTTTGGGCTCGGAGGCAAGAAACAATTGCCTCTCAGGAAAACACCTTATATTCCGGATCTGGATCAAATGTCGACCTTTTAGAGTTTAGCCATCAATACCTGGTTTTTACAGTCTTTTCTGTCGTTCCTCCCAGCATCCCCCGACCCTGACGGCGGTGCCTGCCGGAGGACCTACTGCGGCCGCGGTCGCCAGTGCGTCCTGATGGCGGGCAGTGGGCGGGCCGAGTGCGTCTGCCAGGAACAGTGCCGGCCCTCCTTTGTGCCGGTGTGCGGCTCGGACGGACGCTTCTACGAGAACCACTGCGAGGTTTACAGGAGCGCCTGCCTGGAGAGGAGGCGGATCTACTTGGTCCACAGCAAGGACTGCTTCTTCAAAGGTAGGCGCTGGGTCTTTATCAATCAATCAATCAAACTTTATTTATAAAGCACTTTTCATACATAAAAGAAATGCAACGTGCTTTACAAAGTTAATACCAAACAAACACACACACACATACACACAATGCAACTATATGGACAAATTGATTGCATGGCTGAGTACAGAGGAGACATGTGAGGAAACACTATCACAGGAGCCATCTGCACCAGGAGGTCGCCAGACCATGGCCACCAGGACGCTGACACAAAAGCACCCCTACAATCACGGGTGATAACCCCTGAGGCAGATGGCTCATCTGAGGAACGTTGGAAAATAAAAAGAAGAAAACTTATAAAATAGTAAAAACCATGTGTAGAGATAAAGTATAAAATACAAGTAGGACAAACGTTTACATACACTTGTAAAGAACATAATGTCATGGCTGTGTTGAGTTTTCAATCATTTCTACAACTCTTATTTTTTTGTGATAGAGTGATTGGAGCACATACTTGTTGGTCACAAAAAACATTCATGAAGTTTGCTTCTTTTATGAATTTATTATGGGTCTACTGAAAATGTGACCAAATCTGCTGGGTCAAGAGTATACAATGCTAATATACCGTATTTCCTTGAATAGCCGCAGGGGCGCTAATTAATTTAAAACCTCTTCTCACTCCTGCGCTTACCAAAAGCATGCGGGACGGGCAAGCATGCGCTAATTATTTTAAAACCTCTTCTCACTCCGGCGCTTACCTTATCATGAAAAGTACATTTAATTAAAAAAACGTTATTATGGTCTTACCTTTACTTATAAATGGTGTCCATGTGCAGCTGCTTCTGATCAAAAGCAGTCTTCCTTATATTTCTTCAGTTTTAAAAGTCTCTGGAGATATTCCTTTAATTATTACCTCCTGCTTCGATTGAAAGTCCAGTTTAGAAAACTGTTTTATTTTAGATATGTAATCCTCCATGGTAAAAGTGCAAGCAAACGATCGCTGCTCACGCTTGCTGTTTGTTGTCTTCTTCTGCAGCACCGGTCTTCTGCAGTACTGGTAGTCGCAAGAAGGCTCACTAGCGCCCTCTACCACCAGGAGGCGGGAGTAATTTAATGACTCATATTTGACCCGGCGGAAGTGCCAAGCATGCGCTAATTATTTTGCGAAACGAGTTTGACCCGGCTGTAATTCTAGGCAGGCGAATACTATATTCCCGGCGGCAATTCAAGGAAATACGGTATACAATGTTAATATTTGGTTACATGTCCCTTGGCAAGTTTCACTGCAATAAGGCGCTTTTGGTAGCCATCCACAAGCTTCTGCTTGAATTTTTGACCACTCCTCTTGACAAAATTGGTGCATTTCAGCTACATTTGTGGGTTTTCTGACATGGACTTGTTTCTTCAGCATTGTCCATACGTTTAAGTCAGGACTTTGGGAAGGCCATTCTAAAACCTTCATTCTAGCCTGATTTATTTACCACGTTTGACATGTGTTTGGGGTCATTGTCCTGTTGGAACACCCAACTGCGCCCAAGACCCAACCTCCGGGCTGATGATTTTAGGTTGTCCTGAAGAATTTGGAGGTAATCCTCCTTTTTCATTGTCCCATTTACTCTCTGTAGAGCACCAGTTCCATTAGCAGCAAAACATGCCCAGAGCATAATACTACCTCCACCATGCTTGACGGTAGGTGTGGTGTTCCTGGGATTAAAGGCCTACTGAAACCCACTACTACCGACCACGCAGTCTGATAGTTTATATATCAATGATGAAATCTTAACATTGCAACACATGCCAATACGGCCGGGTTAACTTATAAAGAGCAATTTAAAATTTCCCGGGAAATATCCGGCTGAAAACGTCTCGGTATGATGACGTTTGCGCGTGACGTCACGGATTGTAGCAGATATTTTGGAACAGCACGGTGGCCAGCTTAAGTCGTCTGTTTTCATCGCAAAATTCCACAGTATTCTGGACATCTGTGTTGGTGAATCTTTTGCAATTTGTTTAATGAACAATGCAGACAGCAAAGAAGAAAGCTGTAGGTGGGATCGGTGTATTAGCGGCTGGCTACAGCAACACAACGCCGTCCGCCGCCGCGCCACTGCGCCGCTGTCCTCACCGGTGTCTGGGTTGACTTCCTCCGTCTCCGGGCCGCCGACCGCACCGATGATCGTGGTGAAGTGCGCCGTCTATCGCTGGAACGTAGGTGAGCACGGGTGGTGATGAGCAGATGAGGGCTGGCGTAGGTGGAGAGCTAATGTTTTTAGCATAGCTCTAGCTTCAATGGCGTCGTTAGCAACAGCATTGCTAGGCTTCGCCAGGCTGGACAGCATTAACCGTGTGGTTGCAGGTCCAGGGTTTAGTTCAGTGTCTCCTGAGAGTAGAAGTAATAGTAGTATTGTTGATCTTCTGTCTATCCTTCCAGTCAGGGGCATTTTTTTTCTGTTTCTATCCGCAGTTAAGCACGATGCTATCACGTTAGCTCCAAAGCTAAAGTGCTTCGCTGATGTATTGTCGTGGAGATAAAAGTCACTGTGAATGTCCATTTCGCGTTCTCGACTCTCATTTTCAAGAGGATATAGTATCCGTGGTGGTTAAAAATACAAATCTGTGATCCACAATAGAAAAAGGAGAGAGTGTGGAATCCAATGAGCCCTTTTACCTAAGTTACGGTCAGAGCGAAAAAACATACGTCCTGCACTGCACTCTAATCCTTCACTCTCACGTTCCTCATCCATGAATCTTTCATCTTTGCTCAAATTAATGGGGTAATCGTCGCTTCCTCGGTCCGAATCGCTCTCGCTGCTGGTGGGAATGATTGTAAACAATGTGCAGATGTGAGGCGCTCCACAACCTGTGACGTCACGCTACTTCCGGTACAGGCAAGGCTTTTTTATCAGCGACCAAAAGTTGCGAACTTTATCGTTGTTGTTCTCTACTAAATCCTTTCAGCAAAAATATGGCAATATCGCGAAATGATCAAGTATGACACATAGAATGGATCTGCTATCCCCGTTTAAATAAGAACATTTCATTTCAGTAGGCCTTTAAAGGCCTCACCTTTTCTCCTCCAAACATATTGCTGGGTATTGTGGCAAAACAGGTCAATTTTTGTGTCCTGACTTTTGGAATAATTAGGAGATGAGTGCCGGAGGATCATAGGGTAAAAGCAAATCCCAATACCATAAAAAAAAACATTTATAAACCATAAGAAGAACCTTTAAAATGGATCCTGAAACACACGGGGGAGCCAATACAGAGATTTTAAAACTGGTGTAATGTGAGCCCGCCTTCTGGTCTTCGTCATGACACGTGCCACTGAATTTTGGAGTAATTGTAAAGGTGCTGTCACCTTTTTAGGAAGACCAGAAAGCAGGGCGTTACAATAATCTATACGACTTGCAATAAAAGCATCCGTGTTGCCCTGAGAGAGAATCGGGCAAACTGTGGCTATATTGTTAAGATGATAAAAACTAGAGCTGTCCGATAGTATCGGACTGCCGATATTATCGGCCGATAAATGCTATAAAATGTGGTATCGGTTTAAAAAAGTAAAATTTATTACTTTTAAAACGCCGCTGTGTACACGGACGTAGGGAGAAGTACAGAGCGCCAATAAACCTTAAAGGCACTGCCTTTGCGTGGCGGCCCAATCACATATAATCTACGGCTTTTCACACACACAAGTCAATAATTGGTCAACAGCCATACAGGCCACACTGAGGGTAGCCGTATAAACAACTTTAACACTGTTACAAATGTGCGCCACACTGTGAACCCACACCAAACAAGAATGACGAACACATTTCGGGAGAACATCCGCACCGTAACACAACATAAACACAACAGGACAAATACCCAGAACCCCTTGCAGCACTAACTCTTCCGGGACGCTACAATATACACCCCCCGCTACCCCAAACCCAGCCCACCTCAACCTCCTCATGTTCTCTCAGGGAGAGCATGTCCCAAATTCCAAGCTGCGGTTTTGAGGCATGTTAAAAAAAAAAAAAAAGCACTTTGTGACTTCAATAATAAATATGGCAGTGCCATGTTGGCATTTTTTTCCATAACTTGAGTTGATTTATTTTGGAAAACCTTGTTACATTGTTTAACGCATCCAGCGGGGCATCACAACAAAATTAGGCATAATAATGTGTTAATTCCACGACTGTATATATCTGCATCGGTTATCGGAATCGGTAGTTAAGAGTTGGACAATATCGGAATATCGTATATCGGCAAAAAAGCCATTATCGGACATCTCTAATAAAAACCTATTTTTGTTATTTTTTTACATGTGATATAAAACTAAGGTCAGAGTCGAAAACCACGCCCAGATTTTGATGGTGTTAAAGACAATAATTGTAGTTTTGATATGTGTTTCTCCCTCAGGGTCTCAGGGCCCGATGACTAAGACTTCAGTCTTGTCCTGGTTAACCTGTAGAAAGTGATCTGCCATCCATGACTTAATATCTGAAATGCAATTAAAAAGAGTATACATTTCTTTAAAAGCATATCTTCTATCATTTCACTTTTAGAGTTCTGCAAAAATCCCCAAATTCCGTCGTTATTTTCAATCCGGGTTCGTATGGACTTTTTTTTTTAAATCTAGATCTCTGCGTTGATTTGATCTGCGCCGCTCCTCGCTGAGAGATAATTACCTGCAGCCAGACAAATCGTTAATCATGCCTTAAGTCACTTTTAATTAGGCCGCTTGTAAAAATAGTGCAGCCCTCTGTGATATTGTGATACAATTATACTTTTGCTTCTTACTTATTAAAGCTTATTTACAAGCTGACAACAAGAGCTCAGGGACGCTCTCACACTTTTCAAGCGTTCTCAAGGTGTTTAATTGGGATTGGATCCGAACATCATCCGTGCTCGTATTATTTAGTAGTGCGGGATGTTAGAAAAGGTTTGATCAGGTGAAATGGGTCAAACGGAGGACAATGGTAGGTACGAGAAACACTAACCTATTTATTATGAACTGTCTGAAATGGACTTATGCTGTCTTTAAGTTGAAGTGGAGTGGTCTTCATTTTTTTTGTTTACATCTAGTGGTCACAATAATTCATGAAGTAAAGCTCATGACGCAGTAAGTTGAATGATGTGGACACGTTTGTTACTGTATACTTTGTAATATGCTTCTGCCATGGAGATTTTGTATGTGTAAGTAATATACAACTATAATTTTTTGGTATTTGATTATATTACTGAATTTCCCCCAGGGATCATTAAAGTATTTTCTATTCTATTCTATATTGACAAATGTGCTGTTTTATTGTTCAATGATTATTACGTATGTTGAGCATGTATGCTATTGTGTGCTTAGCTGTTGTGTAGCTGTTAGTAGCCTATAGTCATGATTAGTTCCCGATCCCAAAGCTACATATCAGTTGTCGATATCGGCGTCGAGTCATGATTAGTTCCCGATCAAAAAGCCATATAACAGTTGTCGATATCAACGTCGAGTCATGATTAGTTCCCGATCCTAAAGACATCTATCAGTTGACGATATCAACGTCAAGTCATGATTAGTTCTCGATCTTAAAGACATATATCAGTTGTCGATGTCAACGTCAAGTCATGATTAGTTCCCAATACAAAAGCCACATATCAGTTGTCGATATCAGCGTCGAGTCATGATTAGTTCCCGATCCAAAAGCCACATATCAGTTGTCGATATCAGCGTCGAGTCATGATTAGTTCCCGATCCAAAAGCCATATATCAGTTGACGATATCAACGTCAAGTCATGATTAGTTCCCGATCCAAAAGCCACATATCAGTTGTCGATATCAGCGTCGAGTCATGATTAGTTCCCGATCCAAAAGCCACATATCAGTTGTCGATATCAGCGTCGAGTCATGATTAGTTCCCGATCCAAAAGCCATATATCAGTTGACGATATCAACGTCAAGTCATGATTAGTTCTCGATCCTAAAGACATATATCAGTTGTCGATGTCAACGTCAAGTCATGATTAGTTCCCGATCCTAAAGCCACATATCAGTTGTCGATATCAGCGTCGAGTCATGATTAGTTCCCAATCCAAAAGCCACATATCAGTTGTCGATATCAGCGTCGAGTCAGGATTAGTTCCCAATCCAAAAGCCACATATCAGTTGTCGATATCAGCGTCGAGTCATGATTAGTTCCCGATCCAAAAGCCATATATCAGTTGTCGATATCAACGTCAAGTCATGATTACTTCCCGATTCTAAAGACATACATCAGCTGTCGATATCTACGTCAAGTCATGATTAGTTCTCGATCCTAAAGACATATATCAGTTGTCGATATCAACGTCAAGTCATGATTAGTTCCTGATTCTAAAGACATATATCAGTTGTCGATATCAACGTCAAGTCATGATTACTTCCCGATCCTAAAGACATAAATCAGTTGTCGATATCAACATCAAGTCATGATTAGTTCCCGATCCTAAAGACATATATCAGTTGTCGATATCAACGTCAAGTCATGATTACTTCCCGATCCTAAAGACATACATCAGTTGTCGATATCAACGTCAAGTCATGATTAGTTCCCGATACAAAAGCCACATATCAGTTGTCGATATCAGCGTCGAGTCATGATTAGTTCCGATCCAAAAGCCATACATCAGTTGTCGATATCAACGTCAAGTCATGATTAGTTCTCGATCCTAAAGACATATATCAGTTGTCTGTCAGTGTCAAGTCATGATTAGTTCCCGATCCTAAAGAAATAAATCAGTTGTCGATATCAACGTCAAGTCATGATTACTTCCCGATCCTAAAGACATATATCAGTTGTCTATGTCAACGTCAAGTCATGATTAGTTCCCGATCCTAAAGCCACATATCAGTTGTCGATATCAGCGTCGAGTCATGATTAGTTCCCAATCCAAAAGCCACACATCAGTTGTCGATATCAGCGTCGAGTCATGATTAGTTCCCGATCCAAAAGCCATATATCAGTTGTCGATATCAACGTCAAGTCATGATTAGTTCTCGATCCTAAAGACATATATCAATTGTCTATGTCAACGTCAAGTCATGATTAGTTCCCGATCCTAAAGACATAAATCAGTTGTCGATATCAACGTCAAGTCATGATTAGTTCCCAATCGTAAAGACATAAATCAGTTGTCGATTCATGATTAGTTCCCGATCCTAAAGACATAAATCCGTTGTCAATTTCATCAAGTCATGATTAGTTCCCGATCCTAAAGACATAAATCAGTTGTCAATTTCATCAAGTCATGATTAGTTCCCGATCCTAAAGACATAAATCATTTGTCGATATCAACGTCAAGTCATGATTAGTTCCCGATCCTAAAGACATATATCAGTTGTCGATATCAACATCGAGTCATGATTAGTTCCCGATCCTAAAGACATATATCAGTTGTCGATATCAACATCGAGTCACGATTAGTTCCCGATCCTAAAGACATATATCAGTTGTCGATATCAACGTCAAGTCATGATTAGTTCCCGATCCTAAAGACATAAATCAGTTGTCGATATCAACGTCAAGTCATGATTAGTTCTCGATCCTAAAGACATATCAGTTGTCGATATCAACGTCGAGTCATGATTAGTTCCCAATCCTAAAGACATAAATCAGTTGTTGATATCAACGTCAAGTCATGATTAGTTTCCGATCCTAAAGACATATATCAGTTGTCGATATCAACATCGAGTCACGATTAGTTCCCGATCCTAAAGACATATATCAGTTGTCGATATCAACATCGAGTCACGATTAGCTCCCGATCCTAAAGACATATATCAGTTGTCGATATCAACATCGAGTCACGATTAGTTCCCGATCCAAAGATCTCTTTTGTTTTAGATCTTTGAGTTCAACTCATGAGAAATGGGAGCAAAAACAAAAGTGTTGCATTTATATTTGTGTTTAGTGTAATATGCGTCTGCCTCGGAGACTTTGTTGTTACGTTTTTCTTCAGGCTGGATCCCCCCATAAAAAAAATCCCCCCAAAAAAACAGGACCTAATCTCACAAAATGCAAGTGATAACAAAAATGACAATACTGGCCTGGAGGTACCAGCATAACAACAACAAGCTAATGACGCCATAAGGGGTAGGAAACCAAAATCAATGTCACAGGCGGTAGAGAGCCGGTGGCACGAATAAACTAGGAGTGAAATTTAGATGGGGGTGGGGGGGAAATAGAAAACTGGAAAGGAATGGTGGTCTCAAGGGGAAGCCAGGAGGACCGATTAGATATCCAAAAACACAAAAATACAAGCGGCCAAAATACTAACAGGCGGAGTTGGCGTGGAAAGCGTGACAAGACTCACGGGAAAGATCCCACAACCACAGGTGTGTCTGGTCAGTAGGGTGGAGATGATTGCAATCAGGTGTGCTCAGTCACTGGCGCATTCCCTTGGAAACCATGGAAACTAGACAGTATGGAGAAAGCAGCAGGGGAGGGACATCAACAGCAGGGGGCACCAAAACAGACATGCAGCATTTGTATGTGTAAGTATTACGCAACTATCATTATGTCGTAGTTTGTATTGACATGTGTGCTGTTTTATTGTTCAATGATGATTACATATGTCTAGCTTGTGTGCTAGAGTGTGCTTAGATGTTGTGTAGCTGCTAGCTCCTAGTAGCCTATAGCCTAGCACATTGATTTTGTAAATGACTTTAGTAAAATAGAAGAAATTGTGTGGTTAGTGGAGGACTTTCAGAGGTTAACTGGCTATCCATGTTTGCATAAAAACCCACACCGCAGGACTGCTTGTATCGCACATGATATCACACAGAAGTAAACATGCTGCAGGACTGTTTGTATCACACATGAGATCACACACAAGTAAACATGCTGCAGGACTGTTTGTATCACACATGAGATCACACACAAGTAAACACACTGCAGGACTGCTTGTATCGCACGTGATATCGCACACAAGTAAACAGGCTGCAGGGCTGTTTGTGTCGCACATGTTATCACGCGCAAGTCAAAATGCTGCAGGACTGTTTGTATCGCACATGATTTCACACAAAAGTAAACACATTGCAGGACTGCTTGTATTCCACATGGTATCGCACAAAAGTAAACACACTGCAGGATTGCTTGAATCGCACATGATATCACACACAGGAAAACAAGCTGCAGGACTGCTTGTATTGCACATGAGATCACAGGCAAGTAAACACGCTACAGGACTGTCTGTATCACACATGATGTCACACACAAGTAAACACACTACAGGACTGTCTGTATCGCACATGCTATCACATTTAAGTAAACATATTGCAGGACTGCTTGTATCGTACATGATATCACACGCAAGTAAACACGCTGCAGGACCGATTGTTTCGCACATGACATCACGCACAAGTAAACACACTGCAGGACTGCTTGTGTTGCACATGATATCACACACAAGTAAGCACGCTACAGCACTGCTTGTATCACACAAGATATCACACGCAAGTAAACACGCTGCAGGACTGCTTGTATCGCACATGATGTCACACACAAGTAAACACATTGCAGGACTCCTTGTGTTGCACATGATATCACACAGAAGTAAACACGCTGCAGGACTGCTTGTATCGCACATGCTATCACATATAAGTAAACATATTGCAAGACTGCTTGTATCGCACATGATATCACACAAGTAAACACGCTGCAGGTCTCCTTGTGTCGCACATGATATCACACAGAAGTAAACACGCTGCAGGTCTCCTTATGTCGCACATGATATCACACAGAAGTAAACACGCTTCAGGACTGCTTGTATCGGACATGCTATCACATATAAATAAACATATTGCAGGACTGCTTGTATCGCACATGATATCACACACAAGTAAACACGCTGCATGACTGCTTGTATCGCACATGATATCACACAGAAGTAAACACGCTGCAGGTCTCCTTGTGTCGCACATGATATCACACATAAGTAAACACGCTGCAGGACTGCTTGTATCGCACATGCTATCACATATAAGTAAACATATTGCAGGACTGCTTGTATCGCACATGATATCACACACAAGTAAACACGCTGCATGACTGCTTGTATCGCACATTATATCACACACAAGTAAACACACGACAGGACTGTCTGTATCGCACATGCTATCACATATGTAAACATATTGCAGGACTGCTTGTATCGTACATTATATCACACGCAAGTAAACACGATGCAGGACTGATTGTGTCGCACATGATATTACACAAGTAAACACGCTGCAGGACTGCATGTTTCGCACATGATATCACACACAAGTAAACACACTGCAGGACTGCTTGTGTTGCACATGATATCAGACACAAGTAAGCACGCTACAGGACTGCTTGTATCACACATGATATCACACACAAGTTAACACGCTGCAGGACTGCTTGTATCGCACATGATGTCACATATAAGTAAACATATTGCAAGACTGCTTGTATCGCACATGATATCACACAAGTAAACACGCTGCAGGTCTCCTTGTGTCGCACATGATATCACACACAAGTAAACACGCTGCAGGACTGCTTGTATTGCACATGATATCACACACAAGTAAACACGCTGCAGGACTGCTTGTATTGCACATGATATCACACACATGTAACACGCTGCAGGACTGCTTGTATCGCACGTGATATCACACAGAAGTAAACACGCTGCAGGACTGCTTGTATCGCACATGATAGCACACATTAGTAAACACATTGCAGGACTGCTTGTATCGTACATGATAGCACACGCAAGTAAACACTCTGCAGGACTGCTGGTGTTTTACATGACATCACACACAAGTAAACAGGCTGCAGGACTGCTTGTATCGCATTTGATATCACACGCGAGTTTTTACACGTATCTCTGCTTGTATCACACATAATATCACACAAGTAAACACGCTGCTGGACTGCTTTTATTCCAATGCTGGGTTTTTTTTGTGCTGCTATCGGACTGATATTCGATATCAAAACGGGACTGGGACACCCCTACTTAACTTTCTGACTAACTTACTTAACTACCGCTTTATTCAATATTAAATAACACTGGCATTAACAGCTGTGGCTGTGGGCAACCTACTCATGTAGTGCAGTTATGATGAGTAGTCAGCATCCAGCATTTGTATCTCTCTCTGCATGCACTTTAAAATGTTGTTACTCATGGATTCGTGTGAAAGTCAGCAGGATTCCTTATATCCGATATGATATCACACATTTTGCATGCCAGCTGATATCATCACATACTTTTTTTTTATGATATTGGACCGATATAAGGATAGGATAGGATAGGACGATATTGTCATTGCACAAGTACAACGAAACTATGTTTTCAGCACAAACCCGTTCAAGATCACGAGGTGCCCCGTAAAAGATAACAAAAAGGTCAAACGCTGGGGAAAAAGATGAGTAAAATAATACAATCTAGACTGGGCTCCTAAGGGGGAGTTGGGGCCCTGGAGGTCGACTGCTGCTATGAAGCACTGCCAGCCGTCCATCACCCCAAGGGGAAACGAGCGGTGGTGTGGGGGAGGGTGTGTGTGTGGTGTATATGCCCATTGTCAAATCGTAGATTCGGATGTTTTTTTTCCACGAGCAGACATTACAATGACTTGTCTGTTAAGGACATAATAATAAGTATATAAAGACACCCCTAGTGTAAATGTACATGTCAAATCCAGTTTAGGAGATGTTTATATTTCTCTGTGGGATAACTTGAGTCAAGTCAGTTTAACTTCCTCTGTTGAAACATTTACAGGCTACACTTTATTACGTTAAAGACATTCAAAGATGAACATTTCATTCTTCTCTCTCGACATAAAACAACGGGGTTGTGTCATTTCAAACCCTCTGCCCTTCCCATCCCATCTTCCGGCAAATGGGCCCAAAATGAAGTCTTGAGGACGTTTTGATAAGCGAGCGCTTTGACAGAATGGCTTGTTTTGTTGCTGCCGGGGCACCTCCGCCACAAGCGTCTGTCACCGTGGCAACGGCGCTGGCTGCTGCAAGCGCCCATTTAAGCAGAAGATGAAATAATCCAATTGTTTTGTAAAGCAGCAGACCCTGCAGATCGGGGTCGAGCTTGTAGTCTGGGAAGCAATTGGCGAGCAACACCGAGGGCAACGGTCCTTGCTGTAACGTTCGCTGTAACGCTCACTGTAACTCTTTGATGCAATGCTTACTGTAGCGGCCCAAGTGTAAAGCTTATTGTAACGCAGTCCTTCTCAAATAGTGGCGTGGGCACTATTTGAGAAGGGTGCGAGAAACACGCTGTTTTTGCCGTACCAGAATATGACGGCGGATATGTAACACTTGACTTCACTGTAACTATGGTGGGAGACGAGGAAAGACCGGTGTGTGGTTTCCTTTAATATTAATAAGCTTACAATGTTCTGCAGAAGTACAGTTTTATGGACAGATGGTACTGTGGAGTGTGTGTGTGTGGGGGCACAATATGTGGGGGCGCAATATTTTATTTTTTCTAGGGGGGGGCGTAACAGTAAATAATTGAGAACCTACTGTAACGGCTGCTATGTAACTCTTACTGTAACGGCTGCATTGTAACGTTTACTGTCACGCTTACTGTGACAGTTGTTGTAACAGCCACTGTAAAGGCCTACTGAAATGAAATGTTCTTATTTAAACGGGGATAGCAGATCCATTCTATGTGTCATACTTGATCATTTCGCGATATTGCCATATTTTTGCTGAAAGGATTTAGTAGAAAACATCGACGATAAAGTTTGCAACTTTTGGTCGCTGATAAAAAAAAAGCCTTGCCTGTACCGGAAGTAGCGTGACGTCACAGGTTGAAGGGCTCCTCACATTTCCCCATTGTTTACACCAGCAGCGAGAGCGATTCGGACCGAGAAAGCGACGATTACCCCATTAATTTGAGCCAGGATGAAAGATTCGTGGATGAGGAACATGAGAGTGAAGGACTAGAGTGCAGTGCAGGACGCATCTTTTTTCGCTCTGACCGTAACTTCGGTACAAGCTGGCTCATTGGATTCCACACGCTCTCCTTTTTCTATTGTGGATCACGGATTTGTATTTTAAACCACCTCGGATACTATATCCTCTTGAAAATGAGAGTCGAGAACGCAAAATGGACATTCACAGTGACTTTTATCTCCACAAAAATACATCGGCGAAGCACTTTAGCTACGGAGCTAACGTGATAGCATTGTGCTTAACTGCAGATAGAAACAAAATAAATAAACCCCTGACTGGAAGGATAGACAGAAAATCAACAATACTATTAAACCATGGACATGTAAATACACGGTTAATGCTTTCCAGCCTGGCTAAGCTTAACAATGCTGTTGCTAACGACGCCATTGAAGCTAACTTAGCAACGGGACCTCACAGAGCTATGCTAAAAACATTAGCTATACACCTACGCCAGCCAGCCCTCATCTGCTCATCAACACCCGTGCTCACCTGCATTCCAGTGATCGACGGAGCGACAAAGGACTTCACCCGATCATGGATGCGGTCGGCGGCTAGCGTCGGATAGCGTGTCTGCTATCCAAGTCAAAGTCCTCCTGGTTGTGTTGCTGCAGCCATCCGCTAATACACCGATCCCACCTAAAGCTTTCTTCTTTGCAGTCTCCATTGTTCATTAAACAAATTGCAAAAGATTCACCAACACAGATGTCCAGAATACTGTGGAATTTTGCGATGAAAACCGAGCTTTTTGTATTGGATACAATGTGTCCCAATACTTCCGTTTCAACGATTGACGTCACGCTCATACGTCATCATACATAGACGTTTTCAACCGGAAGTTTAGCGGGAAATTAAAAATTGCAGTTTATAAGTTAACCCGGCCGTATTGGCATGTGTTGCAATGTTAAGATTTCATCATTGATATATAAACTATCAGACTGCGTGGTCGGTAGTAGTGGGTTTCAGTAGGCCTGTAACACTTACTGCAACACCCAATGTAACGCTTACTATAACGCTTGCTGTGAAGCTTACTGTAATGCTCACTGAAACGCTCACTCAAACGCTCACTCAAACGCTTACAGTAGCGCTTATTGTAACGGTTACTGTAACAGTTACTGTAATGCTTACTGTAACTCTAACTGCAATGTTTACTGTAATGCTTGCTGTAACAGCGGCAGTATAGCGCTTACTGTAACGCTTACTATAACACTTACTGTAACGCTTACTGTAATGCCCACTGAAATGCTTGTCGTGACGCTGTTTGTAAGGCTAACCGTAACGCTTACTGTGAAGCTCGCTGTAACGCTTACTCTAATGCTAACTGTAACGCTGACTGTAACAGCTTCAGTGTAATGTTTACTGTAATGCTTACTGTAACGGAGGCAGTGTAACGCTTACTGTTACGCTTGCTGTAATACTTTTTGTAAGGCTAACTGTAACCCTTACTGTAATGCTTGCTGTAACACTTATTGTTAGACCTATTGTAACGCTTACTGTAAGGGCTGCAGTGTAAAGCTTATTTTAACGCTTACTGTAACGGCTGTAGCGTAACACTCACATAAAAGAGTTACAGCAAGCCTTACAGTAAGTCTTACGCTGCAGCCGTTACAGTAAGCGTTAAAATAAGCTTTACACTGCAGCCCTTACAGTAAGCGTTAAAATAGGTCTAACAATAAGTGTTACAGCAAGCATTACATTAAAGGTTACAGTTAGCCTTACAAAAAGCATTACAGCAAGCGTAACAGTAAGTGTTACAGTAAGCGTTACACTGCCTCCGTTACAGTAAGCATTACAGTAAACGTTACACTGAAGCTGTTACAGTCAGCGTTACAGTTATCATTAGAGTAAGCGTTGCGGTTAGCCTTACAAAAGGCCTTACAAAAATCATTACGGCAGGCGTTACAGTGGGCATTACAGTAAGTGTTACACTTGAGCCGTTACAGTAAGCGTTACATAAAAGAGTTACAGCAAGCCTTAAAGTAACGCTTACTGTAACGGCTCAAGTGTAACACTTACTGTAATGCCTACTGTAACGCTTGCCGTAATGCTTTTTGTAAGGCTTTTTGTATGGCTAACCGCAACGCTTACTGTAAAGCTCGCTGTAACGCTTACTGTAACGCTGACTGTAACAGCTTCAGTGTAACGTTTGCTGTAATACTGACTGTGACGGAGGCAGTGTACCGCTTACTGTAACACTAACTGTTACACTTGCTGTAACGCTTAATGTAGTGCCCACTTTAACATTTGCTGTAACACTTACTGTAACGCTTACGGTAACCCTTATTGTTAGACATATTGTAACGCTTTCTGTAACGCTTTCTGTAACGCTTGCTGTAACTCTTTTATGTAATGTTTACTCTAACGCCAAAAGTGTAAGGCCTACTCTAATGCTTACTGTAACGGCTGCAGTGTAACACTGTAACACTTATTGTAACGGCTGCAATGGAACTCTTATAGTAAAGTTAACTGTAACACTTACTGTGAAGCTCACTGTAACGCTTACTGTAGCGGCTGCAGTTTACCACTTACTGTAATACATTTGTGGTAACGGCTGCAATGTAACTCTTATCGTAAAGCCGCTTACGTTACGCTTATGTTGGAAGCTAGAAAATGTCAGATGCTTTGCAACGGTCGATGATTTTTGTGCACGTCATGCCATGCGCCTTTGCAAGACCAGATGAGAGGCTGAAGAGAGAGAGGCGAGTCGTGTGGGCGTGTCCATGGGTTAAAATGTGTGCCTGTTTCGTGATCCCAAAGATCGTCTGGTAGAGTCCCAAAGATCGACTGGTAGGGTCCCAAAGATCGACTGGTGGGGTCCCAAAGATCGACTGGTGGGGTCCCAAAGATCGACTGGTGGGGTCCCAAAGATCGAGTGGTGGGGTCCCAAAGATCGAGTGGTGGGGTCCCAAAGATCGACTGGTAGGGACGGCATGGCGTATTGGGTAGAGCGGCCGTGCCAGAAACCTGAAGGTTGCAGGTTCGCTCCCCGCCTCTTGACATCCAAATCGCTGCCGTTGTGTCCTTAGGCAGGACACTTCCCCCTTGCCCCCGGTGCCGCTTACACTGGTGAATGAATGATGAATGAATGATAGTTGGTGGTCAGAGAGGCCGTAGGCGCAAACTGGCAGCCTCGCTTCCGTCAGTCTAACCCAGGGCAGCTGTGGCTACAAATGTAGCTTACCACCACCAGATGTGAATGAATGATGGGTTCTCACTTCTCTGTGAGCGCTTTGAGTATCTAATAATAGAAAAGCGCTATATAAAATCTAATCCATTATTATCATTATTATTATTGACTGGTATGGTCCCAAAAATCGACTGGTAGGGTCCCAAAGATCGACTGGTAGGGTCCCAAAGATTGACTGGTGGGGTCCCAAAGATTGACTGGTAGGGTCCCAAAGATTGACTGGTAGGGTCCCAAAGCTCGACTGGTAGGGTCCCAAAGCTCGACTGGTAGGGTCCCAAAGCTCGACTGGTGGGGTCCCAAAGATCGACTGGTGGGGTCCCAAAGATCGACTGGTGGGGTCCCAAAGATCGACTGGTAGGGACGGCATGGCGTAGTGGGTAGAGCGGCCGTGCCAGAAACCTGAAGGTTGCAGGTTCGCTCCCCGCCTCTTGACATCCAAATCGCTGCCGTTGTGTCCTTAGGCAGGACAATTCCCCCCTTCCCCCGGTCCTGCTCACACTGGTGAATGAATGATGAATGAATGATAGGTGGTGGTCGGAGGGGCCGTAGGCGCAAACTGGCAGCCTCGCTTCCGTCAGTCTAACCCAGGGCAGCTGTGGCTACAAATGTAGCTTACCACCACCAGATGTGAATGAATGATGGGTTCTCACTTTTCTGTGAGCGCTTTGAGTATCTAATAATAGAAAAGCGCTATATAAAATCTAATCCATTATTATTATTATTATTATTGACTGGTATGGTCCCAAAGATCGACTGGTAGGGTCCCAAAGATCGACTGGTAGGGTCCCAAAGATTGACTGGTGGGGTCCCAAAGATTGACTGGTAGGGTCCCAAAGATTGACTGGTAGGGTCCCAAAGCTCGACTGGTAGGGTCCCAAAGATCGACTGGTGGGGTCCCAAAGATCGACTGGTGGGGTCCCAAAGATCTACTGGTGGGGTCCCAAAGATCTACTGGTGGGGTCCCAAAGATCGACTGGTGGGGTCACAAAGATTGACTGGTAGGGTCCCAAAGATTGACTGGTAGGGTCCCAAAGTTCGACTGGTAGGGTCCCAGAGATCGACTGGTTGGGTCCCAGAGATCGACTGGTTGGGTCCCAGAGATCGACTGGTAGGGTCCCAGAGATCGACTGGTAGGATCCCAAAGATTGACTGGTGGGGTCCCAAAGATCGACTGGTAGGGTCCCAAAGATCGACTGGTGGGGTCCCAAAGATCGACTGGTGGGGTCCCAAAGATCTACTGGTGGGGTCCCAAAGATCTACTGGTGGGGTCCCAAAGATCGACTGGTGGGGTCCCAAAGATTGACTGGTAGGGTCCCAAAGATTGACTGGTAGGGTCCCAAAGTTCGACTGGTAGGGTCCCAGAGATCGACTGGTTGGGTCCCAGAGATCGACTGGTTGGGTCCCAGAGATCGACTGGTAGGGTCCCAGAGATCGACTGGTAGGATCCCAAAGATTGACTGGTGGGGTCCCAAAGATCGACTGGTGGGGTTCCAAAGATCGACTGGTAGGGTCCCAGAGATCGACTGGTAGGGTCCCAGAGATCGACTGGTAGAGTCCCAAAGATAGACTGGTAGAGTCCCAAAGATCGACTGGTTGGCGACCCCTGGTTCTAATAGTCCGGGACTGACGGTCTTTGTCCAGCTTGATGGTGAAATTAGTTTAATTCCAGGTTTTTTGGTCTCCTGCTGCTGTTCAACAGTTGTAGTAAAAGTTGAAGAGTAAAAAAAAGTCACTCTGCAGACATCAGATGGAGTACTGCAGTGGTTGTCAAACATCTGTTGCTTGTTCCCGTCAAATGTCATTTTCCAGGCAGGATTAAGTCCACGTGGTCATCCCTTGAAGGTGCGGGCGTGTAAATAGAGAGGCGAGGTCTTCTCATGTCGTCTCTCATGCGCGCTCACATGCCACCATGCCGCTGCTTTTAATCACCGCGTGGAGCTCAGAGGGATTCCTGGCACACATCGCGGCGCATAGCTAATCCACATTAGGGACTTTGGCTCGCCGCATTAATTCTTAACGGCAGACGAGAGAAAGTGAAAGTGAAAGTAAAGCCAGAAAGAGGGATATAATACAATTGGAACGAATGATCCCAGCGTCCACTCAATTACATTGTCTTGTCTTTCTTTCAACAACTACTCTCGACTTATTGTCGGCAGAATAAATAAAACACGTCGTATTAAATCTTTCAAAGTGTCCCAGTTTCCGGCCCCCTGCAGCCGTTGTCCGACTTGGCTTTCAAATGTGATCGAGCTAAAACGCAGAAAAAGTCGCTTTTGCTTGGCCGGGGGCCACAAAGGCCAAAGTGTCCAATTTCACCGCTTCCATCTCAACTCATGGGGATGATTGTGACTCACGGCCCGGACTATTCCTCGTCCTCGTCCTGACTTTACGACGAGCACTTTAGGAGGGATTTACTCAAGCGGTGGCAGCTTTCTCTTGAAATAAGAGGCTTTTCACCTGAAAGGGCGCGATTCATAGTGTCTCCCGAGCATTGTCGGGGTACACCTGCTAAAAGAAGTCACGCCGATCTACTTTGAAGTACCGTATTTTCCGGACTATAAGGCGCATTTAAAATCCTTTCATTTTCTCAACTCGACAGTACGCCTAATGTACAGAATAATTTTGCTTGTGCTTACCGACCTTGAAGCTATTTTATTTGGTACATGGTGAAATAATAAGTGTGACCAGTAGATGGCAGTCACACATAATATATACGTGTAGACTGCAATATGTTGGTAGTCATACATAAGAGATAGGTGTAGACCGCAATGTGACTCAAGTAAACAACCCAAAAATGTTATGTTTCATTGAAAATATGGAACATTTCACACGGCGCTCAAAAATCCATCAAAATGTTTTAGTACGACCTTGGTAAGCTATAAAGCCACACCACTTGATGGATTGTACTGTGCTTCAACATACGAGTATTATTATGGCGTGTGTATAAGGTAAGACGTATTAACTGGCGTTTTGTTCCGCAATATTATGCAAAAGAAACTTTTCTTACAGTCTGGTACCTGCTGATCTGTATTTGGGATCTGCATAAGTCCTGATAATTTGCGCACGTCCGCCTTTGTAGACCGTAGTCGTTAAAGGCCTACTGAAATTATTATTTTTTATTTAAACGGGAATAGCAGATCCATTCTATGTGTCATATTTGATCATTTCGCGATATTGCCATATTTTTGCTGAAAGGATTTAGTAGAGAAAATCGACGATAAAGTTCGCAACTTTTGCTCGCTGATAAAAAAAAACTTGCCCCTACCGGAAGTAGCGTGACGTCACAAGCGGTAGTGCTGCTCACAATTCCCCGTTGTTTACAATGGAGCGAGAGATATTCGGAGCGAGAAAGTGACGATTACCCCATTAATTTGAGCGAGGATGAAAGATTCGTGGATGAGGAACGTTAGAGTGACGGACTAGAATGCAGTTCAAGAGATATATTTTTTCGCTCTGACCGTAACTTAGGTACAAGCTGGCTTATTGGAATCCACACTCTCTCCTTTTTCTATTGTGGATCACGGATTTGTATTTTAAACCACCTCGGATACTATATCCTCTTGAAAATGAGAGTCGAGAAGGCGAAATGGACATTCAGTGACTTTTATCTCCACGACAATACCTCGACGAAGCTCTTTAGCATGAGCTAACGTGATAGCATCTGTCTCAAATGCCTTTGTAGTCGATAAGCTTCTTCTTTTTCTCTATCTTCATTCTGCCATTTCTGACATATTTTTTTCCTGGATGTTACAGAAAGTATGAGAATGTGTGAGCTGCTGCCTGCGCTTCTTTACTTATATAATAATCTCACATTTGTCAAGATATTAAAACAAAGTTCTGATTTTTGACAGAGATATATTTTCTGTCATCTTCTTGTCCATCCATCGCGGTCGCTTTGTGTTTTGATTAAATCGCGGAACATGAAACTCTGCTGTAGACACCATGCTGGACTGTTGGTAAAACAAAAGTATTTTGCTCCATATTTGTGTACCAGATCATGTTACTCTCATTGATTTGGAGCTCCACTGTTACTAGCAGCACTCGTGCAGCCCATGACCTGTGATGCTGCAGTCGGCATTCTTGACTGTTGGTAAACTACAATTTTCCTGCTAGGCACTTGTCTCCCAAGACAGGTTATACACAATGAACTACAGCTCCCCTTTTGCTGGAAGCACTCGTGCAGCCCCTGACCTGTGATGCTGTGACCAGCATTCTTGACTGTTACTAAAACAATTGTCCTGCTATACACTTGTGTACCAATTCAAGTTATACACACGGAACCACAGCTCCTCCAGTGGTAGCAGCACTCGTGCAGCCCCTTCACCGTAATGCTGTAGACACCATGCTGGGTTGTTATTAAAACACAATTATTTTGCTGAATATTTGTGTAGCAATTCAGGTTCCATTCATTAAATCGCAGCTCCTCTATTGCTGGCAGCACTCATGCAGCCCCTGACCTGTGATGCTGTGACCAGCATTCTTGACTGTTACTAAAACAAAATTGTCCTGCTATACACTTGTGTACCAATTCAAGTTATACACAAGGAACCACAGCTTATCCAGTGGTGGCAGCACTCGTGCAGCCCTTTCACCGTAATGCTGTAGACACCATGCTGGGTTGTTAGTAAAACACAATTATTTTGCTGAATATTTGTGAAGCAATTCAGGTTCCATTCATTAAATCACAGCTCCTCTATTGCTGGAAGCACTCATGCAGCCCCTGACCTGCGATGCTGTGACCAGCATTCTTGACTGTTACTAAAACAAAATTGTCCTGTTATACACTTGTGTACCAATTCAAGTTATACACAAGGAACCACAGCTTATCCAGTGGTGGCAGCACTCGTGCAGCCCTTTCACCGTAATGCTGTAGACACCATGCTGGGTTGTTAGTAAAACACAATTATTTTGCTGAATATTTGTGTAGCAATTCAGGTTCCATTCATTAAATCACAGCTCTTCTATTGCTGGAAGCACTCGTGCAGCCCCTGACCTGTGATGCTGTCACCAGTATTCTTGACTGTTACTAAAACACAATTGTCCTGCTCTACACTTGTGTACAAATTCAAGTTATACACAAGGAACCACAGCTCCTCCAGTGGTGGCAGCACTCGTGCAGCCCCTTCACCGTAATGCTGTAGACACCATGCTGGATTGTTAGTAAAACACAATTAGTTTGCTGAATATTTGTGTAGCAATTCAGGTTCCATTCATTAAACCGCAGCTCCTGTATTGCTGGCAGCACTCATGCAGCCCCTGACCTGTGATGCTGTGACCAGCATTCTTGTCTGTTACTTAAACACAATTTTCCTGCGCTACACTTGTGTACCAATTCAAGTTATACACAAGGAACCACAGCTTATCCAGTGGTGGCAGCACTCGTGCAGCCCTTTCACCGTAATGCTGTAGACACCATGCTGGGTTGTTAGTAAAAGACAATTATTTTACTGAATATTTGTGTAGCAATTTCGGTTCCATTCATTGAATCGCAGCTCCTCTATTGCTGGAAGCACTCGTGCAGCCCCTGACCTGTGATGCTGTCACCAGCATTCTTGACTGTTACTAAAACACTATTGTCCTGCTATACACTTGTTTACATATTCAAGTTATACACAAGGAACCACAGCTCCCCCAGTGGTGGCAGCACTCGTTCAGCCCCTTCACCGTAATGCTGTAGAGACCATGCTGGATTGTTAGTAAAACACAATTATTTTGCTGAATATTTGTGTAGCAATTCAGGTTCCATTCATTAAATCGCAGCTCCTCTATTGCTGGCAGCACTCGTGCAGCCCCTGACCTGGGATGCTGTCACCAGCATTCTTGGCTGTTACTAAAACACAATTGTCCTGCTATACACTTGTGTACCAATTCAAGTTATACACAAGGAACCACAGCTCATCCAGTGGTGGCAGCACTCGTGCAGCCCCTTCACCGTAATGTTGTAGAGACCATGCTGGGTTGTTAGTAAAACACAATTATTTTGCTGAATATTTGTGTAGCAATTCAGGTCCCACTCATTAAATCGCAGCTCCTCTATTGCTGGAAGCACTCATGCAGCCCCTGACTTGGGATGCTGTGACCAGCATTCTTGACTTTTACCAAAACACAATTGTCCTGCTATACACTTGTGTAGAATTAAAGTTATAAACAAGGAACCACAGCTCATCCAGTGGTGGCAGCACTCGTGCAGCCCTTTCACCATAATGCTGCAGAGACCATGCTGGATTGTTAGTAAAACACAATTATTTTGCTGAATATTTGTGAAGCAATTCAGGTTCCATTCATTAAATCGCAGCTCCTCTATTGCTGGAAGCACTCGTGCAGCGCCTGACCTGTGATGCTGTGACCAGCATTGTTGACTGTTACTAAAACACAATTTTCCTGCTATACACTTGTGTACCAATTCAAGTTATACACAAGGAACCACAGCTCCTCCAGTGGTAGCAGCACTCGTGTAGCCCCTTCACCGTAATGCTGTAGACACCATGCTGGGTTGTTAGTAAAACACAATTATTTTGCTGAATATTTGTGTAGCAATTCAGGTTCCATTCATTAAATCACAGCTCCTCTATTGCTGGCAGCATTCATGCAGCCCCTGACTTGTGATGCTGTGACCAGCATTCTTGACTTTTACCAAAACACAATTGTCCTGCTATACACTTGTGTACAAATTCAAGTTATAAACAAGGAACCACAGCTCATCCAGTGGTGGCAGCACTCGTGCAGCCCCTTCACCGTAATGCTGTAGAGACCATGCTGGGTTGTTAGTAAAACACAATTATTTTGCTGAATATTTGTGTAGCAATTCAGGTCCCATTCATTAAATCGCAGCTCCCCTATTGCTGGAAGCACTCATGCAGCCCCTGACTTGTGATGCTGTGACCAGCATTCTTGACTTTTACCAAAACACAATTGTCCTGCTATACACTTGTGTAGAAATCAAAGTTATAAACAAGGAACCACAGCTCATCCAGTGGTGGCAGCACTCGTGCAGCCCTTTCACCGTAATGCTGTAGACACCATGCTGGATTGTTAGTAAAACACAATTATTTTGCTGAATATTTGTGTAGCAATTCAGGTTCCATTCATTAAATCACAGCTCCTCTATTGCTGGCAGCACTCGTGCAGCCCCTGACCTGTGATGCTGTGACCAGCATTCTTGACTGTAACTAAAACACAATTTTCCTGCTACACACTTGTGTACCAATTCAGGTTCTACACTAGGGAACCACAGCAAATATGTTGCTACAGAGTTTCGTACCAATTTAGGTCCACCTCAGTGAACCGTAGCTCCCTTGTGCAGGAAGCACTTTAGCGTCCCCTGGTCTGAAATGATGTGACCACCCTGATTGACTGTTTGTAAAACACCACTATCTTGCTACACATTCAGCCTTCACTCAATGAACCACAGCTTCTGTAGTGCTGGCTGGACTCATGCAGGCTCTGAGCCATTATACTGAGACCACAATGTTTGACTGTTGCTAAAACACCATTTTCTTACTGCACACTTGTGTGCCAATTCAGGTTCCACTTACTGAACCACAGCTCTGTATGCTGCTCCAAAAGCTGCACACTGAAGGATATACAGATATATTTCTAGGGCAATGTCCTTTGAGAAGATATAAAAACGTAAAATATGAGAGCTGTGACGTACATTTGGTGAGTCTGAAAGACACAAGCTGGCATTTTAAAGAGACAAAAGTGTTTCATTCAATTTGTGTTGTCAAATAAAATAAAACAAAGTCTTCTTCAGACGCCGCTGCCAAAAATGATTTTATAAATCAAATCATGAGAGTGAGCATATTGTGCTGAACAGAATATGCTAATTTGCGAGGTGAGCCACTTCTGGCCATGGCGTTGATTAAAACCTTGTCCCTTCCACAATGAAACAACCACCTTTCTGTCCTGATGAGGAAACGCTGGTTGAATGCAGATCAGAGTTGTTGTGTTTTCTTTCCGGTTCAGGCAACTTGTCCTCGTCCTATCGTCTATCGCCCATCGTCTATCGCCCTCGTCCATCATCAATCGTTCTCGTCCTTGTCCATTGTCCTCGTCCATCGTCCTCATCCATCGTCCTTGTCAATCGTCTTTGTTGATTGTCCGTCCTCCATCGTCTTTGTCCATCTTCCATTGTCCATCGTCCATCGTCTATCGTCCATCATCTTCGTGCTCGTTTTTTTTAATCGTCTTTGTCCATCGTCAGTCGTTTTCGTCCATCGTCCTTGTCCGTTCGTTCATCGTCTTTATCCATCGTCCATCGTCTTGATCCATTGTTCATCGTCCTCGTCCATTGTCTTCGTCCATCGTCCTCGTCTATCATCCATTGTCCATTATCCTTGTCCATCACCCATCGTCCTTGTCCATTGTTCTTGTCCATCGTTCTCGTTCATCGCCCATGGTCTTCGTCCTCGTCCTTCTCAATCGTCTTTGTCCATCGTCTTCGTCCATCGTCTATCGTCCGTCATCTTCATCCTTGTCCTTGTCCATCGTTCTCGTTCATCGCCCATGGTCTTCGTCCTCGTCCTTCTCAATCGTCTTTGTCCATCGTCTTCGTCCATCGTCTATCGTCCGTCATCTTCATCCTTGTCCTTGTCCATCGTCCTCGCCCATCATCCTCTTTCATCGTCTTTGTCCTTGTCAATTGTCTTCGTCCATCGTCCTTGTCCACCGTCATTGTCCATCGACCTTGTCGATTGTCCTTGTCCATCATCCATCGTCCTTGTCTGATGTCCTCATCCCTCGTTCGTCTTCGTCCTTGTCAATTATCTTCGTCCATCGTCCTCGTCCAATTGTCTTCGTCCATCATCCATTGTCCATCGTCTTTGTCTTATGTCCTCAACCATCGTCTGTCGTCCATCGTCTTCGTCCTCGCCCATGTCAATTGTCCTCGTCCATCGTCCTCGCCGATTGTCTTCGTACATTGTCCTCGTCCATTGTCTTCCGTCAACGTTCGTCGTCTTCGTCCATAACCCATCGTCTTTATCCATCGTCTTTGTTCATCCTCCATCATCCTTGTCCATTGTCCAGCGTCTTCATTCATCGTCCATTGTCCTCAACCATCATCCATTGTCCTTGTCCATCATCCATCGTCCTTGTCCATCGTCGTCGTCTCTCGTTTATCGTCTTTGTCCTTCGTCCTCATCCATTGTCAATCATTGTCTTTGTCCATCGTCTTCGTCCATCGTCCTCGTCCATAGTCAATCGTCTTCATCCATTGTCCATCGTCTTCGTCCATCGTCCTCTACCATTATCTATCATCCTCTTCCATCATCCATCGTCCTTGTCCATTGTCCTCGTCCTCGTCTGTCGGCCTCGTCCATCGTCTTTGTCCATCATTAAGGTCCGTGTCCACCGTCCTCGTCCATCATCCGTCTTCCTCGTCTATAGTCATCATCCATTTTGCATCATCTTCGTCCATCATCCGTAGTCCTCGCCTATTGTCGTCATCTATCGTACTCGTCCATTGTCTTTGTCCATCATCCATCTTCCTCGTCCCTCGTCCTCATCCATTATCCATCGTCTTTGTCCAACATCCACAAAAATACACAAAACTAAACTGGGAAGACACTGGAAAGAAGGGCAGAAACTCTCAGGAGAGGAGAGGTACTGTGGGCGACCGGCACTGCAAGGAGAGGATGGGAGGCGTGGCCACATGTGCACTACGCTGAAATAAATACCCTCTCAGGGTATTTATTTATATTTATTTATAATTAAAACATTATTGGGAAGAATTGTTGACAATGAGAGTAATTTTTATTTTTAAATACATTTGGAAAAAAAAAACATAATATTGGGCTCCAGCAAAAAGGTAACTTTTGTCATGCAGGACAAACATTGGAGCTTCACTGATTTTTCTGTTAAAAAAAATCTAAATACTGGTAATATATGTGTATAATGTCAAAAAATAAAAATAAAAATGCTGAGATGGATAAAACAAACAAAAAAAGGCCCATACCGATATTCAGCAAAGTGCCTAATACCGGCCCGGCCGATAATAAGTCGCTCTCTCGTGAGATCCTTCTGTTGACATTTTTAAAGGTCCTCCTACCTGCACTTCCTGTGTTTTGACACATGCTGAGGAATCGGCACACAAACACACTTTTTTGTAGCTGAAACACAGAATGATTACTTTATTTACTTAACGCCTACTGCCCCTTCTGGTGCATAGGCCGTCAACAAGTGATCTCCCGGCATTTCTGTCTTGGGCCGTTGTCTCCAGTTGTGTCCAGGTCAACTTCATGCCCTTCGTGTCTGCCTCCAGGTGTTTCTGGGACGGCCACTTTTCCGCTTCCCCTGCGGGTTCCATTTTAGGGCTTGTCTAGTAATGGTATTTGTGGGCTTACGCAGAGTGTGGCCTATCCAGCGCCATCTGCGTTTCTTAATTTCCACTTCCGCGGGAAGCTGATTTGTTCTTTGCCATAGTTCAGTATTGCTGATGGTGTCTGGCCATCGGATGTGGAGAATGTTCCGCAGGCAGCTGTTAGTGAAGACCTGCACTTTTTGGACGGTGTCAGCTGTGGTTCTCCAGGTCTCTGCTCCATATAATAGGACTGCTTTGATGTTGGAGTTAAATAATCTGACTTCGGTGTTGAGGGTCAGTTCTTTCCAGATCCAAATGTTACGCAGTTGGGTAAACGCAACAAGTCCCTTCCTGATTCGTGCTTTTATGTCAGCATCTGTGCCGCCATGTTTGTCCATCACACTGCCAAGGTAGGTGAAGGATTCAACCTCTTCCCAAGGCTTACGGCCATACTACCCTGAGCACGCCCGATCTCATCAGATCTCGTAAGCTAAGCCGGGTCAGGCCTGGTTAGTACTTGGATGGGAGACCGCCTGGGAAAAGCAGGTGCTGTACAAAATTATTGGATGAGAATAAAGTGGGTAATGGTTAGGGATGATACTCGAAACCGGTTTTCCCGGTTGTTCGATAAGAAAAGAACCGAGTCCTCGGACTCGAATCCCTTTTTGAGAACCGGTACCCGTTATCGAGACCACTATAGTAAAGAAAAAGAGTTGGTTCTTTATTCGAATCCCTGGGAACGACTCCCGTCCCGACCAGAAATGCTCCGTTGGACATCACAAGAAATTACGTCACATAGCTCAGTCATTAGGCGCACATAGCGAAAGCAGGAAAAATAATGTACCGGAAAAAGCGCTCCAAGGTGTAATAAAGTTCAAAACAAAAAGGTATAATCCAATGAATAACTTTACTGAGAGATTTGAGCAGGGTACAAACACATGACCAACACTTTTACGACCAACCGGAAACATAGCAACCAGGCTAGCAACGCACCTCCTTTACGGCAGCTGTCACAACGTTCTTAAAGCAACCGCAGCACATACATATATATACAACATATATCTCCCTTTTTTAACTTTTGTTTTTCTTTCCTTGTAAACAAAACAAAATCACACTGTATATGTGTTGTCTGTCTAATTATAAATAATGCAGACGAGGCGTGTTGGCTGAGTTCTTGACGTTTACTTTCACAGCGTGCTCATAACCTCATTCTTAGCTGCCGGGTGACGACATGCAACAACACTTTTCGGGGATACCGCGCATGCTCGTCTCCCATTGCATGCTGGGTAGTGTAGTTGTTATATTCCTAGCTCATAACGTCACATCTTTCCCCCTATAAAGAAATAATGTTAACTCAATAAAGTGTATTTCTTTTTTTAGCTTTAACTTTTCATTTTTTTAGCATTGTAACCACATTTGCAAACAACTTTTCTCTTCATAGAATTTTCTTTCAATAAAGTGCAAAAATGTCAAAGCATCATAACAAACAGTTATGTCAAATAGCAGCAGAAGTGCACTTTTTGGAGAGCTGTATTATTTTCTGTTTTGTGCCCAAGGGACTGATTTTATTTAACACTATATTATTATTTATACACTTATAGTGATCACAGAGACAGGTTGTTTTTGTGTTACTGTATATTTTTGTTTTTCTTAAAAATCCCACTTAATATACTTTGGGTAACAATAGTCAATATTTATTTATTTTATTTTATTTTTTTAGGGGGGTAACAGTCAATATTTATTTATTTATTAGATTTTATTTTTTTCCTTATATAATAAAAGTGAGCTTTTGTTAAACCAAATATTGTGTGTTTTTTTCCATATACAACAACCTATCTGGACTCGATAAGAGAATCGATAAGGAATCGGTTCGATAAGAGAATTCGATAATAGGCTCGAACTCGATAATTTCTTATCAAACATCATCCCGAGTAATGGGGCGACGCTGCTTGGGAGTCAGCTCATGTGGAAACTTCCTGTGCTCTGTCAGAATCAGTT
Organism: Entelurus aequoreus; assembly: GCF_033978785.1. Classification (NCBI taxonomy): domain Eukaryota; kingdom Metazoa; phylum Chordata; class Actinopteri; order Syngnathiformes; family Syngnathidae; genus Entelurus; species Entelurus aequoreus. The sequence continues at coordinate 50,369,456 of NC_084744.1, forward strand.
CCAGGCTCTATTTGTTGGAACCCAAACAAATCTAAACAAGTATTACTTGTTGTGTTTGTGTTTATTGTAAAGGGGTTGCAGACATAAAGTATGACAATATAGTTTGTGTTCGTTGGATTGAGGTTACTAACGATGGAAGGGCAAATATTGAAATATGACTATAGTTGTAATCTGATCTAATTCTATGTATTCTGTATTGATAAGAAATGATTTTTTCCAACGACTGCACAATCCTGATGGTATCGTTTAAAAAGTGAACTACATACATATCTATTTTAGCAATTGAGTGAACAAGTCATGATGGTGTTTGATTTCAATGCTGATACTGGTATTAGGTGTATTATTATTACGAGGGATAAGCCTGCTTCTTAACACCGGTACCAATAACTTACACCATCATTTCCATGAGGAAATCAAAGCTAGCTTATCCTTACAGGCATCTCTGGCTAACTTCTTTGCACTTTTTAAATGCTACAGTAAAAGGAACGCCACTTTCAAAACGCCGTTGTGGCGATGCTGGTGTTTCAGGCGGCTGACAGGTTTTTAAACTTTTTAAGATGTACTGTTTAATAACCATTGACTGTATCAATATGGACAGTAACACAAACTAATGTATGGTGTAATAACGATGGATTATATTAGTATGAACTGTAACACAAAAACCGTATTGTGTGATAATGACGTCTGTATCAGTATGAACAGCAACACAGAAATAGTATCAACAATGGACTGTATCAGAATAGTAACACAGAAACAGTATTGTGTAATAACGATGGGTTGTAATGTGTTTAAAATTATACTGTTGGTAATTAACACAAAAACAGTTTTGTGTAATAATGAGTTGTATCAGTATGAACAGTATAGTGTATTAATGATGGACTTTAGCAGTATGAACAGTAGAAACAGTATTGTGTAATAACGATGGGTTGTATCAGTATGAACAGTAACACAAAAACAGTATTGTGTAATAACAATGAGTTGTATCAGTATGAACAGTATAGTGTATTAATGATGGACTTTAGCATTATGAACAGTAGAAACAGTATTGTGTAATAACGATGGGTTGTATCAATATGAACAGTATTGTGTATTAACGATGGACTTTAACAGTATGAACAGTAACACAAAAACAGTATTGTGTAATAAAGATGAGTTATATCAGTATGAAAAGTATTGTGTAATAACGATGGACTATCAGTATGAATAGTAGAAACAGTATTGTGTAATAACGATGAGTTGTATCAGTATGAACAGTATTGTGTAATAAGATGGACTGTATCAGTATGAACAGTAGAAACCATATTGTGTAATAATGATGAGTTGTATCAGTATGAACAGTATTGTGCATTAATGATGGGGTTGTATCAGTATGGTAGGTACTGTAGGTAGGTCTTTATTGTCATTGCACAAGTACAACAAAACTTTGTTTTCAGCACAAACCCATTCAAGATTAGACAAACAAACAGTGTACAGGGTTACAGAACAGGAACACTGATGGGTCGCCACAAGGCGGCCCGTAAAAGATGGGAAAAAGGTCAACGCTGGGGAAGGATGAGTAAAAAAATACAATCTAGACTGGGCTCCTAAGGGGGCCAAGTCTGGAGTGGGAAAAAACCTCCATAGCAAAGCACATATACATATTACAACATACATCTCAAGACTAGCAACAGAGGGGAGGGTGTGGGGTCCACGGTAGCAGGCTGCAGCTCTTCAGGCGCTGCCCATCCATCCATCACCCCTAAGGGATTTGTGTCAAGGGCGTTGGATGGGGGGTGGGGTGTGTTTGTGGCGTTTATTTTTTTGTGGATGCATGTGTGTGTAAGCCTGCCGCGGGTCTCTGTTCCGTGGCCTTGATGTCGTGCAGTCGCTAGTCAGTCCAAAGTCAACAGGTGTGTGTCCATGAGAGACAAGAAGGGAGTTTGTTGTGTCTTCGCCGCATTGTCCTTCGGGAGAGTCTCGAAGCCAGGGAAATAATCCAAGTTAGAATGTTTTGTATCCATCCATCCATCCATCTTCAACCGCTTATCCGGAATCGGGTCGCGGGGACAGCAGCTCCAGCAAAGACCCCCAGACTTCCCTCTCCAGAGCAACATTTGCGACTTCCTCCTGGGGAATCCCGAAGCGTTCCCAGGCCAGAGAGGAGATGTAATCCCCCCATCTGGTCCTTGGCCTGCCGCGGGGCCTCCTCCCAGTGGGACGTGCAACGAGGACTTCCCTAGGGAGACGCTCGTGAGGCATCCGCACGAGATGCCCGAACCACCTAAGCTGGCTCCTTTCCAAGCGAAGGAGCAGCGGCTCTACTCCGAGTCTCTCTCGGGTGACTGCACTTCTCACCCTATCTCTAAGGGAGATGCCAGCCACCCTTCTGAGGAAACTCATTTCGGCCGCTTGTATCCGCGATCTTATTCTTTCGGTCATTACCCACACTTCATGACCATAGGTGAGAGTAGGAATGTAGATAGCTCGGTAGACCGAGAGCTTTGCCTTCTGGCTCAGCTCCCGTTTCGTCACAACAGTGCGGCAGAGAGACTGCAATACTGCCCCAGCTGCTCCGATTCTCCGGCTGATTTCCTTCTCCATCTTTCCCTCACTCGTGAACAAGACCCCGAGATACTTAAACTCCTCCACCTGGGACAGAGTCCTGTCCCCTACCCGGACTGTACAAACCATCGGTTTCCTGCTGAGAACCATGGCCTCAGATTTGGAGATGCTGATCCTCATTCCAGCCGCTGAACACTCGGCTGCGAACCGATCCAGTGAGAGCTGAAGGTCACGAACCGAAGGTGCCATCAGGACCACATCATCTGCAAACAGCAGTGACGCAACCTTTAGCCCCCCGAGACGTATACCCTCTCCGCCATGGCCACGACTCCGCCTAGAAATCCTGTCCATGAAAATCACAAACAGGATAGGTGACAGAGCGCAGCCCTGGCGGAGACCAACCCCCACTGGAAACGGATCCGACTTACATCCAAGCACCCGGACACAACTCTCGCTTTGGTTGTACAGAGATTGGATGGCCCTCAACAGGGTTCCCCTCACTCCGTACTCCCTCAGCACCTCCCACAAGAACTCCCGAGGGACGCGGTCATACGCCTTCTCCAAATCCACAAAACACATGTAGACTGGATAGGCATACTCCCAGGCCCTCTCCAGGATTCCCGCAAGCGTAAAGAGTTGGTCAGTTGTTCCACGACCAGGACGGAATCCACATTGCTCCTCTTGAATCTGAGGTTCGACTAGAATGTTTTGTATGCCAGTGAAAATAAAATTTGCTTTTCACTCTAAATTGTCTATTACTGGTCCTTAAATTCATCCTGCGGGGCAGACTGTCCAATGTTATCCAAATCATTAAGTGTCCACAGTTCTTCCCGCATCCTCCAATCATTTGTGGCAGCTTTGGGGTACTTTGAAGACTGCCAGCGACTTCCAATTTGTCGACAAACCTGAGCAACGCTTACTCCAATCAGCAGATGTCCTGTTGTCATAATTCCGAATAGGTGGATATCTTCACGTCCTCGACTGGAAGGGTCGCCAGGCACCCGGCACTCCTTCTTCTCCCAAGAGTCCGTCGCGTGTCCAGCAACAACCGCTCCGTCATGACAAGCAGGTTCCCCCAAACCCAAGATCTTGTCAATTCTGTTGAGGCCAGTTAAATAGTTCCAATGTTTAGATTTGGAGAGCAGTGCAAAAAGAGGCAACAAGAAAGTTAAGACAAGACAAGACAAAGAAGCAAGCAGGAGAGATAAGGGAGAGGAAAGGGGAGCGTCCGCCCTCGATGAGTGCCAGTGAGAAAGGTACAAACCCCGTTTCTATATGAGTTGGGAAATTGTGTTAGATGTAAATATAAACGGAATACAATGATTTGCAAATCATTTTCACCCCATATTCAGTTAAATATGCTACAAAGACAACATATTTGATGTTCAAACTGATAAAAAATGTTTTTTTTGCAAATAATCATTAACTTTTGAATTTGATGCCAGCAACACGTGACAAAGAAGTTGGGAAAGGTGGCAATAAATACTGATAAAGTTGAGGAATGCTCATCAAACACTTATTTGGAACATCCCACAGGTGAACAGGCAAATTGGGAACAGGTGGGTGCCATGATTGGGTATAAAAGTAGATTCCATGAAATGCTCAGTCATTCACAAACAAGGATGGGGCGAGCGTCACCACTTTGTCGACAAATGTGTGAGCAAATTTTTGAACAGTTTAAGAAAAACCTTTCTCAACCAGCTATTGCAAGGAATTTAGGGATTTCAACATCTACGGTCCGTAATATCATCAAAGGGTTCAGAGAATCTGGAGAAATCTCTGCACGTAAGCAGCTAAGCCCGTGACCTTCGATCCTTCAGGCTGTAGTGCATCAACAAGCGACATCAGTGTGTAAAGGATATCACCACATGGGCTCAGGAACACTTCAGTAACTACAGTTGGTCGCTACATCTGTAAGTTTGAGTTTGAACATCAAATATGTTGTCTTTGTAGTGCATTCAATTGAATATGGGTTGAAAAGGATTTACAAATCATTGTATTCCGTTTATATTTACATCTAACACAATTTCCCAACTCATATGGAAACGGGGTTTGTATGAACTGTAACACAGAAACAGTATTGTGTAATAACGATGGGTTATATCGGTATGAACTGTATCGTGTAAAAACGATGGATGCTGCGTCCAATCAGAGCATTAATTACGCTTTGGAAAATGGCTTTTGGTGTTTTGTCAGGACGATACTGTCCAAGAAATTGTGTAATATTTGTTTTGGAGCGGAGGACTTCTGGGAATCCCCTTGCGGGATTCTTTGAAAGCCACTTTTCCACTGCGCTGATTACTCTTTATCGTCGTGCCTCGCCCGGTGACAGCGCCGCTTATTGCGTTAGTCGTCAACGCTGCCCCGCTCGCCTGCAGCCTCGCTAACCCTTTGGACCCTGTGGCCACGGACGCCATTGACTCGGCGGCACCTCATAAGGAAGATGACCTTCTGGTCCCGCTGCTTAAACCGAGGCGGCATGGTGGCAGGAAACTGTTTAAGAAAAAAAAAAAAGTCTACCTACAATGTGAAGTAGGAAAGTAAACATGTTATAAAGTTTGGTACAAGTGACCAGGTGTGACAGTGGTCCCCTCCCCTCCCCCGAAAGTCCTTTATTGGTTGCAGCCATGTTATTAACGAGCTGTCTTCCTTCATTCCAAGCCAACGTGAGTCTTACCTCATTTAGTCCGTCCCCTCCCTACTGATTCATTACTGCTGCACCAAATGGATGTCCTGTCCCAGATAGAGATGTCCCGTGGTTCCGACTCCGGTCCCTCGCCTCGTGAACATCAGTCTCCCCCACCCCCCCACCCCCCAACCCCACACCTCCCATGAAAACACTACCTTCACATCGCGACTGTGGGACTTCTTTAAGGATAAAATACAGCTAGTCTAAGACACCACCTTGTCGTTCTTTTAACGTTTAATCAACGTTGGTTTCTGACATTGATTTGACCAATGATTTTTGGTATGTGCCTGTCCAATATTCTACAACACAAATACAACATTGAAACAACATGCTTTTTGACAATGTTTAATTAACGTTGGTTTCTGACATTGATTTGACCATTGAAAGTTGGTAATTTCCCGACCAATATTGACCATTTAATTTTGGTCATTACCCAACCAATATTCTACAACACAAATACAACGTTGAAACAACATGCTTTTTGACAACGTTTAACCAACGTTGGTTTCTGACATTGATCTGACCATTGCATTTTGGTCATTACCCAACCAATATTCTACAACACAAATACAACGTTGAAACAACATGCTTTTTGACAACGTTTAACCAACGTTGGTTTCTGACATTGATCTGACCATTGCATTTTGGTCATTACCCAACCAATATTGTACAACACAAATACAACGTTGAAACAACATGCTTTTTGACAACTTTTAATCAACGTTGGTTTCTGACATTGATCTGACCATTGCATTTTGGTCATTTCCCAACCAATATTCTACAACACAAATACAACGTTGAAACAACATGCTTTTTGACAACTTTTAATCAACGTTGGTTTCTGACATTGATCTGACCATTGCATTTTGGTCATTTCCCAACCAATATTGTACAACACAAATACAACGTTGAAACAACATGCTTTTTGACAACTTTTAATCAACGTTGGTTTCTGACATTGATCTGACCATTGCATTTTGGTCATTACCCAACCAATATTGTACAACACAAATACAACGTTGAAACAACATGCTTTTTGACAACGTTTAATCAACGTTGGTTTCTGACATTGATCTGACCATTGCATTTTGGTCATTACCCAACCAATATTCTACAACACAAATACAACGTTGAAACAACATGCTTTTTGACAACTTTTAATCAACGTTGGTTTCTGACATTGATCTGACCATTGCATTTTGGTCATTTCCCAACCAATATTGTACAACACAAATACAACGTTGAAACAACATGCTTTTTGACAACTTTTAATCAACGTTGGTTTCTGACATTGATCTGACCATTGCATTTTGGTCATTACCCAACCAATATTGTACAACACAAATACAACGTTGAAACAACATGCTTTTTGACAACGTTTAATCAACGTTGGTTTCTGACATTGATCTGACCATTGCATTTTGGTCATTTCCCAACCAATATTGTACAACACAAATACAACGTTGAAACAACATGCTTTTTGACAACTTTTAATCAACGTTGGTTTCTGACATTGATCTGACCATTGCATTTTGGTCATTTCCCAACCAATATTGTACAACACAAATACAACGTTGAAACAACATGCTTTTTGACAACGTTTAATCAACGTTGGTTTCTGACATTGATCTGACCATTGCATTTTGGTCATTACCCAACCAATATTGTACAACACAAATACAACGTTGAAACAACATGCTTTTTGACAACTTTTAATCAACGTTGGTTTCTGACATTGATCTGACCATTGCATTTTGGTCATTTCCCAACCAATATTGTACAACACAAATACAACGTTGAAACAACATGCTTTTTGACAACTTTTAATCAACGTTGGTTTCTGACATTGATCTGACCATTGCATTTTGGTCATTACCCAACCAATATTGTACAACACAAATACAACGTTGAAACAACATGCTTTTTGACAACTTTTAATCAACGTTGGTTTCTGACATTGATCTGACCATTGCATTTTGGTCATTTCCCAACCAATATTCTACAACACAAATACAACGTTGAAACAACATGCTTTTTGACAACGTTTAATCAACGTTGGTTTCTGACATTGATCTGACCATTGCATTTTGGTCATTACCCAACCAATATTCTACAACACAAATACAACGTTGAAACAACATGCTTTTTGACAACGTTTAACCAACGTTGGTTTCTGACATTGATCTGACCATTGCATTTTGGTCATTTCCCAACCAATATTCTACAACACAAATACAACGTTGAAACAACATGCTTTTTGACAACGTTTAACCAACGTTGGTTTCTGACATTGATCTGACCATTGCATTTTGGTCATTTCCCAACCAATATTGTACAACACAAATACAACGTTGAAACAACATGCTTTTTGACAACGTTTAACCAACGTTGGTTTCTGACATTGATCTGACCATTGCATTTTGGTCATTACCCAACCAATATTGTACAACACAAATACAACGTTGAAACAACATGCTTTTTGACAACGTTTAACCAACGTTGGTTTCTGACATTGATCTGACCATTGCATTTTGGTCATTTCCCAACCAATATTGTACAACACAAATACAACGTTGAAACAACATGCTTTTTGACGTTTAATCAACGTTGGTTTCTGACATTGATCTGACCATTGCATTTTGGTCATTACCCAACCAATATTGTACAACACAAATACAACGTTGAAACAACATGCTTTTTGACAACGTTTAACCAACGTTGGTTTCTGACATTGATCTGACCATTGCATTTTGGTCATTACCCAACCAATATTGTACAACACAAATACAACGTTGAAACAACATGCTTTTTGACAACGTTTAACCAACGTTGGTTTCTGACATTGATCTGACCATTGCATTTTGGTCATTACCCAACCAATATTGTACAACACAAATACAACGTTGAAACATGACAACGTTTAATCAGTGTTGGTTTCTGACATTGAGTTGAGTTGAGTTTGAGTTTATTTCGAACATGCAAGCATACAACATGATACATCACAATTTCCAGTTTCTCTTTTCAACATGTTCGAAAAGGAGTAGGAAGAAGCAGAGCTTATTTAATCCTACCCCTTTTCTTTACATAACAGTTGCAAAACTTTTTGTTCACTTCCTGTTCACAATTTTGTCACAATAAACTCCATAAATAATCACAATAAAAATAAATAAATAAATAATAGTAAGAATTTAATAATAATAATTGGTGAAGTAAGTCATATTTCATATGATGAGATAAGTAAGATTACTTTAAGAATGAATGAAAGGATGGATGAAATAAATTGAGAATGTTTGTCATGGTTCTTCTTCTTTGTACTTTGTAAACACTTTAAGTTTAAAGAGTTTCTTGAAGTGTATCATATTAGTACATTGTTTGATTGCTGTGCTTAATCCATTCCATAATTTAATTCCACATACTGATATACTGAAGGTCTTAAGTGTTGTACCTGCAAACAAATGTTTTAAATTACGTTTTTCTCTAAGATTAGAAAAAACTTGGATTTGACCATTTAATTTTGGTAATTTCCCAACCAATATTATACAACACAAATACAAGGTTGAAACAACATGCTTTTTGACAATGTTTAATCAAGGTTGGTTTCTGACATTGATTTGACCGTTGAATTTTGGTCATTTCCCAACCAATATTCTACAACACAAATACAACGTTGAAACAACATGCTTTTTGACGTTTAATCAGTGTTGGTTTCTGACACTTAATTTTGGTCATTTCCCAACCAATATACAAGGTTGAGACAACATGCTTTTTGACAACGTTTAATCAACGTTGGTTTCTGGCGTTGATTTGACCAATTAATTTGGGTAATTTCCCAACCAATATTCTACAACACAAATACAACAGAGAAACATGCTTTTTGATGACTTTTAATCAATGTTGGGTTCTGACCTTGATTTGACCATTGAATTTTGGTCACTTCCCAACTCGTATTCTACAACACAAATACAACGTTGAAACATGCTTTTTGACAATGTTTAATTAACGTTGGTTTCTGACATTGATTTGACCATTGAATGTTGGTCATTTCCCGACCAATATTGACCATTTAATTTTGGTCATTACCCAACCAATATTCTACAACACAAATACAACGTTGAAACAAACATGCTTTTTGACAACGTTTAATCAACGTTGGTTTCTGACATTGATATTTTGGTCATTTCCCAACCAATATTCTACAACACAAATACAACGTTGAAACAACATGCTTTTTGACAATGTTTAATCAATGTAGGTTTCTGACATTGATTTGACCATTGAATGTTGGTCATTTCCCGACCAATATTGACCATTTAATTTTGGTCATTACCCAACCAATATTCTACAACACAAATACAACGTTGAAACAAACATGCTTTTTGACAACGTTTAATCAACGTTGGTTTCTGACATTGATATTTTGGTCATTTCCCAACCAATATTCTACAACACAAATACAACGTTGAAACAACATGCTTTTTGACAATGTTTAATCAATGTAGGTTTCTGACATTGATTTGACCATTGAAATTTGGTCATTTACCGACCAATATTCTACAACACCAAAACAATTAGTCTCAATTTACAAATACAACTATTTTGCAACGTTGTTTCAAAAGCAGTTTTAAAGGACATGTATGTGTAATCAACGTTGTATCAATGTATTGTGTCTTCTGGGTATCATATTTATTTGTCCATCATCTTTTTCCTTTGTCCCCGTCCATCTTCTATCGTCCATCGTCTTCATCCTCCCCCTTTTCAGTCGTCTTCATCCATCGTCTTCATCCATTATTTCCGTCCTTGTCAATTGTCTTCGTCCATCGTCCTTGCCCATGGTCTTCGTTCATTGTCCTCGTCCATTGTCTTCCGCCAACGTTCATCGTCTTCGTCCATCACCCACTGTCTTTATCCATCGCCCATCGTCTTCGTCCATCATCCATTGTCCATCGTCTTCGTTCATCCTCCATCATCCTTGTCCATAGTATTCGTCCATTGTCCATCGTCTTCGTCCATTGTCCATTGTCCTCGTCCATGATCCATCTTCCATCGTTCTTATGAACACTGGGATCTGTAGTTTTGGGACCTGTTCTCTAAGGTGTATGGCTGCCAAATTTCCTTTAAAAAAGTTAGCACTTGTTTTTTGGCCCGTTGTGTCTTTCCATTTCCATTCAATTGTCCTTGTCCATTATCCATTGTCGTATTGTCCTTGTCCATCGTCTTTGTCCTTTGACCTCGTCCATCTTCTATCCATCGTCTTCGTCCTCCCCCTTGTCAGTCGTCTTCATCCATCGTTTTCGTCCTTGTCAATTGTCTTCGTCCATCGTCTTCGTACTTTGACCTCGTCCATTGTCTTCCGCCAACGTTCATCGTCTTCGTCCATCACCCATAGTCTTTGTTCATCATCCTTGTCCATAGTATTCGTCCATTGTCCTCATCCATCGTCCTCATCCATCCTCGCCCATCATCCATCGTCCTTGTGAACACTGGGAACTGTAGTTTTGGGACCTGTTCTCTAAGGTGTATGGCTGCCAAATTTGCTTTAAAAAAGTTAGCACTTGTTTTTTGGCCCGTTGTCTTTCTATTTCCATTCGATTGTCTTTGTCCATTATCCATTGTCGTATTGTCCTTGTCCATCGTCTTTGTCCTTTGTCCTCGTCCATCTTCTATCATCCATCGTCTTCGTCCTCCCCCTTGTCAGTCGTCTTCATCCATCGTTTTCGTCCTTGTCAATTGTTTTGGTCCTCGTCCATCGTCTTCGTACTTTGTCCTCGTCCGTTGTCTTCCGCCAACGTTCGTCTTCGTCCATTGTCTTCCGCCAACGTTCGTCTTCGTCCATCACCCATCGTCTTTGTCCATCGTCTTCGTCCATTATCCATAGTCTTCGTTCATCCTCCATCATCCTTGTCCATAGAATTTGTCCATTGTCCATTGTCTTCATCCATCCTCGTCCATCATCCATCGTCCATGTGAACACTGGGAACTGTAGTTTTGGGACCTGTTCTCTAAGGTGTATGGCTGCCAAATTTGCTTTAAAAAAGTTAGCACTTGTTTTTTGGCCCGTTGTGTCTTACCATTTCCATTCGATTGTCCTTGTCCATTATCCATTGTCTTATTTTCCTTGTCCATCGTCTTTGTCCATCATCTTTGTCCTTTGTCCTCGTCTATTTTCCTTGTCCATCGTCTTTGTCCTTTGTCCTCGTCTATTTTCCTTGTCCATCGTCTTCGTCCATCGTGTTTGTCCTTTGTCCTCGTCCATCTTCTATCACCCATCATCTTTGTCCTCCCCCTTGTCAGTCGTCTTCATCCATCGTTTTTGTCCTTTTCAATTGTCTTCATCCATCGTCTTCGTACATTGTCCTCGTCCATTGTCTTCCGCCAACGTTCATCGTCTTCGTCCATCACCCATCGTCTTTTTCCATCGTCTTCGTCCATCATCCATAGTCTTCGTTCATCCTCCATCATCCTTGTCCATAGTATTCGTCCATTGTCCTCATCCATCGTCCTCATCCATCCTCGCCCATCATCCATCGTCCTTGTGAACACTGGGAACTGTAGTTTTGGGACCTGTTCTCTAAGGTGTATGGCTGCCAAATTTGCTTTAAAAAAGTTAGCACTTGTTTTTTGGCCCGTTGTCTTTCTATTTCCATTCGATTGTCCTTGTCCATTATCCATTGTCGTATTGTCCTTGTCCATCGTCTTTGTCCTTTGTCCTCGTCCATCTTCTATCATCCATCGTCTTCGTCCTCCCCCTTGTCAGTCGTCTTCATCCATCGTTTTCGTCCTTGTCAATTGTTTTGGTCCTCGTCCATCGTCTTCGTACTTTGTCCTCGTCCGTTGTCTTCCGCCAACGTTCGTCTTCGTCCATTGTCTTCCGCCAACGTTCGTCTTCGTCCATCACCCATCGTCTTTGTCCATCGTCTTCGTCCATTATCCATAGTCTTCGTTCATCCTCCATCATCCTTGTCCATAGAATTTGTCCATTGTCCATTGTCCTCATCCATCCTCGTCCATCATCCATCGTCCATGTGAACACTGGGAACTGTAGTTTTGGGACCTGTTCTCTAAGGTGTATGGCTGCCAAATTTGCTTTAAAAAAGTTAGCACTTGTTTTTTGGCCCGTTGTGTCTTACCATTTCCATTCGATTGTCCTTGTCCATTATCCATTGTCTTATTTTCCTTGTCCATCGTCTTCGTCCATCATCTTTGTCCTTTGTCCTCGTCTATTTTCCTTGTCCATCGTCTTCGTCCATCGTGTTTGTCCTTTGTCCTCGTCCATCTTCTATCGCCCATCATCTTTGTCCTCCCCCTTGTCAGTCGTCTTCATCCATCGTTTTTGTCCTTTTCAATTGTCTTCATCCATCGTCTTCGTACATTGTCCTCGTCCATTGTCTTCCGCCAACGTTCATCGTCTTCGTCCATCACCCATCGTCTTTGTCCATCGTCTTCGTCCATCATCCATAGTCTTCGTTCATCCTCCATCATCCTTGTCCATAGTATTCGTCCATTGTCCTCATCCATCGTCCTCATCCATCCTCGCCCATCATCCATCGTCCTTGTGAACACTGGGAACTGTAGTTTTGGGACCTGTTCTCTAAGGTGTATGGCTGCCAAATTTGCTTTAAAAAAGTTAGCACTTGTTTTTTGGCCCGTTGTCTTTCTATTTCCATTCGATTGTCCTTGTCCATTATCCATTGTCGTATTGTCCTTGTCCATCGTCTTTGTCCTTTGTCCTCGTCCATCTTCTATCGTCCATCGTCTTCCTCCTCCCCCTTGTCAGTCGTCTTCATCCATCGTTTTCGTCCTTGTCAATTGTTTTGGTCCTCGTCCATCGTCTTCGTACTTTGTCCTCGTCCGTTGTCTTCCGCCAACATTCGTCTTCGTCCATCACCCATCGTCTTTGTCCATCGTCTTCGTCCATTATCCATAGTCTTCGTTCATCCTCCATCATCCTTGTCCATAGTATTTGTCCATTGTCTTCATCCATCCATCGTCCTCGTCCATCATCCATCGTTCTTGTGAACACTGGGAACTGTAGTTTTGGAACCTGTTCTCTAAGGTGTATGGCTGCCAAATTTGCTTTAAAAAAAGTTAGCACTTGTTTTTTGGCCCGTTGTCTTTCCATTTGTTTAAGTTAAAAAAAAACAACAAAGAAAAGTCTTTTAGTTTTTGGATAAAAGCAGTCGACACCTGAGATTGGAGTAAAAATATCCTATTGGGATCTCCAGGAACCAGGAACATTTTGTCTCACTTTGTCTTTGTTGTGTTTATAATAGTCTAAAAAGGAGCAACAACAAAAAAAACACTGAACATTGGCAGTCGTGGACGTCCCACAGTCACAACACATTTGGCATTAGTTATTAATTAGTGTAATTATTTTGTCATCTTCATCACAGCGAGGAGTAGGCTTGGTATTGCATTAATATTCTCATGTTTTAAGCTTTAATGGCAGTCCTGGATTTAGCTTTTAATGCTTGTAAGCCAGCTTTCTCAGGTCTCTAATGTGATTTATTTATGGAGTTTGTGTGTTTTGGCCTGCCGTCACATCTGCAGGCGGCGCTAACAGGTGGCGCTGTATGATTTTTGGAGCGCGCGCTGTCACGCGCCGCCATTTATGATTAGCCATCCAAACATTTTGGTGGGGAAAAAGCTGTCGGCAGCCAAGGCGGAACTGAGAAGGTGATAAATGAATCCACCTGCTTTGGTGTTTGAATGTCTGAGTGATCGCCGCTGGCGTCTGTCAGCAACTCTTTCTTTCTCTCTCCCCTCTGCTGGCAAAGTCGGAATGATATTTCCTGACCACAGGATCGATACGGTTCTCACTCGTCCTTTGCCTTTTACCATTTTTTTACTACATGAAAAATGGACCGTTTGCATGAGAAACACAACCGATGTTATAATGACTTGATTGTAAACAACAATACAGGAAGTGTTGCTCATGTTACTTTGGGAACATTTCCAAATAAGGGTGTATCGACTTTTCCCACTCCTGATACGATACTGATGATACTTTGAATCTTGGCCGATATTGATCCGATCCGATATCAGCAGGAATCGTACAAACATGTATTACGGGGTAGTGTGGAATGTTGCAAAAGGTTTGATCAAGTGAATTGTGTCAGAGAACAACGGTAGGTATGAAAAACACTAACCTATTTAATAGTCATCGTCTGGAATGGACTTAATGCTGTCTTTAAGTTGAAGTGACGTAGTCAATGTTTTTTTGGCGACCCCTAGCGGTCACAATCATTCATGAAGTTAAGCTCATGATCTAGCCCCGGGGTCAGCAACCCGCGGCTCTAGATCTTGAGCGCCGCCCTGGTGGCTCCACGGAGCTTTTTCAAAAATGTATAGAAACGGAAAAAAACTGGGGTGAAAAATATTATTTTTGTTGTAATTTAGGAGGACAAACACGACACAAACCTTCCTAATTGTTAGAAAGCCCACTGTTTAATATGTTTGTTTATGCTTCACTGATGAGAGTATTTGGCGAGCGCCGTTTTGTCCTACTAATTTCAGCGGCCCTTGAACTCACCGTTGTGTGGACTGTGACTCAACAGTTTGTTTACGTGTACAGAAAGATGTGTTTTGTGCCACTCCTTCTTTGTCTCATTTTGTCCACCAAACGTTTTATGCTGTGCGTGAATGCACAAAGGTGAGCTTTGTTGATATTATTGAATTGTTATGGAGTGCTTATTAGGCATATTTGGTCACTGCATGGCTGCAAGCTAATCGATGCTAACATGCTATTTAGGCTAGCTGTATGTACATATTGCATCATTATGCCTCATTTGTAAGTATATTTAAGCTCATTTCATTTCCTTTACTCAGTTCCTCTGTGTATTTAGTTTATTTTTCCATGTTTCTTGACACATTATCTGTATGTAATATTGACTGAATTTCTGATAGTTGTTAGTGTGCCATGTTGTTCCAGACCACAGCAAACATTACCAAGCTTCCATTAGAAGAAGAAAGCCTCCCATTTCCTTTAACTTGGACACACACATCTATACCTTTGGCCATTCTAAGACAGTCATTTCCAGGAGTTATCTCACCTCTGAGAAGTTTTACTAATGTTTTCCAATGTTGTAAAAATGTGTACAATAAATATTACATTTCAACATGTATGTCAACAAAAATGTGTGTCAGCCTGCGACACATAGTCATTTTGATAATAGGCTAATATATCTAATTAGCCACGTACATCATTTGTTGCCATCATCATAACACTTATATAAGGCTTTCATTTTTTTGCAGCCCAAGACAGATTACTTTTTTGTATTTTTGGTCCAGTATGGCTCTTTCAACATTTTGGGTTGCCGACCCCTGATCTAGCCACTGGGCCCTGAGTTTGACAACTGAGTTGTGAATATTTTCATGTCTGTTACAGTACTTGAAAAAAAATGGCCTGACCAAAAGCGTTTTTCTTGGTTTTGATGAAGTTCTGTTTGTAAAGATTCACTTTCATCGGAGCTGAAAGTTATTTTAAGCATTTCTACATATGAGAATGTCGTTGATATTTCAGCCAGAATCTGCAGCATTTGCGTGAGGGTAACTTGAAATTTGTCTCGGTCCTTCTCACCTGGTTTGTCATGTCACACCATGACTTTTCTCCGCCAGGTAAGCTTGGCTTGAACGTTTGCCGAGTAATGGGGAGTAATCAAAGTAATGTGAGTAAAGGAAGTAATGGGAGTTATCTAAGTAATGGAGTAACTGAAGAAATGGGACTAATGAAAGTAATGAGAGTAATAGGAGTGATAAGAGTAATGATAGTAATAGGAGTAATGGAAGTAATGGGAGTAATAGGAGTTATCTGAGTAACAGGAGTAATGAAAGTAATAGGAGTAATGGCAGTAATGGAAGTCAAATGAGTTATCTAAATAATAGGAGTAACGGGAGTAATCAGAGGAATAGGAGTAATGGGAGTTATTTAAGTAATGGAATTAATGGGAGTTTTCTGAGTAATGGGAGTAATGAAAGTAATGGGAGTAATGGAAGTAATGGGGGTTATTTAAGTAATGGGAGTAAATTAAGTAATGTGAGCAATTGGAGTAATGGAAGTAATAGGAGTTATCTAAGTAACAGGAGTAATAGGAGTAATGGAAGTAATGGAAGTAATGGAAGTCAAATGAGTTATCTAAATAATAGGAGTAACGGGAGTAATCAGAGGAATAGGAGTAATGGGAGTAATGGAAGTAATGGGAGTAATGTGAGTTATTTAAGTAATGGAATTAATGGGAGTTATCTGAGTAATGGAAGTAATGAAAGTAATGGGAGTAATGGAAGTAATGGGGGTTATTTAAGTAATGGGAGTAAATGAAGTAATGTGAGCAATTGGAGTAAAGGGAATATATGAGTTATCTGAGTAATGGGAATAATAGGAGTTATCTGAGTAATGGAAGTAATGGGAGTTATTTAAGTAATGGGAGTAAATGAAGTAATGTGAGCAATTGGAGTAATGGAAGTAATAGGAGTTATCTAAGTAACATGAGTAATAGGAGTAATGGAAGTAATGGAAGTCAAATGAGTTATCTAAATAATAGGAGTAACGGGAGTAATCAGAGGAATAGGAGTAATGGAAGTAATGGGAGTAATGGGAGTTATTTATGTAATGGAATTAATGGGAGTTATCTGAGTAATGGAAGTAATGAAAGTAATGGGAGTAATGGAAGTAATCAATCAATGTTTATTTATATAGCCCTAAATCACAAGTGTCTCAAAGGGCTGATGGGGGTTATTTAAGTAATGGGAGTAAATGAAGTAATGTGAGCAATTGGATTAATGGGAATATAGGAGTTATCTAAGTAATGGGAGTAATGGGAATAATAGGAGTTATCTAAGTAATGGGAGTAAATGAAGTAATGTGAACAATTGGATTAATGGGAATATAGGAGTTATCTAAGTAATGGGAGTAATGGAAGTAATGGGAGTTATTTAAGTAATGGGAGTAATGGAAGTAATGGGAGTTATTTAAGTAATGGGAGTAAATGAAGTAATGTGAGCAATTGGAGTAATGGAAGTAATAGGAGTTATCTAAGTAACATGAGTAATGGAAGTAATGGAAGTAATGGAAGTCAAATGAGTTATCTAAATAATAGGAGTAACGGGAGTAATCAGAGGAATAGGAGTAATGGGAGTAATGGAAGTAATGGAAGTAATGGGAGTAATGGAAGTAATGGGAGTAATGGGAGTTATTTAAGTAATGGAATTACTGGGAGTTATCTGAGTAATGGCAGTAATGAAAGTAATGGGAGTAATGGATGTAATGGGGGTTATTTAAGTAATGGGAGTAAATGAAGTAATGTGAGCAATTGGATTAATGGGAATATAGGAGTTATCTAAGTAACAGGAGTAATGGGAATAATAGGAGTTATCTAAGTAATGGGAGTTATTTAAGTAATGGGAGTAAATGAAGTAATGTGAGCAATTGGATTAATGGGAATATAGGAGTTATCTAAGTGATGGGAGTAATGGAAGTAATGGGAGTTATTTAAGTAATGGGAGTAAATGAAGTAATGTGAGCAATTGGAGTAATGGAAGTAATAGGAGTTATCTAAGTAATATCAGTAATAGGAGTAATGGAAGTAATGGAAGTCAAATGAGTTATCTAAATAATAGGAGTAACGGGAGTAATCAGAGGAATAGGAGTAATGGGAGTAATGGAAGTAATGGGAGTTATTTAAGTAATGGAATTACTGGGAGTTATCTGAGTAATGGCAGTAATGAAAGTAATGGGAGTAATGGAAGTAATGGGGGTTATTTAAGTAATGGGAGTAAAAGAAGTAATGTGAGCAATTGGATTAATGGGAATATAGGAGTTATCTAAGTAACAGGAGTAATGTGAATAATAGGAGTTATCTAAGTAATGGGGGTTATTTAAGTAATGGGAGTAAATGAAGTAATGTGAGCAATTGGAGTAATGGGAGTATAGGAGTTATCTAAGTAATGGGAGTAATGGAAGTAATGGGAGTATAGGAGTTATCTAAGTAATGGGAGTAATGGAAGTAATGGGAGTTATTTAAGTAATGGGAGTAAATGAAGTAATGTGAGCAATTGGAGTAATGGGAGTCAATCGTTCAATCAATCAAAGTTTATTTATATAGCCTTAAATCACAAGTGTCTCAAAGTGCTGCACGAGCCACAACGACATCCTCGGCTCAGATCCCACATCAGGGCAACTCAACCCAATGGGATACAATGAGAAACCTTTGAGGGGACCGCAGATGTGGGGACGCCCACCTGGGTGACCGGTGCAATGGACGTCAAGTGGATCTAGTTAATAGTGTGAGAGTCCAGTCCATAGTGGGGCCAGCAGGGGATCATCTTGAGAGGAGACAAGTCAGCAGCGCAGAGACGTCCCCAACTGATGCACAGATGAGTGTACCACCCCGGGTCCCGACTTTGAACAGCGAGCGCTTCATCTGTGGGCACCTAATAACCTCGCCACGCAGGAGAAGGGGGCAGAGCAGAAAAGAGACCACAGATCAACTGGTCTAAAAGGGGGGTCTATTTAAAGGCTAGAGTATAGAAATGAGTTTTAAGATGGGACTTGAATGCTTCTACTGGGAGTAATAGGAGTTATCTAAGTAACGGGAGTAATCTGAGTAATGGAAGTAATAGAAGTTTGTGAAGGTTTCCCTCTGGTGTGGGTTCTACGGGCCGACAGATCTTCGGGAGACCGGTAGATCGTTTGAATCAAGTCTTTTTTTTTATTTTCATGCAGCGATTGCTTTCCAGCAATATATGTTTTTTTCTTTTCAGTCTCGCGTGTCTCGCCCTCGCTCCAACTCCAACTCTCCTGTCTCGTTCCGGCTGCTGCTAATAAAGGCGACAGGTGATTAGATAACAAGGCCCACCTGGGCCATCCACTCACCTGTCGCTGTCTTCGAGGCCGGTCCTTGCACACCCCGTTATGCGGCAGGCCCGCGGGCCACACCCTCCCTCCACAGAGTTATCTAAGTAATCTGAGTAATGGAAGTAATAGAAGTAATGGAAGTTATTTAAGTAATGGGAGTAATGGAAGTAATGGTAGTTATTTATATAATGGAAGAATGGGAGTTATGGGAGTTATCTGAGTAATAGGAGTAATGAAAGTAATGTGATTAATGAAAATAATGGGAATTATTTAAGTAATGGGAGTAAATTAAGTAATGTGAGTAATTGGAGTAATGGGAATAATAGGAGTTATCTAAGTAACAGGAATAATGAAAGTAATGGAAGTAATGGAGCAAATAGAAGTAATGGGACTAATGGAAGTAAAAATAGTTATCTAAGTAGTGAAAGTAATGGAGGGAACATAATTAATAGGAATAATGGAAGTAATGGAGAACATAGAAGTAATGGAAGTAAAAGGAGTTATCTCAGTAATAGAAGTGATAGAAGTAATGCGAGTAATGGAAGTAATGAAGGTACTAGAAGTAATGGAGGTACGAGAAGTAATGGAAGTAATGGAGGTACTAGAAGTAATGGAAGTAATAGGAGTAATCTGAGTAATAGGATTAACGAGAGTAATGGAAGTAATAGGAGTAATCTGAGTAATAGGATTAATGAGAGTAATGGAAGTAATAGGAGTAATGGGAGAAATTAAATAATGGGAGCAATGGAAGTTATTTAGTTAGTTAGCAACATAATACAAAAAGTGAATGGTGGATTTTAATAAAACTTTCAGGAATTTAGATTAAAAAAAACACATGATTTGATTTTTTGGCTGATCCAATACATTTTTACTATGTTGCTTTAAGTTTACGCTATGAGGCTCATCTTCTCGGTGTGTGTATGCTAGCGACCTCACCTTGGCCCACAGAGACAAAGAGAGTAGTGTGCTGAACATATGGGGAAACAGGTTGAGGATTCACTTGAGGTTTCAGTTTCTACTCTCCCCTCATTTCCCAACACAAAGTACTTTGAAGCGTCCATGCTGTTTATTAGCGAGTGCAGCACTTTGGGGGCCAGCGGGCGTGTTTGCGATACGGAGCCACGCACAAGTCGCTGACTATGGAGAGGCGTCTAATTCCAGGACCCACAGGGAGAGGCGACCCTGCAGGATGCCTGAGGAAACGTATCCGTGCGTGTTATTGTTTTTTTTTTTTTTGGTTTTAAAGCTCATCCCTCATGATTTCCTCAGAGAACACGGCCAGGATGGATGGCAGCTGTTTTTAGCGCCGTTACAGGTGGCGCTAGCCTACTCTGGAGGGTTGGGGACACCATTGGCTCGTTCTCCCTGCGCTGCCGACTGCCCTGCATGTTAGAACATAGTATCTATGCTAGAACATAGTATCTATGCACACTAAAAAATGCTGGGGTATTTTGATAACCCAATTTATGGGTTGTGAGTGTTGGGTTAAATTTTGGAGTTATTTTTATGAAGAGCAATGTTACGTACGGGAGGAGTATAAACGGCACAGACACAGGGGGGCAGTAAAGCTCTATGATGTATTATATATATTACAGAATATATATAATAATCAAACAACAATATACTTAACTAGAGAATGAAGTGTGACAAATCCAAGGTGTATGCGTGTGTGTGAGACTATGTGTGAATTAACTGTTATGTGGCACCGTAATGTTGAACGAGAGGAGGGACAAGGCAAGAAGGCAGTCCGTGGGCAGGCAGATAGCCAGGGCAAATAGCGAGGCGTCAGAGGTCTGTGTCCAAGCGGTAGGTCGAGAATCCAAAAGGGGCAGCTAGAGAACCAGAGGGGAATAACAGGGAATCACAGGAGAAGACGAGAGAGCAGGCTGCAGGGAGGGCGACAAGGAAGACACGGCACCAATCAAACACGGGGGGGGGGCACAGGTAGAGCAGGATTGCATCAAGCATGTAGATCGCTTACTGTACGCCAACAGAAGGTTAGGTTCCGGCGCTGCATAGCAGGTTGTGCAGGCTTTTGAAGGCGGGTCTGATCATCGGCTCCAGGTGTGCTGATTGCCGGCGAATTGATTGCAGCTCTCTCAAAGCTGCGCTCAGCATAGCGCACAGATGCGCACTGACGCGCGCCTGGGCTGTGACAAGCAATCCATTTTTTGGGTTATAAGGGTATTATTTTAACTCAATTTCTGGGTTTTCAAAACTATGAACCATTTGTGGGTTGTTTTTCAATGACTAACGCATTTTTGGGTAAAAGGCTTTTTTTATTAAACATGAATTGAACGGAATTTTATTAAGGATTAGTCTCATTAACATTATTTACAATCACACATCTTATGTACATGAAAATATATGAGCATGCTGTATAGAACTACTATGACCATACACGGCAATTCTTGTATGAAAAATGTCACTCATATCTTACTTTTGAGTATATTTTAATGGAATAAAAATTATTTTGATCAGCAGTTGGGAAGGAGTAGGACAAACCAGCAGTAAAATTGTATAGTTTTTAACCAACTATTGGGTCAAGGAGCGCTAACTTGTATTGAGCATAACTTTTGTGTTAAATAAATTCAACCCAATAGTTGGGTTAGGAATCAACCAACATTGAGTTAGAATAACTCAACTTTTGGGTTAAATAATTCAACCCAATAGTTGGGTTTGGAATAACCCAACATTGTAGTGAGCATAACTCAACTTTTGGGTTAAATAATTCAACCCAATAGTTTGGTTGGGAATAATCCAACATTAAGTTACCATAACTCAAACTTTTTGGTTAAATAATTCAACGTAAAAGTTGGGTTGAAAAAATTAACCCAAAATGTTGAGTTAAAGTAACTCAAATAAGGGGTTCGTCCTTTTCTGAACCAGCAGTTGGGTTAAAATTTGGTTATTTTTTAACCCGACATTTTTTAGTGTGTGTTGTCATTCATTGCTGTACGCCAACAGAAGGTTACGTTCCGGCGCTGCATAGCGGGTTGTGCAGGCTTTTGAAGGCGGGTCTGATCATCAGCTCCAAGTGTGCAGATTGCCGGCGAATTGATTGCAGCTCTCTCGAAGTTGCGCTCAGCATAGCGCACAGATGAATGCGTAATATGTAAATCATTCATTTTGTTTTAGAGCAATTTAAAGCACTTTTGGGTTACTACAAATTACAAATGTTCTATAGAAAGACGTGCAGATACTTTATTAATCACAAATAAATTGCTTGAATAAAATTAAAAAAGTGTATGCAAATTTTTAAAAGGATCCACATTTTTTTTCAGTTTAATTTTGGATTAAAATAAAATGAAAACACAATTTAATCTAAACAAATAAGCCAAAAATATCAATATATAGATAAAATCATTTTCTTGTCACTAGTTAAAAAAAATACTTATCAGATGTCATTTAAACTTTTTATTAAATTAAACATGTAATTGCAACATCTGAAACCTCATACAAAAGCAAGTAAAAAATGCATTATTATTGTTATTCAGTAGGTGTAATAACGTTATTAGTATGATTAATGTACATGTATAATTCTTAATTTTGTTACAATTGTTAGTTATAATAATTATGATCAGTGATAACAGAACACTAATAGTAATACTTATTGCAAAACACTACTATTAGTACTACTACTACTAATAATAATAATACATTATTATTATAGTACAAATATTAATACAGTAACAATGTATAGATGAAATCATTTTTTTGTCACTATTTAAAAAAATATATCAGATGTAATCTAAACTTTGTATTCAAATAAAAAAAATAATTACAACATCTGAAACCTCATACAAAAGCAAGTAAAAATTATATTATTATTGTTATTCAGTTGGAGTAATAACTTAGTATGATTAATGAAAATGTATAATTATTGTTTTTGTTACAATTGTTATAATAATTATGATAAGTGATAACAGAACACTGTAGTAGTAATACTTATTGCAAAAAACTACTATTACTACTACTAATAATAATAATAATAATAATAATAATGAATTATTATTATTATAATAAAACTATCTTTAATGATAATAATAATAAATGCTAAAAGGACTTTCGTGCAGGGGCCAAATAACAATAATATTACTTGCATGAATTATTATTGTTTAATTTATGTATTTTTTTAATTCCTATTAGAGATTACATAAAAACTATATTTAGTTACAGGGTCTATATGATATTATCAGGTGTCAGGCAATAAATTACTCTGTTGAAACACTTCAGGTATTTTAATACCTCTCGTTATCTCTTGTTAGCTTTCGCTGTATCGCCCTGCTTAGCCTAATCTACATAGTGTGTGCGCGCGTGTGTGAGTGCGTGTGTGTGTGTGTGTGTGCATGAGTGCGTGTGATAATATAAGTAGAATACTGACTTGGACTATAAACAAACACTGGGCTGCTTCTCTAATTGCTTTGGAGGAGCGGCGCGTCTGCTCAAAATGCCTGCACACACGCACGCACGCACACACACACACATACACACACAGGCGTAAAGAGTAGACACCAGCACACACACACACACGGGCACGTTAGAAAAGTGTCATTTCGCTCTTGCCTGCGGGGTCATCCGTCACGCTAGTTTAGCAGCCGTATGGCCTCCTGTGAGTGACACACACACACACACACACACACGCACACACACACACACACACACACACACTTTTTTTGCAAAGTGGACGAGCGAGCATCCCTGCAGTTACACTTGACTCTCTTACATGTCCTTGGAGCACTAACCTCGCTGTTGAGTTCTCAACTTTTGTCCTCGTGTCTTTCCTCCTTGTGTCCTTTTCTTTTACTCACTCATCCACTTAAACCTCACCACTTGTCCACTTACACGTCACCACTTGTCCACTCAAACGTCACCACTTGTCCACTCAAACGTCACCACTTGTCCACTCAAACGTCACCACTTGTCCACTCAAACGTCGCCACTTGTCCCGATCATGTACACTGTCACTTAATCGAGAGCCTCATCACATACTGTATTACTACACAGGAAGTAGTGTAAACATTCAGCTAGCCTTATCACATACTGTATTACTACACAGGAAGTAGTGTAAACATTTAGTTAACCTCTTCACATGCTGTATTACTACACAGCAAGTAGTGTAAACATTTAGTTAGCCTCATCACATGCTGTAATACTACACAGGAAGCCGCGTAAACATTCAATTAGTCTCGTCACATATTGTATTACTACACAGGAAGTAGTGTAAACATTTAGTTAGCCTCATCACATGCTGTATTACTACACAGGAAGTTGCATAAACATTCAATTGGCCTCGTCACATATTGTATTACTACACAGGAAGTAATATAAACATTAAGATTGCCTCATCACATACTGTATTACTACACAAGAAGTAGTGTAAACATTCAATTAACCTCGTCACATACTGTATTACTACACAGGAAGTAGTGTAAACATTAAGATTGCTTCATCACATACTGTATTACTACACAGGAAGTAGTGTAAACAATCAAGTAAACTCATCACATGCTGTATTACTACACAGGAAGTAATGTAAACAATCAAGTAACCTCATCACATACTGTATTATTACACAGGAAGTAGTGTAAACATTCATTTAACCTCATCACATACTGTATTACTACACAGGAAGTAATGTAAACAATCAATTAACCTCATCACATACTGTATTACTACACAGCAAGTAGTGTAAACATTCAATTAGCCTCTTCACAAACTGTATTACTACACAGGATGTAGCATAAACATTCAATTAGCCTCTTCACAAACTGTATTACTACACAGGAAGTAGCGTAAACATTCAGTTAGCCTCATCACATACTGTATTACTACACAGAAAGTAATGTAAACAATCAAGCAAACTCATCACATACTGTATTACTACACAGGAAGTAGTGTAAACATTCAATTAGCCTCTTCACAAACTGTATTACTACACAGGAAGTAGCGTAAACATTCAGTTAGCCTCATCACATATTGTATTACTACACAGGAAGTAGCGTAAACATTCAGTTAGCCTCATCACATACTGTATTACTACACAGACAGTAGTGTAAACATTCAATTAGCCTCTTCACAAACTGTATTACTACACATGAAGTAGCGTAAACATTCAGTTAGCCTCATCACATACTGTATTACTACACAGAAAGTAGTGTAAACATTAAGATTGCCTCATCACATACTGTATTACTACACAGGAAGTAATGTAAACAATCAAGTAAACTCATCACATACTGTATTACTACACAGAAAGTAGTGTAAACATTAAGATTGCCTCATCACATACTGTATTACTACACAGGAAGTAATGTAAACAATCAAGTAAACTCATCACATACTGTATTACTACACAGGAAGTAGTGTAAACATTAAGATTGCCTCATCACATACTGTATCACTACACAGGAAGTAGTGTAAACATTACGATTGCCTCATCACATACTGTATTACTACACAGGAAGTAGTGTAAACAATCAAGTAAACTCATCACATGCTGTATTACTACACAGGAAGTAATGTAAACAATCAATTAACATCATCACATGCTGTATTACTACACAAGAAGTAGTGTAAACATTCATTTAACCTCATCTCATACTGTAGTACTAAACAGGAAGTAATGTAAACAATCAATTAACCTCATCACATACTGTATTTCTACACAGAAAGTAGTGTATGTTAGGATCCGCTGCCCGGATCATAGTTTGTTTACGTTTTCAAGTCACATGTGTTTTCAGCACCTTGTGTTTGTTTGTTTCTGTTGCCATGACGGCAGATTGTGCTCAGCTGCCTCTGGTTAGTGTTCGAGACGCTCACCTGTTGTCCGGGCACTAATCAGAGGGCTATTTAGTCTTTGCCCTGGCCTCACTCGGTCTGGCTTCCTAATTTGCTTTTACGCAACAGCTAACGACCACTTTGTTTCCTGCTAGCTTTCATGCTATGTTATTTTTGCTTGCTAGCTCCCACGCTAGCCCCTTTGTTTTTTGTCTTCCGTGCTATGAGCACGTTTTTGTTTTTTCCTGTCTGATTTATTTGCTGAAATAAATCATTTTCCCACCTGCAAGCTGTGTCCGAAGCCGTCTGCATCTCTGGGAGAACACCTCGCACCACGATGCGACCCCGTCGTTACAGTGTAAACATTAAGATTGCTTCATCACATACTGTATTACTACACAGGAAGTAATGTAAACAATCAAGTAAACTCATCACATACTGTATTACTACACAGGGAGTAGTGTAAACATTAAGATTGCCTCATCACATACTGTATTGCTACACAGGAAGTAGTGTAAACATTAAGATTGCCTCATCACATGCTGTATTACTACACAGGAAGTAATGTAAACAATCAAGTCAACTCATCACATACTGTATTACTACACAGGGAGTAGTGTAAACATTAAGATTGCCTCATCACATACTGTATTGCTACACAGGAAGTAGTGTAAACATTAAGATTGCCTCATCACATACTGTATTACTACACAGGAAGTAATGTAAACAATCAAGTAAACTCATCACATACTGTATTACTACACAGGGAGTAGTGTAAACATTAAGATTGCCTCATCACATACTGTATCACTACACAGGAAGTAGTGTAAACATTAAGATTGCCTCATCACATGCTGTATTGCTACACAGGAAGTAATGTAAACAATCAATTAACCTCCTCACATCCTGTATTACTACACAGGAAGTAGTGGAAACATTCAATTGGTAGTTCTTTTTTACATTTTTAAAGGTTAAATATAAAAATTGTCTGTAAGGTTAAAATAAGCTTCAAGAAAATCATAGCTTGACACTTGAACAGATGATTTCCCTTAATGGCAGAGGTTGACCTCCCAGGTCTACTTTTTCTGGTAGAACCTTCTCCCTGCTTCTGCCATCCAACATCAGCGTGTCTCTGGGCTTGATGACCTGTCGCTGACCTCTGCCGAGACCCCCGTCGAGACCCCCGCCGGGCACCGTTAGCCTCCTCCTTCTTTGATCAGCCGAGCCGGGCGCGCCCCAAAGCTGGTGCCGGGGGCCCCCCGCGGCGCCGCCCCCCCCGCCGATGTGAACCGCCGAGCTAGCGGGATAAAAGTGGATTTTAAGGTTAACCCCGCTGTTTTTTTATTGCTCTTTTTGTGGCTAATGTATGAGAGAAACGAGGATCACGCGGATCATTTCTGGATGTCAGGAATGTTTGCCAACTTATTTCTTCATATTTTTCATGGGAAATCTCACTCTGCTGGAGCGCTCGTTAACCTTCATCGAGTGCGGCGTTGACGTTCATTACGTCCAATTTGTACAGTACGCATACAGTATGTACACATGGCGGTGATTAAATAGCTCTCCTGTAGCCATGGTCGCCACATGCTTTCATCTCCTGCGGGCTTGTTGCCAAGGAAACGTGATGCAACGACACCTGTGTGTACAGTAAGTAAGTACAGTAAGCTACAACTAGCACGTTTTTAGATCTTAAATGTGATTGTTACAGCAAGTTACAGCACATGGAACATATTTACTTTTACAAGATATTTACATATTCTTTAACATGTACATCAACATATGCATTTTAACATATTTACTTTTACGTTAGTGTATTTACATCTACTTTAACATGTACATCAACATATGCATTTTAACATATTTAATTTTACGTTAATGTATTTACATCTACTTTAACATATACATTAACAGATGTATTTGACCATATTTACTTTTATGTTACTGTATTTACATCTACTTTAACATGCACAATGACATATGTATTTTAACACATTTACTTTTACGTTATTGTATTTACATCTACTTGAACATATACATTAACATATGTATTTTAACATATTTACTTTTATGTTAATGTATTTACATCTACTTTAACATGTACATTAATATATGTATTTTAACATTTACTTTTATGTTAATGTATTTACATCTACTTTAACTTGTACTTTAACATATGTAGTTTAACATTTACTTTTACATTAATGTATAAGTATCTACTTGAACATATCAGTGTTTCCCACACATTCATTTATTTGTGGCGGCCCGCCACGAAAGAATTACGTCCGCCACAAAATAAAAATTATTTTTTTATGTCCTGTCCAGCTTCTCAGGCAAATCATATAGTTGATGTAGATACCCATATAGGCTGTTCAGATTTACTTTACAAAAGAGAAATGTAGGATACTTCTCTTGTTGCCTTATTTGTATTTGACCACTACTGTTTTCTGTTTATTTGTTACTGACTGTGGCAGGACACCTCTGCCTCTGTTTCACTTTATGTTGCTGGTAAATAATATGGTTGTAGTAGTAGGCTAAAGTTAAATTATTTAGTATGCACTAATTAAAGGGGCAGAGCTTTAAGAGACGTTTCAGCTTTTATATTTTTTAAGATATATTTTTTGTAAGAACCACAATTAATACATGTATTTCAGTGAATAACTTATTGTTCAAATCTGTATAAAAATATGTACATAAAGTGTTGTAATTATATTGTAAAATGGATGGATGGATGGACGTTTAAAACAAAAATGTTATTATTAATTGGTAAGTATACATTTTTTGAGCCTTTTTAGAGAAAATCATATCATTGTAGTACATTATGCAAATTACTCGATGATGTCATGGTGACCACGCCCATAGCCACGCCCCCACCGCCACAGGTATCTTGGCAGTTTATGGGAAACACTGCATATACATCAACATATGTTTTTTAACATATTTACTTTTATGTTAATGTATTTACATCTACTTTAACATGTACATTAATATATGTATTTTAACATTTGCTTTTATGTTAATATATTTACATCTACTTTAACATATACTTTAACATATCTATTTTAACATTTACTTTTACATTAATGTATAAATATCTCCTTTAAACATGTACATTAACATATGTATATTAACATATTTACTTTTACGTTAATGTATTTACATCTACTTTAACATATGTATTTTAACATTTACTTTTACATTAATGTATACATATCTACTTTAACATGTACAATAACATATGTATGTTAACATATTTACTTTTACGTAATGTATTTACATCTACTTGAACATGTATATATATATGTATTTTAACATCTTTACTTTTACGTTAATGTATTTACATCTACTTCAACATGTACATTAACATACATATGTATGTTAACCTATTCAATTTTACGTTGATGTATTTACATCTACTTTAACATGTACATTAACATATGTATTTTAACATATTTACTTTTAGGTTAATGCAGTGGTTCTTAACCTGGGTTCGACCGAACCCTAGGGGTTCGGTGAGTCGGCTTCAGGGGTTCGGCGGAGCCTCCGCCGCGGAGGTCAAGACACACCCGACTCAATGTGTAAATAAAAACTTCTCCCTATCGGCGTATTACGGATACCCTCAAACAATGTTCCCTCTAATTTTCTATCTGCGTGAGCAAACGCAAAAACTCCTTGAGCATTCAGTGGAGCACATGTGAGCACACCTGTCCCAAACCTGACTAAATAACAAATTAAATGTTTTATTATTATAATCAAATGACAGCTGTCATTTCCATGAGATTATTTTATAATATAAGTGTTTTTGCCCACTTACAATGACAATAATAAAAAATATTGTTTTTCATGAGCTGTGTACTAGTATTTTTTGTCCGGGTGGAAAACGAGGAAAAGGAACAGACTTTGCTGTGAAAATAAATAAAGTATTTTATTTTATCATTTATCATTTAAAATGACATGAAGTGGCACTTGCCAAGGTGAAGCCACGCACATCTGAACTGGTCTCTCAAAAGCAACAGCAGAAGTCAGACTGATTTGCAGGTGTGTAATTTGTCGTGAGTTCATGCACTGTGTTGGTTTCGTTCTTTGAACAAGGTGATGTTCATGCACGCTTCATTTTGTGCACCAGTAAAAAAAACATAACTTTGCCTTGAATTAAAAAAAAAACATATATATTTTTTTTTTCTCACTGAAGAAGGGTTCGGTGAATGCGCATATGAAACTGGTGGGGTTCGGTACCTCCAACAAGGTTAAGAACCCCTGGGTTAATGTATTTACAGCTACAAAACCAGTGAAGTTGGCACGTTGTGTAAATGGTAAATAAAAACAGAATACAATGATTGGTAAATCCTTTTCAACTTATATTCAATTGAATAGACTGCAAAGACAAGATACTTAATGATATTTACTTGAACATATTGACATGTACTTGAACATATTTATAATTACTTGAACATATGTACTTGAACATTTTGGTATGTACTTGAACATATGTATACGTACTTCAACATATTGACATGTACTTGAACATATTGACATGTACTTGAACATATGTATACGTACGTGAACATATATTTATGAACTTGAACATATTGACATGTACTTGAACATATATACAATACACTTGGACTTATTTACATGTACTCTGACATATGTACATGTACTTGAACAAATTCACATTTACTTAAACATACAGTATGTGCATGTACTTGAATATATTTATATGTACTTGAATATATTTATATGTACTTGAACATATTTATACACACCTGAACATATTTACATGTACTTGAACATATGTACATGTACGTGAAAATATGTATACGTACTTGAACAATCTATACGTACCTGAACAATGATTATGTACTTGAACATATTCACTTGTACTTGAACATATTTATAATTACTTGAACATATGTACATGTACTTGAACATGTTGGTATGTACTGGAACATATTCATACGTACTTGAACATAGGTCTATGTACTTGAACATATTGACATGTACTTGAACATATGTATACGTACGTGAACATATATTCATGAACGTGAACATATTGACATGTACTTGAACATATACACATTAAACTTGGACATATTTACATGTACTTGAACAAATTCACATTTACTTAAACTTGCAGTATGTGCATGTACTTGAATATATTTATATGTACTTGAATACATTTATATGTACTTGAACATATTTATACATACCTGAACATATGTACATGTACCTGAACATATTTACATGTACGTGAACATATTTATGTGTACTTGAACAATGTATACGTACTTGAACAATGATTATGTACTTGAACATATGTGCATGTACTTGAACATATTGACATGTACTTGAACATATTGACATGTACTTCAACATATTGACATGTACTTCAACATATTGACATGTACTTGAACATATTGACATGTACTTCAACATATTCACTTGTACTTGAACATATTGACATGTACTTCAACATATTGACATGTACCTGAACATATTTATACATACTTGAACATATGTTTATGTACTTGAACATATTTACATTACATTTGCACATATTTGCATGTATTAGGATATACGTACATGTACTTGAACAAATTCACTTTTACTTAAACTAACAGTATGTGCATGTACTTGAATATATGTATATGTACTTGAGTATATTTATATGTACTTGAATACATTTATATGTACTTGAACATATTTATACATACCTGAACATATTTACATGTACTTGAACATATGTACATGTACTTGAACATATGTGCATGAACATATTTATACATACTTGAACAATGATTATGTACTTGAACATATGTGCATGTACTTGAACATATTTATATGTACTTGAACATATTTGTATGTACTTGAACATATGTATACGTTCAAACATATTGACATGTACCTGAACATATTTATACATACTTGAACATATTTATATGTACTTGAACATATTTGTATGTACTTGAACATATGTATACGTTCGAACATATTGACATGTACCTGAACATATTTATACATACTTGAACATATGTGTATGTACTTGAACATATTTACATGTATTTGAACATATTTACATGTATTTGAACATATGTATGCATACTTGAACATATGTATATGTAATTGTATATATTTACATGTACTTGAACATATTTACATGTACTTGAACATATTGACATGTACTTGAACATATTGACATGTACTTGAACATGTTTACATTACACTTGGACATATGTACACTACCATTCAAAAGTTTGGGGTCACATGGAAATGTCCTTATTTTTTGAAGGAAAAGCACTGTACTTTTCAATGAAGATAACTTTAAACTAGTCTTAACTTTAAAGAAATACACTCTATACATTGCTAATGTGGTAAATGACTATTCTAGCTGCAAATGTCTGGTTTTTGGTGCAATATCTACATAGGTGTATAGAGGCCCATTTCCAGCAACTATCACTCCAGTGTTCTAATGGTACAATGTGTTTGCTCATTGGCTCAGAAGGCTAATTGATGATTAGAAAATCCTCGTGCAATCATGTTCACACATCTGAAAACAGTTTAGCTCGTTACAGAAGCTACAAAACTGACCTTCCTTTGAGCAGATTGAGTTTCTGGAGCATCACATTTGTGGGGTCAATTAAACGCTCAAAATGGCCAGAAAACGAGAACTTTCATCTGAAACTCGACAGTCTATTCTTGTTCTTAGAAATGAAGGCTATTCCACAAAATTGTTTGGGTGACCCCAAACTTTTGAACGGTAGTGTACATGTACTTGAACAAATTCACTTTTACTTAAACTTTCAGTATGTGTATGTACTTGAACATATTTATACATACTTAAACATATGCACATGTACTTGAACATATTGACATGTACTTGAACAAATGTACATGTACTTGGACATATTCGCATGTACCTGAACATATTTACATGTACTTGAACATTATTACTTGTACTCGGACATATGTACATGTACTTGAACATATTCACATTTACTTAAACTTACAGTATGTACTTGTACTTGAATATATTTATATGTACTTCAATATATGTATACATACTTGAACATATGTACATGCACTTGAACATATGTACATGCATTTGATCATATTGACATGTACTTGAAGTTATTTGCATGTACTTGAACATATTGACATGTCCTGGTACATATTGACAAGTACTTAGGGGTCTTGGGGAGCCTCCTGGTGGGCTCTGAGTCTCAATGAGAGCAGAAGAAGGTGGGTGTGGTCCTGATGATGTAACGCGACTTCATCTTCAACTTGTAGTACGACACGTTGCGTTTGAAAGGTTTTTCTCAATGGCCACCAGAGGAGCGCAGAGAGGAGAGAAAAAGCCAGATGAAGATTGCGAGCTCACGTCTCCTACATCAAGCAGATTGTGTTTCATCTCTGTGGCGCCAAAAAATTAGAAGTGGAGGCGGGAAAAAAATGGCAGATTGAAAGAGAATTTGTGAATCGATGGCGTCTTCGCGTCGAGAAGTTCTTCTACCGCTGACAAAACCCCTCTAGCTAGCAATATATATATTATGTATGTGCCTGTATTGAATTGTAAACCATAAACCTCCATACGTTGTATTTCCCTACATCGAGGCCTGGGGTGTTTAATTACTCAACTGCAGAGAATACCTGGCAGTCTATATGTGTTAGTGTGTACACTTCCTGGCACTACTATACAACTTTGGTCAGGCACCACCCAGCAAAACTAAAGCAAATCTGTAAGTTTTAAAATGTTGTATTCGTTAGATTTTGATGATATATTGTCAACGTTGCATTTTAATGATATACTGTATACTGTATGTGGAGTTTTTATGATATAATGTATACGTAAAATTTCAATGATATATGTAAAGTGTTTATGATAAAATGTATACGTTACATTTTAGGTGGTGTAAACATTCAATTAGCCTCATCACATACTGTATTACTCCACAGGAAGTAGTGTAAACATTCAATTAGCCTCATCACAAACTGTATTACGCCACAGGAAGTAGTGTAAACATTCAATTAGCCTCATCACAAACTGTAATACGCCACAGGAAATAGTGTAAACATTCAATTAGCCTCATCACAAACTGTATTACGCCACAGGAAGTAGTGTAAACATTCAATTAGCCTCATCACATACTGTATTACTACACAGGAAGTAGTGTAAACATTCAATTAGCCTCATCATATAATGTATTACTCCACAGGAAGTAGTGTAAACATTCAATTAGCCTCATCACATACTGTATTACTACACAGGAAGTAGTGTAAACATTCAATTAGCCTCATCACATACTGTATTACTACACAGGAAGTAGTGTAAACATTCAGTTAGCCTCATCACATACTGTATTACTACACAGGAAGTAGTGTGAACATTCAGTTAGCCTCATCACATACTGTATTACTACACAGGAAGTAGTGTAAACATTCAGTTAGCCTCATCACATACTGTATTACTACACAGGAAGTAGTGTAAACATTCAATTAGCCTCATCACATACTGTATTACTACACAGGAAGTAGTATAAACATTCAATTAGTCTCATCACAAACTGTATTACTACACAGGAAGTAGTGTAAACACTCAGTTAGCCTCGTCACATACTGTATTACTACACAGGAAGTAGTGTAAACATTAAATTAGCCTCATCACATACTGTATTACTACACAGGAAGTAGTGTAAACATTCAGTTAGCCTCATCACATACTGTATTACGACACAGGTAGTAATGTAAACATTCAATTAATCACATTACATACTGTATTACTACACTGGAAGTAGCGGAAACATTCAGTTAGCCTCATCACATACTGTATTACTACACAGAAAGTGGTGTAAACATTCAATTAGCCTCATCACATACTGTATTACTACACAGGAAGTAGTGTAAACATTAAATTAACCTCATCACATACTGTATTACTACACAGGAAGTGGTGTAAACATTCAATTAGCCTTATCACATACTGTATTACTACACTGGAAGTAGCGGAAACATTCAGTTAGCCCCATTACTACACAAAGTAATGTAAACATGCAATTAACCTCATCACATACTGTATTACTACACAGGAAGTAGTGTAAACATTCAATTAGCCTCATCACATACTGTATTACTACACAGGAAGTAGTGTAAACATTCAGTTAGCCTCATCACATACTGTATTACGACACAGGTAGTAATGTAAACATTCAATTAATCACATTACATACTGTATTACTACACTGGAAGTAGCGGAAGCATTCAGTTAGCCCCATTACTACGCAGAAAGTAATGTAAACATGCAATTAACCTCATCACATACTGTATTACTACACAGGAAGTAGTGTAAACATTCAGTTGGCTTCATCACGTACTGTATTACTACACAGGAAGTAGTGGAAACTTCAATTAGTAGTTCACGTATTTTTACATTTTCAAGGGTTAATTATAAATATTGTCTGTAAGGTTAAAATAAATTTCAAGAAAACCCCTGAACAGATGATTTCCCTTAATGGCAGAGGTTGACCTCCCAGGTCTACTTTTTCTGGTAGAACCTTCTCCCTACTTTATATGTACTGTGTATGTGGAGTTTTAATTTATGATATAATGTATACATAACCTTTCAATGATATATGTAAAGTGTTTATGATAATGTATATGTCACGTTTTGATGTTATACTGAATATGTAAAGTTTTAAATATATAATTTATATGGTATGTTTTGATATACTGTATATGTAACGTTTTAATGGTATTTTATATACATTAGGTTTTTTAAAGATATATTGTGTATGTTAAGTTCTGGTGATTTATTGTATATATTACGTTTTGGTGATATACTGTGTACATCAAATTTCAGTGATATACTGAAATTTGTAAACGTTAAGTGTTGTTGAAATAAGTATATACGTAAGATGTTGGTGATTTACTGTGTACGTTAAGTTGAGGTGATATTGTATTAGGGCTGCAACTAACGATTATTTTGATAACGATTATCTTAACGATTGGTCAACTAATCACATATTTAGTGGCTCTGATTGTTGAATAGATTGCAAAGACAAGATATTTAATGTTTGAACTGAAAAAATTGCATTTTTATTTTGCAAATAATCATTAAGTTAGAATTTAATGGCAGCAACACATTGCAAAAAAGTTGGCACAGGGGCATTTTTACCACTGTGTTACATGGCCTTTCCTTTTAACAACACTCAGTAAACGTTTGGGAACTGAGGAGACCAATTTTTGAAGCTTTTCAGGTGGAATTATTTCCCATTCTTGCTTGATGTACAGCTTAAGTTGTTCAACAGTCCGGGGGTCTCAATTGTGGTATTTAGGCTTCATAATGCACCACACATTTTCAATGGGAGACACGTCTGGACTACAGGCAGGCCAGTCTAGTACCCGCACTCTTTTACTATGAAGCCACGTTGTTGTAACACATTGCTTGGCATTGTCTTGTTCTAATAAGCAGGGGCGTCCATGATAATGTTGCTTGAATGGCAACATATGTTGCTGCAAAACCTGTATGTACCTTTCAGCATCAATGGTGCCTTCACAGATGTGTAGGTTACCCATGTCTTGGGCACTAATACACCCCCATACCATCACACATGCTGGCTTTTCAACTTTGCGCCTATAACAATCCGGATGGTTCTTTTCCTCTGTGCCGAACAATTTGAAATGTGGACTCTCCAGACGACATAACCCTTTTCCACTTTGCATCAGTCCATCTTAGATGAGCTCGGGCCCAGCAAAGCCGGCGGCGTTTCTGGGTGTTGTTGATAAATGGCTTTGGCTTTGCATAGTAGAGTTTTAACTTGCACTTACAGATGTAGCGACAAACTGTAGTTACTGACAGTGGTTTTCTGACGTGTTCCTGAGCCCATGTGGTGATATCCTTTACACGCTGATGTCGCTTTTTGATGCAGTACCGCCTGAGGGATCGAAGGTCCGTAATATCATGGCTTACGTGCAGTGATTTCTCCAGATTATCTGAACCTTTTGATGATATTACGGAGCGTAGATGGTGAAATCCCTAAATTCCTTGCAATAGCTCGTTGAGAAATGTTGTTCTTAAACTGTTTGTTGATTTGGTCACGCTTTTGTTGACAAAGTGGTGACCCTCGCCCCATCCTTGTTTGTGAATGACTGAGCATTTCATGGAAGCTGATTTTATACCCAATCATGGCACCCACCTGTTACCAATTAGCCTGTTCACCTGTGGGATGTTCCAAATAAGTGTTTGATGAGCATTCCTCAACTTTCTCAGTCTTTTTTGCCACTTGTGCCAGCTTTTTTGAAACATGTTGCCGGCATCAAATTCCAATTGAGCTAATATTTGCAAAAAATAACCGTTTCGAACGTCAAATATCTTGTCTTTGCAGTCTATTCAATTGAATATAGGTTGAAAAGGGTTTGCAAATCATTGTATTCTGTTTTTATTGACCATTTACACAACATGCCAACTTCACTGGTTTTGCATATATGTCAAGTTTCATTGATGTATTGTATAGGCAACATTTTGGTGATCGATTTTATACGCTAAATTTTTATGATATAGAGTGTTTTAAACGTTAATTTTTGGTGATATATTGGAAATATTAAGTTTTGGTGATATATTGTATACATTAGGTTTTAGTAATTTATTGTACATGTTAAATTTTGATAACATGCTCCGTACTATAAATCTTGATGATGTTATATTTATGAAACAACGCTTATTCCCCTTTGTGACTTCCCGCTCAAGTGGAATCATTAAAGCTAATTCTTACTTTGAGTCTGCTGACACGTTCACTTCCTTTCAGTAAAGCACCGGAACTTTCCATTCGCCGCCTCCCTTTAATTCAATTCCTGCACTTTGATTAAAATATGTCCACGCTCTCTTCGACCTGTTTTATTCTCTTTGAGCTTGGCTCCTTTCCAGACTCCGCGTTTTTTTACCGCTTTGACTTTCTCCACGTGTCGTTTTGTCAAATATTGCAGAGTGCACCTTTCAGACGTCCGCGTCCACATTTTGGTCGCGTACCCTTGCAATGGCGCGCGAGCTAACCGAGCACGTCCGCACCTTTTGAGCGCTTTGGATGAAATGGCAAAGTTAATCTCTTTGTGCGCCTGAGAGATGATCGAGCTGGCGAGGCGCTGATTGAGCTCGTTACGCCCGCTGATGGATTGATGAGAGCCGCCCGCTTTGCTGGAGAGGTTCCGCTCCAGAGTGTCGGATCCTGCCCAAACACTTCATCCAGGTGGTCCTCGCTGACGTTTCATCATCATCATGGCAACAGTATGAAGCACTAGGGCAATATTTGGACAGTGTGTGTGTGCGTGTGTGTGTGTTCTTGTGTTTCTACCCTTCTTGAGACATCAACAAGGAAAAGTACCTTCCATATGAGGACCGGTGAACAAGTTAGGACCAAAATCATGGTCCCAATACGGAAAACAGTTGCATCTAATAGAGAGCCAAATACTAGAGTCCGTGAACATTGCTCCAAAGTCAGGATTTTTTGTTGATTTAATGTGCATACAAAAGTAAACATTGACAGGTGCAAAATGTATTTAAAACCATTTAATAAATATGAATATAAAGACATATTGTAATAACTTGAAATAAATAATGATTAAAAACCAATTACAAATAAATAAATAAAAATTAACTAAAAGCAGTCTTGTTTGTCACAATGTGTCGACGTTTTTCTTATAAGATTGGGAACAATTTCTCATATTCTTTCTGTTTCTATAATGTTGCAATATTTTCTCGTAAAATTAATAATTTTTTTAATGTAAAATTATTACTTTTTAATGCAAAACGGTGACATTTGTCATATAAAATTCTGACTTTTATCACAATATTGCCAATTTTTTTGTTGTGAGTATAATGATGACTTGTCATCATTTTGCCAAGTAAAATTCCGATTATTGTTATAATATTGCCAACATTTTAAAGTTTTCTTATACAATTGTGAGTTTTGTCGAGAAAAATTACGACTCTTCATAAAATTGCCAAAATTTTAAGCTTTTCTTGTAAAATTGCGACTGCTATTGAGTAACATTCCAACATTCATCATAATATTGCACAAATGTTCCGTTTTTCTTGTAACATTTCGACTCGCGTTGAGTAAAATGACGACTTTTATTACAATACTGCCAAAATTCTTAGTTTTTCTTGTGAAATTGTGACCTTTTTCTTGTGAAATTCCAACTCATTTTTCACAACAAGCTTTTTTATATTTGCATAGTATGTATATATTATTAATGTTGTAAATACAAATCTTTATATGTCCACAAAGGGTGGTCCTAAAGAGGTAGGCATTATTCGGAGGTCTCAAGAAGGTAACAAATACAAGAATGTGTGTGTGTGTGTGTGTGTGTGTGTGTGTGTGTGTGTGTGTGTGTGTGTGTGTGTGTGTGTGTGTGTGTGTGTGTGTGTGTGTGTGTGTGTGTGTGTGTGTGTGTGTGTGTGTGTGTGTGTGTGTGTGTTCTTGAATTGCTACCCTTCTTGAGACATCAACAAGGAAAAGTACCTTCCATATGAGGACCGGTGAACAAGTTAGGACCAAAATCATGGTCCCAATACGGAAAACAGTTGCATCTAATAGAGAGCCAAATACTAGAGTCCGTGAACATTGCTCCAAAGTCAGGATTTTTTGTTGATTTAATGTGCATACAAAAGTAAACATTGACAGGTGCAAAATGTATTTAAAACCATTTAATAAATATGAATATAAAGACATATTGTAATAACTTGAAATAAATAAGGATTAAAAACCAATTACAAATAAATTAATAAAAATTAACTAAAAGCAGTCTTGTTTGTCACAATGTGTCGACTTTTTTCTTATAAAATTGGGAACAATTTCTCATATTCTTTCTGTTTCTATAATGTTGCAATATTTTCTCGTAAAATTAATAATTTTTTTAATGTAAAATTATTACTTTTTAATGCAAAACGGTGACATTTGTCATATAAAATTCTGACTTTTATCACAATATTGCCAATTTTTTTGTTGTGAGTATAATGATGACTTGTCATCATTTTGCCAAGTAAAATTCCGATTATTATTATAATATTGCCAACATTTTAAAGTTTTCTTATAATATTGTGAGTTTTGTCGAGAAAAATTACGACTCTTCATAAAATTGCCAAAATTTTAAGCTTTTCTTGTAAAATTGCGACTGCTATTGAGTAACATTCCAACATTCATCATAATATTGCACAAATGTTCCGTTTTTCTTGTAACATTTCGACTCGCGTTGAGTAAAATGACGACTTTTATTACAATACTGCCAAAATTCTTAGTTTTTCTTGTGAAATTGTGACCTTTTTCTTGTGAAATTCCAACTCATTTTTCACAACAAGCTTTTTTATATTTGCATAGTATGTATATATTATTAATGTTGTAAATACAAATCTTTATATGTCTACAAAGGGTGGTCCTAAAGAGGTAGGCATTATTCGGAGGTCTCAAGAAGGTAGCAAATACAATAGTGTGTGTGTGTGTGTGTGTGTGTGTGTGTGTGTGTGTGTGTGTGTGTGTGTGTGTGTGTGTGTGTGTGTGTGTGTGTGTGTGTGTGTGTGTGTGTGTGTGTGTGTGTGTTCTTGAATTGCTACCCTTCTTGAGACATCAACAAGGAAAAGTACCTTCCATATAAGGACCGGTGAACAAGTTAGGACCGAAATCATGGTCCCAATACGGAAAACAGTTGCATCTAATAGAGAGCCAAATACTAGAGTCTGTGAACATTGCTCCAAAGTCAGGATTTTTTGTTGATTTAATGTGCATACAAAAGAAAACATTGACAGGTGCAAAATGTATTTAAAACCATTTATGTCACGACTTGGTCCATGACGAGGTTTGCTCTCCCGTGGTGCAAAAGAAATGGAACGAACGTGGCGTGCAGGTAAAGACATATTTAATTATTACTATAAACTCAAACAAAAGGTACAAACAAAAGGCGCTCACAGCGGAGGTAAAAAACTTGACTAGAAAACAAAAGGCGCGCACAATGGCGGAGAACTATGAACATTAAACAAACAAAAACTTACGTGACAAGGAATGAAACAAGAACTAACGTGACAAGGAACTGTGGACATGGCATGAATGTGTGATGTCGCCAGGACCAACAACAGAAACAGAAAAGCCTATATAGTGACATGATAAGTGAAAACAGGTGCGTGACTAACTGTGAACAGGTGCGTGACATGACAATGTGAAAACGTGAGACAGGTGTGTGTGAGTCCAAACGTGGAACAGGTGAAACTAATGAGTAACCATGGAAACAAAACAAAACCAGGAAGTGAAACCAGGAACTAAGGAAGTGTCCAAAAAACAAAACAGCACATGGCCAAACAAAAACATGAACACAGACATGACAATTTAATAAATATGAATATAAAGACATATTGTAATAACTTGAAATAAATAATGATTAAAAACCAATTACAAATAAATAAATAGAAATTAACTAAAAGCAGTCTTGTTTGTCACAATGTGTCGACTTTTTTCTTATAAAATTGGGAACAATTTCTCATATTCTTTCTGTTTCTATAATGTTGCAATATTTTCTCGTAAAATTAATAATTTTTTTAATGTAAAATTATTACTTTTTAATGCAAAACGGTGACATTTGTCATATAAAATTCTGACTTTTATCACAATATTGCCAATTTTTTTGTTGTGAGTATAATGATGACTTGTCATCATTTTGCCAAGTAAAATTCCGATTATTATTATAATATTGCCAACATTTTAAAGTTTTCTTATACAATTGTGAGTTTTGTCGAGAAAAATTACGACTCTTCATAAAATTGCCAAAATTTTAAGCTTTTCCTGTAAAATTGCGACTGCTATTGAGTAACATTCCAACATTCATCATAATATTGCACAAATGTTCCGTTTTTCTTGTAACATTTCGACTCGCGTTGAGTAAAATGACGACTTTTATTACAATACTGCCAAAATTCTTAGTTTTTCTTGTGAAATTGTGACCTTTTTCTTGTGAAATTCCAACTCATTTTTCACAACAAGCTTTTTTATATTTGCATAGTATGTATATATTATTAATGTTGTAAATACAAATCTTTATATGTCTACAAAGGGTGGTCCTAAAGAGGTAGGCATTATTCGGAGGTCTCAAGAAGGTAACAAATACAAGAATGTGTGTGTGTGTGTGTGTGTGTGTGTGTGTGTGTGTGTGTGTGTGTGTGTGTGTGTGTGTGTGTGTGTGTGTGTGTGTGTGTGTGTGTGTGTTCTTGAATTGCTACCCTTCTTGAGACATCAACAAGGAAAAGTACCTTCCATATAAGGACCGGTGAACAAGTTAGGACCAAAATCATGGTCCCAATACGGAAAACCATTGCATCTAATAGAGAGCCAAATACTAGAGTCTGTGAACATTGCTCCAAAGTCAGGATTTTTTGTTGATTTAATGTGCATACAAAAGAAAACATTGACAGGTGCAAAATGTATTTAAAACAATTGAATAAATATGAATATAAAGACATATTGTAATAACTTGAAATAAATAAGGATTAAAAAACCAATTACAAATAAATTAATAAAAATTAACTAAAAGCAGTCTTGTTTTGTCTTGTGTCACAATGTGTCGACTTTTTTCTTATAAAATTGGGAACAATTTCTCATATTCTTTCTGTTTCTATAATGTTGCAATATTTTCTCTTAAAATAATAATTTTTTAATGTAAAATGATTACTTTTTAATGCAAAACGGTGACATTTGTCATATAAAATTCTGACTTTTATCACAATATTGCCAATTTTGTTGTTGTGAGTATAATGATGACTTGTCATCATTTTGCCAAGTAAAATTCCGATTATTATAATATTGCCAACATTTTAAAGTTTTCTTATAAAATTGTGAGTTTTGTCGAGAAAAATTACGACTCTTTTCATAAAATTGCCAAAATTTTAAGCTTTTCTTGTAAAATTGCGACTGTTATTGAGTAACATTCCAACATTCATCATAATATTGCACAAATGTTCCGTTTTTGTCTGCTCTCATTTTCTCGCACATTTGACCCTCTGATGTTCTGTGTACCTACACTCTGTCCTCCCCCTGTCTAGGCCTGCTGTGTGTGTGTGTGTGTGTGTGTGTGTGTGTGTGTGTGTGTGTGTGTGTGTGTGTGTGTGTGTGTGTGTGTGTGTGTGTGTGTGTGTGTGTGTGTGTGTGTGTGTGCGTGCGTGTGTGTGTGTGTGTGTGTGTGTGTGTGTGTGTGTGTGTGTGTGTGCGCGCGCGTGCGTGCGGGTGTGCAACATTGTTTGTCAACACTGTCTGCTCTCATTTTCTCGCACATTTGACCTTTTGAGGTTCTGTGTACCTACACTCTGTCCTCTTCCTGTCTAGGCCTGCTATGTGTTTGTGTGTGTGTGTGGTAAACAGAACATCAATTTCCACACTTCTATTAGTGGACCCGGACATCTTATATGTAATAGAAATGTGTATGGTGTGTGGTCATTAAATATGTATTCTGATATATGTTCTTCACGGAAAATGAGCCAAAGCCAGTGAGTCTCAGTTTGAAAAATTTATTAATTGTATCATTTTTCTTTTAATAAAAAATGAAAACGGGTGCAACAGACCCGAACACCACACCAGGTATTCACTAAAGTTCACTAAAGTAAATGTAATGGAAACCCTTACTATGCCCAACTCTGACGACATAGCAGGCATGGTGTTTGTAGTTCGGAATGTTCCGTGACAAATATCGTCCGTTTCTTACATAAACCCATTCAAGCGCCTGCTAAGTCGGGCCTGAAGTAACTGCCAACCACCGCTTGTAGTCTGATGCCGTTCAAGTGTCAATAAACGCTCATCCAAGTTCTGAATACTCCCAGTTTCCAACTATTCTGACTTCCATGCTCTGTGATCCTTCACCACCACTTCAGGCTAAGAAGAAGTGTGGAAATATGTCGACGTGTGGCACTAATCTCACGGCGCAGACGTTTTTTTTTTTTTTTTTTCCCGCCACGGCAATCCGGCGTGTGCTAATGAATCAAGCGGGAGTAATTATTGCTGAATAAAGAAGAGGGAAGCGAAATATGAGTCATTAGCAGGCCAAACAGAGGATTAACTGTCACGTGCGTCTACCGTGCAACACCCAAATATCAATAATGAAGCCCCAAAAGGACGCGAGTTATTTTTCCGACAATTTCCCATTTTTAAGAAGCACTACCGACTTCCATTTATTTGGCTAATATGACGGATCATGTATTTATGGAACTGAACGTTTCATCATTTCCTCCGCCCTTAGAATGCCTCTAATAAAGATGAAGTGATGAATTAATTTGCACTCTCAGCTCCGGAAAGTGCGTGGATGAAAGTAGGGAAAAGATGGAGTCTGTCTCGCGTTCATCTTTTAGTGATGAATGTGCTGCTGAAGATCCCGCTGACGCGGCTTAAACGTGCTCGCCGTTTTACTCGAGAGCGGACGGGTCTTTGACCTCGGCTCGATTTGACTTTTTTTTGAGTAGGGTAATGTTAAAAAGTTGTGTTGTTGGAGTATATGCCAAGGAATCATACATACTTGTA
Source organism: Entelurus aequoreus (assembly GCF_033978785.1). Lineage (NCBI taxonomy): Eukaryota > Metazoa > Chordata > Actinopteri > Syngnathiformes > Syngnathidae > Entelurus > Entelurus aequoreus. Next base: position 50,413,848 of record NC_084744.1, read on the forward strand.
AACTATTTGTTGGTAACCGTCTAGAAAGGACTCATGCTGTCTTTAAGTTGAAGTGACGTGGCAATTGGTGACACCTAGTGGCCACATTCACACATATACAAAAAAATGGTGTAAATGGTAAATAAAAACAGAATACAATGATTTGTTAATCCTTTTCAACCTATATTCAATTGAATAGACTGCAAAGACAAAATACTTAACGTTCAAACTGAGAAACTAGATTTTTTTTTGCAAATAATCATTAATTTAGAGTTTTGCAAAAAAGTTGGCACAGGCATTTTTAACACTCAGTAAACGTTTGGGAACTGAGGAGACTAATTTGCTAAGTTGTTCAACAGTCCGGGGGTCTCTGTTGTGGTATTTTAGGCTTCATTATGCGCCACACATTTTCAATGGGAGACAGGTCTGGACTACAGGCAGGCCAGTCTAGTACCTGCACTATTTTACTATGAAGCCACGCTGTTGTAACACCTGGCTTGGCATTGTCTTGCTGAAATAAGCAGGGGCGTCCATGATAACGTTGCTTGGATGGCAACAAAACCTGTATGTACCTTTCAGCATTAAGGGTGCCCATGTCTTGGGCACTAATACACCCCCATACCGTCACAGATGCTGGCTTTTCAACTTTGTTACTACAACTATCCGGATGGTTCTTTTCCTCTTTGTTCCGGAGGACACGACGTCCACAGTTTCCAAAAACAATTTCAAATGTGGACTCGTCAGACCACAGAACACTTTTCCACTTTGCATCAGTCCATCTTAGATGAGCTCGGGCCCAGCGAAGCCGGTGGCGTTTCTGGGTGTTGTTGATAAATGGCTTTCACTTTGCATAGTAGAGTTTTAACTTGCACTTACAGATTAAGCGATGAACTGTATTTACTGGCAGTGGGTTTCTGAAGTGTTCCTGAGTCCATGTGGTGATATCCTTTACACACTGATGTCGGTTTTTGATGCAGTACCGCCTGAGGGATCGAAGGTCCGTAATATCATCGCTTACGTGCAGTGATTTCTCCAGATTCTCTGAACCTTTTGATGATATTACGGACCGTAGATGGTGAAATCCCTAAATTCCTTGCAATAGCTGGTTGAGAAATGTTGTTCTTAAACTGTTTGACAATTTGCTCACGCATTTTTCGCACTTGCACAATTCCCAAATGTATCTACCCATTCGAACCATCCACACACTCCACTCTACTTGCACAATCAAACTACCATTTTTCAAGTTTAAATAAGTTCCAGGAATTTCCCAGAATTTTCCGAAGCCCTATTTTCACCTCTTGTTGAAGTTTTCACAGTTCACACTTTTCAACTGTTTTTGAACATTTCACCTTCAAAACATTCCTGTTGGTTGAGACAACAAAAGTTATCTTTTTTTTTTTCTCCGTAAAAATTCCCGGTTTTCCTGAAATTCCGGGAAATTCCGAAATACCAATTCAAATTCAAACTGTTACTACGTAAATATTTTTCTGACTTTTTGAAAAATGTCATCACCAACCCATTCAAATCATCGAGGACAATTGTGGTATTATATTTTCAAAAATTCCCGGTTTTCCCCAAATTCCCAAATTCCTAGGAAATTCACATTTAATTGAATGGACATATTCATAGTTCTACAATGCCCAAATTCTCAAAATTTTCTACCCGATTCCGACCTTTCAACCATCCACTCACATGCTACTCTTCCCATGTATGGAACGCAAAACATGTTTTTCCTTTCCCTAAATTCCCGGTTTTCCCGGAATTTGCAGGAATGTTCTCCCCATTGACAATTAATGGGAAATATACAATAGACTGCATATCCCACATTTCTCATCTGATTTGATCCACACAATCCACTCACCCTGGACATTCAAGCCAGCATGATTCCCGGTTCCAAAAATGATCTGATTACCAGCAATATTCCCCATTAGGTTAAACTAATGACACAGTAAGTTGAATGATGCAGACACATTTGTTACTGATACTTCCTAATACTATTAATTATTTGATTTGTGTTTATGTTGACAAATGTGCTGTTTTTTTGTTCAATGATGATTACGCATGTCTAGCTTGTGTGCTATTCTGTGCTTAGCTGTTGTGTACCTGCTAGCTCCTATTAGCCTATTGGCTAGCATGTTTACCTTTTATAAATGACTTTAATAAAATAGAAGAAATTGTGTGCTTATTGGAGAACATTTAAATGTTAACTTTTAGCTTTATATCGAAAAGTTCAGATATGATTTAGCGCTAACTGTTAGCATGATAGTTTTTCTGGATAGCACATTCAGATTCAGCATTTTAACGACCTCCCCATTAAAGTCAGATGTCAAAGTGAGTGAGCATGTCACAGGTTGTGAGCGAGCTAGTTGTTTGTGTGCTAGCTGTTAGCATTGTTAGCATTTCCATCTTGCTGGGATATTTCCACATTTGATAATGTTTATTAATGTGTGCTGTCCCTGTATTAAATTAATTTATATTGAATAAAAACTACTTAGCACTTCTCTGTACATTAATAACAGAATGCGTATCTATCCTTTAAGACGTTAACACAACTGTTAGCATATTAGCATTTAATCTACTCTCAAGTCAACCAATATTTGCCCAACATGACTGTAAAGTTTGCCCTGTAGTGGGTTCTTCGGACTACCACACACTGCCAGGATAGCCCGGAATTTAGGGTATAACACTGTTTTATTTTCATAAATGTCCAAAGGCTTTTGCTTTCAAGCAAACTGTCTTTCTCTCCTGCTTCCGCTCAGCAACACCTCCAACTCCTTGTCTCATACCGGCTGCTGCTAATAAAGGCGACAGGTGATTAGATAACAAGGCCCACCTGGGCCAACTACGCACCTGTCGCTGTCTTCAAGGCCAGGTCCTGGCACACCCCGTTCCGCAACAGGCCCGCAGGCCACGCCCCCCTCCACAATGACATTATGTAAAATGCCTTTAGAGCTGTGTACTTTTTTTCATGTAACTGCTAGCATATGAACTGTTAGCATGTTAGCAACACATAGCTAGCCCAGTTCAAATTTCAGCAAGGGTTTTTCTAGTTATTATTATAATTATTATCTCTCATCTGCTTGACTTTTAAAATGCAGCCTTCCAACAGTCTGCCTGAGAGGCAAACTTTGTTTTATTTTAATTAAAAAAAAAAAAAACGAAGGAGAATTGAATTCGAATTTTAAAACAAAAATTAAAAGTCCGCAGGGACTCAGAGTGTGATTCGTGTTTTATGGGCCATAGCGGCAAATCAGTTTTTGTTTGTTTGCTTGTGATGGAGTGCCACTTAAACTGATGAGAGATTGAAGATGTCGGAGGTATGAAGCGCGCGCGCACACACACACACACACACACACACACACACACACACACACACACACACACACACACACATTGAGAGAGCTTTTATGTGTCTCTCATTTTTCTCTGCAGCGCTCTGCTGTGATTGGACGCCGTGTTGCCTGTTGGTCATTTAGCAAGAGCCACCATGAGTCCTCTCCTGCTGCAATGACTTCATCCTTACCGTAAAAAAAAAATTGTTTTTTTTCTCATTGCGGCCTTTTAAATAATGCAGATGGCTTGAGTCAAACATGCAAGCTCAACGACACGCACACTGACAGTAAGTCCCTTACTGTACGGGACCAAAACACACTATTACCGTATTTTCCGGACTATACGACGCACTTAAAATCTTTTTTTTTTTTTCAAAAACGGCACTTCTACTCTCAGTTGAAAGCACTAAATGGAACTCGTCCATATGTGCTCGCATATTAGCCAATGCTAACGACGCTTGCTTGATTACATTATGATAGCCCGTACAAATATGCATGAAAACACCCCTACAGACATCACACATGGGTAGGGATGATGTTTGATAAGGAATTATCGAGTTTGAGCCTATTATCGAATCCTCTTATCGAACCGATTCCTTATCGATTCTCTTATCGAGTCCAGATAGGTTGTTGTATATGGAAAAAAACACACAATATTTGGTTTAACAAAAGCTCACTTTTATTATATAATAAAAAAATAAAATCTAATAAATAAATAAATATTGACTGTTACCCACCTAAAAAATAAAATAAAATAAATACATATTGACTGTTGTTACCCAAAGTATATTAAGTGGGATTTTTCAGAGAAACAAATATATACAGTAACACAAAAACAACCTGTCTCTGTGATCACTATAGGTGTATAAATAATAATATAGTGTTAAATAAAATCAGTCCCTTGGGCACAAAACTGGAAATAATACAGCTCTCCAAAAAGTGCAATTCTGCTACTATTTGACATAACTGTTTGTTATGATGCTTTGACATTTTTGCACTTTATTTCTTTATTGAAAGAAAATTCTATGAAGAGAAAAGTTCTTTGCAAATGTGGTTACAATGCTAAAAAATGACAAGTTAAAGCTAAAAAAGAAATACACTTTATTGAGTTAACATTATTTCTTTATAGTGGGAAAAATGTTATGAGCTAGAGACTATTACAACTACACTACCCAGCATGCAACGGGAGTTACGAGCATGCGCGGTAGCCCCGAAAAGTGTTGCATGTTGCCACGCTGTGAAAGTAAACGTCAAGAACTCAGCCAACACGCCTTGTCTGCATTATTTATAATTAAACAGACAACACATCTACAGTGTGATTTTGTTTTGTTTACAAGGAAAGAAAAACAAAAGTTAAAAAAGGGAGATATATGTTGTATATATATGTATGTGCTGCGGTTGTTTTAAGAACGTTGCGACAGCTGCCGTAAAGGAGGTGCGTTGCTAGCCTGGTTGCTATGTTTCCGGTTGGTCGTGAAAGTGTTGGTCATGTGTTTTACCCTGCTAAAATCTCTCAGTAAAGTTATTCATTGGATTATACCTTTTTGTTTTGAACTTTATTACACCTTGGAGCGCTTTTTCCCGTCCATTGTTTTCCTGCTTTCGCTTTCTGCGCCTAATGACTGAGCTACGTGACGTCAATTCTTGTGATGTCCTACGGAGCATTTCTGGTCGGGACGGGATTCGAATAAAGAATCAACTCTTGTCCTTTACTATAGTGGTCTCGATAACGGGTACCGGTTCTCAAAAAGGGATTCGAGTCCGAGGACTCGGTTCTTTTCTTATCAAACAACCGGGAAAACCGGTTTCGAGTATCATCCCTACACATGGGACGGTTTAGTATGGAATAATTGTTTTAGATATATTGTAAAACTTACAAACATTGCTTGGAGTGAGGAATTAGGAATCCACACGAGTAGAAACGCTATGGACGGCTAGAAGAGGAACGACACTTCTACTTCCAGTGGAAAACACTGAATGGAAGCAAACTCGTCCAAAAGATGGCGCCGTAGCACAAACAATAACACCTTTTCAGTGCGTTTGCTTGTGTCCGGTTCAAACACTGATGACATCTATTAAACAAGACAAGAAGCAAGGAATTAAACAGAGACAGAATTCAATTTGGCTCAATGAGGAGAAACACGTACACCTGTACCATTAAACAGTGTTCCACGCTCTGACGAAAGATTGTATGCCTCCTCTTTTATTTGAAATTCCCTGATTACATGGCAACAGTTGTTTCTAAGGGAGGGGGGTTGTAAACAGCCATCGCCTTTGATTACAAACAGTTCAAAGAAAAGGTCGTAAACAGTTCAAAGAAAAGGTCGTAAAAGAGTTCAAAGAAAAGGTCACCTGGAGGGGAGTCTGGTCCTGCTTCCTCTCCGCTTTGTAGTTCTCGGGTCAAGACACAATCTTTCTGTGGATTACAATACATCAAAGAAACAGAACACCTTCACGTTGCTTCCCATCCTACACAGTGGAGTTTTACAAGCCGTCTTCTTGGTAGGATCAAAGACGGCTTTTGTCTTCTCGCCGGGAACTCATGGCAACACAAAGTTTTGTGATAACTTAGATACAATTATTCTGACGGCTTGTTTTGTGTTTCGAACCCTATTTGCATTACGGTCGTCAGCGAAGAAACTTCACCATTTTATAAGCCGCTGGGTTCAAAGAGTAGGAAAGATTTAGGGGTTTATAGTCCGGAATTTACGGTAATCAGACATTGCAAAAAAAGATTGACACTTAAAAAATATAAATATTCTGTTTAACCACTCTAGCTTCTGGGTGTTGTTGTTATATTTTATGCTTTGAAAAATGTTACTTTGAGAGTGTTGCTGTTACGTGTACAGGGGGAAGGAGACGGCACAAACAGGATGGACGTCGTATTAACTCAATTTAATTATATATACATATGCGCCATGAGATCGGTAGGTTGTGAGTTCAAACCCCGGCCGAGTCATACCAAAGACTATAAAAATGGGACCCATTACCTCCCTGCTTGGCACTCAGCATCAAGGGGTTGGAATTGGGGGTTAAATCACCAAAAACGATTCCCGGGCACGGCCACCGCTGATGCTCACTGCTCCCCTCACCACCCAGGGGGTGATCAAGGGTGATGGGTCAAATGCAGAGAATAATTTTGCCACACCAATCATTGGCACTTTAACTTTAACTTAACTTAAATATACTATATATATATATATACAAACAATTAATGAAGTGTGTGTACTAACCCAAATATGTGTGTGGTGTGTGACTATGTGTAGAGATTGACTGTAGTGTGGTACCGGTAGTGTTGAACGAGAGGTGCGGAAGTCCAATAGGGGGCGAGGCAGGCTCGTAGGTCCGTGAGCACAGACAGGAAGTCGGGGGCGATAGCGAGGCGTCAAAAGTCCATGTCCAGACTGGAGGTCGCGATCCAAGACGCAGTCAGGGAAGCAGAGGGAACACGGGGAGACGAGACACACAGCTCGTGACGCGGGAACGGAGGTCTGCTGTTGGAAAGGCGACAAGGAGGACTGTGGACTCAGTGGCCTAGTGGTTAGAGTGTCCGCCCTGAGATCGGTAGGTTGTGAGTTCAAACCCCGGGACCCATTACCTCCCTGCTTGGCACTCAGCATCAAGGGTTGGAATTGGGGGTTAAATCACCAAAAATTATTACCGGGCGCGGCACCGCTGCTGCCCACTGCTCCCCTCACCTCCCAGGCGGTGAACAAGGGGATGGGTCAAATGCAGAGGACACATTTCACCACACCTAGTGTGTGTGTGACAATCATTGGTATGACTACTTTAACAAGACAAGTGAAACACAGAGTATGCACAGAGCTTGATTACGAGTCCTTACTGTACAAAACAGGAAACTACGTTCTGGCACGGGATAGCAGGTTGTGCTGGCTTATGAAGGCATGTCTCATCAGCTTCAGGTGTGTTGATTGCCTGGCGCGCTCTTGGAGTTGCGTCCAGCGTAAATCTATTTTCTCTAAAACCGAGTCCATGTACAGTAATTCACCATAAAAGGTGAACATTTGGCCAAAAGATTAGGTACAGCAAAGATGGGTGTGGAGGTCTTGCTCCCCAGGGTTCCTTGGATCACCAAAGATCATATTTGCGAACAATGATTTATTTTGCAATAAATGTTTCTTTATGCTTTTCAGCAAATGTCTGTCAATCTCGCCAGTGAGCACTCAAATGGTTTTTCTTCAGTCCCTCGCCCTTGCCATCAACGACCATCAACAACCCCCCTCTCCTTCCCGACTGCTGCCTTTAACGGAGCGACGGGTGATCAGACAAACACTTTCAGCTGTGTCTTCTACGCACCTGTCGCTAATCTCGAAGCCGGTCCTGGCACATCCCGTTTTGCTGCAGGTCCGCAGGCCACGCCCCTCACAATGGGCTTTTTTTTCCCCCCCCTCCCTCATAAAAGCATATTTTTTGTTTCCGCTATGGATCGGCTCAGACCGATAGACATGTCACATTTGAGGAAGAAGTCAATATCGACCCGCCGCGTGAACACAACCACCGACTCTGCGTCGTCTCTGTCAAGACGGCGCATCAGCAGGGGCGACCGATGGAAGTGAAGTCACGTGACCGGTAGAGTTGATGCAGATTGACACTCTCAGCATTTGTCAATCTAACAAAAGCCTTACCTCAAATAAGAAAACTGTATTTTAATGTCGTTAAAATATGTTTGTTAGGTTTTTTTCATTGCAGACGTTGCAAAAAAATGGCGTGACCTCGTTAGTGGCGGCGAAATAACAAGCGCGTGGCACGCAGCGTGTCTGTTGCTTTTCGTTTCGCTTTGTAAATTCCCTCCTTCATTAGGTGTGTTTTCTGCTTAATGGTGTGTTCAGCTTCATTTCTACCTGCCGCCGCACTCATGGCGGGCTGATCATTTCGCCCTCCTGAACAACACGCTCCATACTGCAAGTATGACACGAGATCAAACACACATTTCAGGGCACGAGAACCTTATTGATTATTGATATGATAAATTATTAATATTGTCAAAATATCCCCTAAATCAGGGGTGTCAAACTCAAATACAGAGTGGGCCAAAATTTAAAACTGAACAAAGCCGCGGGCCAAGGTTGAACAAATTAACCTTTTAATAGGGACCCAAACAAGTTTTGCATTGAATATTGAACAAGCAAGGCTTATATAACTTTATAGTGACATGCAAAATCGAGTTTCAAATAATAATAATAATAATTAAAAAATATCAATGGCATATCAAATAAAATGTAAATAAAAATTGAATTCCTCTTTTCTATTTGCAGCCTTCTGAGGTAAATATCAACATTAACTTTTTCCACAGGCTAATAATAAATTTGAAAATAAAATAACAACAATGAATGAATCAAACATTCAAGCCTTGAAGTAGCAAGAGAAAGTGCATGAATAAAACGTTAATTATTGCTCAGTTTTCCACACTGATTTGCTTTAACGCCGTTATATAAGCAACGCTTATATAACTTAATAGTGCCAAATCAACTTTCAAAAAACCAACAAAAAAACATCAATGGTATATTAAATAAAATTTAAATAAAAAAATGAATGACCCTTTTCTATTTGCAGCCTTCTGAGGTAAATATCAACATTAACTTGGTGGGCGGGGGCGGGGTTTGGTGGTAGCGGGGGTGTATATTGTAGCGTCCCGGAAGAGTTAGTGCTGCAAGGGGTTCTGTTGTGTTTATGTTGTGTTACAATGCGGATGTTCTCCCGAAATGTTTGTCATTCTTGTTTGGTGTGGATTCACAGTGTGGCGTATATTTGTAACAGTGTTAAAGTTGTTTGTAAGGCCGCCCTCAGTGTGACCTGTATGGCTGTTGACCAAGTATGCTTGCATTCACTTGTGTGTGCGTGTAAAAGCCGCATATATTATGTGACTGGGCCGGCACGCTGTTTGTATGGAGGGAAAGCGGACGTGACGACAGGTTGTAGAGGATGTTGAAGGCAGTGCCTTTAAGGCACGCCTCCAATAATGTTGTCCGTGTGGAAATCGGGAGAAATTCGGGAGAATGATTGCCCCAGGAGATTTTCAGGAGGGGCACTGAAATTTGGGAGTCTCCCGGGAAAATCGGGAGGGATGGCAAATTTGGCCCGCGGGCCAGAGTTTGACACCCATGCCCTAAATTGTCAAATTGTTTGTGCTACATTAGTGCTGCAAAAAAATTTTTGTCTAACTATTATACCGTATTTTCTGGACCATAGGGCGCACCGCCGTTGAATGGTATATTTGTTATCTTTTTTCATAGATAAGGCGCACCGGATTAAAAGGCGCATTAAAAGAGTCATATTACTATTATTTTGTTCTGAATGTAAAACACTTCCTTGTGGTCTACATAAGATGTAATGGTGTTTTTTTGGGCAAAATGTTGCATAGATGATGTTTTACAGATCATCAAGTCATCTTTGTTGTAGCAGTGTAGCGTGCAAGGGACGGGAGTGGAAGAAGTGTCAAAAGATGGCTGTCCGGTTCAAACACTGATGACATCTATTAAACAAGACAAGAAGCAAGGAATCAAACAGAGATCGAATTCAATTTGGCTCAATGAGGAGAGCGCGTGCACCTGTACCCTTGTACAGTGTTCCACCACGCTCTGACGAAAGATTGTACGCCGCTACTTTTATTTGTACTTTCCCTGATTACATGGCAAAAGCTGTTTCTAAGGGAGGGGGGTCGTAAACAGCCACCGCCTTTGTTACAAAACAGTTCAAAGAAAAGGTCGTAAAACAGTTCAAAGAAAAGGTGCCTTGAGGGAGGTCAGGCCCTGCCTCCTCTCCGCTTTGTAGTTCTCGGGTCTAGACAATATCTTTCTGTGTATTACAATACATCAAAGAAACCGAACCCCTCCTGTCTCCTCCCATCGTACACAGTGGAGTTTTACAAGCCTTTTGCTTGGTAGGATCAAAGACAGCTTTTGTCCTCTTGCCGGGAACTCATTGAAACACAAAGTTTTATGATAACTTAGATACAATTATTCCGACAATGGCGCTAACTGTTTTAATGACATTCAGACTTTACTCAAATCAACAATGAGCAGCATCTCCTCATCCGGAAAAACCCGTGGAAAAACCGTCTGACCGGAACTCTCTAATAACTAAAGTTCCTCGGGTGAATAATGTAAACTCACTGCACCGGTATGTTTTAGTGCTTTCATGGTGAGTTCACTGACAGATATAAGTAAGAACTTTACACTAATTTATATTAGAAATGGCAACAGCAGAGGATGAATGTCCCATAACAAGAAGATAGAGAAAAAGAAGAAGCTTATCAACTACGGTGTCGCCACGGACTACAAAGGCGGTCTCGCGCAATTTTTTTAGGACTTATGCAGATCCCAAATACAGATCAGCAGTTACCAGAAGGTAAGAAAAGTTGCTTTTGCATAATATTGCGAAACAAAACGCCATATAATATGTCTTACCTTATACACACACCATAATAATACTCGTATGTTGAAGCACAGTACAATTTCATCAAGCGGTGCGGCTTCACAGCTTACCAAAGTCGTACTAAAACATGTTGACGGATTTTTGGAAACCGTGTGTAATGTTCTATATTTTCAATGGAACATATAAAATGTTGGTGTTGTTTACTTGAGACATATTGTCATCATAGTGCAGTCTACACGAATCTCTTATGTGTGGCTGCCATCTACTGGTCACACTTATCATTACACCATGTACCAAATAAAATAGCTTCGAGGTCGGTAAGCTCAACCAAACTTATTCCTTACATCAGGCGCACTGTCGAGTTTTGAGGGGGAAAAAAGGATTTTAAGTGCCTTTTTAGTCCGGAAAATACGGTAGTTTCTATGTCTATCATGATTTTTATGTGTTTTTTTAATGTTGTATGATTCATTACACCAAACGTGTCCCGAACATTTGTGCCAGTTTGTACTATGTTGTCCATCTATTATAGTTTTATGTAAATAACTATCATACTGTTAATGTTATTAATGTTTTATGATTCATAACAACCACCTTGTCAAAATTTGTGCTAGACAATTGTTTGTCTAACTATTATAGTTTTTAGGTTATTAACTACTTTAGTTTGTTTTGCTATTACCTATCATCATTGTTATTAATATTTTATGATTCGAAACAGCGCCCCCTAGCTTGTCAAAATCTCCCCAAAAGCGATATTTTTTTAAAATTAAAGTAAAATGAACAAAAATGAATGTAAACAAATACATATTGTAATAAACATATGGTCGAGTGCACTATATTAATTTATATTATGTGTGTCTTTGTACTTTTTTTATTTTATTATTTTTTATGTCATTGCCTGAAGTAAATAAATAAAAAAAAAAATTAAAAAAAATGGATGAATGAGTAGCCCAAAGTAATTTAAAACGTTAATTAGATTTTTAAATAAAAGACATGACCTGGATATTAATTATGAAAGGGTTTGAAGCACAAGCTAAATATTTTCCCTTTGCATTATTCGGTCCGTCACTGTGAAGGTAAAGCGCCAAGTCGACGCTTTTCCCCGCAAGGTCACAGCTGCACTGATGGCGCACAACATCAGGACGTTTTTTATGAGCGGCGTTCTCGAGGGACGAGCGGCTCGCCGGCTGCAGCCTGATGACTCCACGGCGACGGCTATATAAAAAATGAAAAAAAATGTAATTACAGACAGAGCTTGTTCCAGCTCACAATCAATTAGCCAGAGTGGAAGCTGGGTAATTATTTTCCAGCTAATTCCAGAGATTATTACCTCCACCAAGCATCACATTGTTTCGCTGCCCAATTTGTTTTCACTTTTCTACAAGCTGCTTTCGGACATAAAAAGTGCACTTTTCAACATTTTAGCAAGTTAGCACGAGCAGTTTTCCTGCCATAGCGGTGAACATTGGCTATAAAACCTGCCAAACATGTCTGCATGATGTCACTTCCTGTTAAAATTATCGACAATTTGCTATTTTAAAGTGTAAAACATGAACTGCAAACTGCTTTTAAGCTAAAAAGTGCACTTTTCAACATTTTAGCAAGTTAGCACGAGCAGTTTTCCTGCCATAGCGGTGAACATTGGCTATAAAACCTGCCAAACATGTCAGCATGATGTCACTTCCTGTTAAAATTATCGACCGTTTGCTATTTTAAAGTGTAAAACATGAACTGCAAACTGCTTTTAAGCTAAAAAGTGCACTTTTCAACATTTTAGCAAGTTAGCACGAGCAGCTTTCCTGCCATAGCGGTGAACATTGGCTATAAAACCTGCCAAACATGTCAGCATGATGTCACTTCCTGTTAAAATTATCGGCCGTGTGTTATTTTAAAGTGTAAAACATGAACTGCAAACTGCTTTTAAGCTAAAAAGTGCACTTTTCAACATTTTAACAAGTTAGCACGAGCAGTTTTCCTGCCATAGCGGTGAACATTGGCTATAAAACCTGCCAAACATGTAAACATGATGTCACTTCCTGCTAAAATGATCGACCGTGTGTTATTTTAAACTGCTTTTAAGCTAAAAAGTGCACTTTTCAACATTTTAGGAAGTTAGCACGAGCAGTTTTCCTGCGATAGCAGTGAACATTGGCTATAAAACCTGCCAAACATGTCAGCATGATGTCACTTTCTGTTAAAATGATCGACCGTGTGTTATTTTAAGGTGTAAAACATGAACTGCAAACTGCTTTTAAGCTAAAAAGTGCACTTTTCAACATTTTAGCAAGTTAGCACAAGCAGCTTTCCTGCCATAGCGGTGAACATTGGCTATAAAACCTGCCAAACATGTCAGCATGATGTCACTTTCTGTTAAAATGATCGACCGTGTGTTATTTTAAAGTGTAAAACATGAACTGCAAACTGCTTTTAAGCTAAAAAGTGCACTTTTCAACATTTTAGCAAGTTAGCACGAGCAGCTTTCCTGCCATAGCGGTGAACATTGGCTACAAAACCTGCCAAACATGTCAGCATGATGTCACTTCCTGTTAAAATTATCGACTATTTGCTATTTTAAAGTGTAAAACATGAACTGCAAACTGCTTTTAAGCTAAAAAGTGCACTTTTCAACATTTTAGCAAGTTAGCACGAGCAGCTTTCCTGCCATAGCGGTGAACATTGGCTATAAAACCTGCCAAACATGTCAGCATGATGTCACTTCCTGTTAAAATTATCGACCGTTTGCTATTTTAAAGTGTAAAACATGAACTGCAAACTGCTTTTAAGCTAAAAAGTGCACTTTTCAACATTTTAGCAAGTTAGCACGAGCAGCTTTCCTGCCATAGCGGTGAACATTGGCTATAAAACCTGCCAAACATGTCAGCATGATGTCACTTCCTGTTAAAATTATCGACCGTTTGCTATTTTAAAGTGTAAAACATGAACTGCAAACTGCTTTTAAGCTAAAAAGTGCACTTTTCAACATTTTAGCAAGTTAGCACGAGCAGCTTTCCTGCCATAGCGGTGAACATTGGCTATAAAACCTGCCAAACATGTCAGCATGATGTCACTTCCTGTTAAAATTATCGAGTATTTGCTATTTTAAAGTGTAAAACATGAACTGCAAACTGCTTTTAAGCTAAAAAGTGCACTTTTCAACATTTTAGCAAGTTAGCACGAGCAGTTTTCCTGCCATAGCGGTGAACATTGGCTATAAAACCTGCCAACATGTCAGCATGATGTCACTTCCTGTTAAAATTATCGACCGTTTGCTATTTTAAAGTGTAAAACATGAACTGCAAACTGCTTTTAAGCTAAAAAGTGCACTTTTCAACATTTTAGCAAGTTAGCACAAGCAGTTTTCCTGCCATAGCGGTGAACATTGGCTATAAAACCTGCCAACATGTCAGCATGATGTCACTTCCTGTTAAAATTATCGACCGTGTGTTATTTTAAAGTGTAAAACTTGAACTGCAAACTGCTTTTAAGCTAAAAAGTGCACTTTTCAACATTTTAGCAAGTTAGCACGAGCAGCTTTCCTGCCATAGCGGTGAACATTGGCTATAAAACCTGCCAAACATGTCAGCATGATGTCACTTCCTGTTAAAATGATCGACCGTGTGTTATTTTAAAGTGTAAAACATGAACTGCAAACTGCTTTTAAGCTAAAAAGTACCCTTTTCAACAATTTAGCAAGTTAGCACAAGCAGTTTTCCTGCCATAGCGGTGAACATTGGCTATAAAACCTGCCAAACATGTCAGCATGATGTCACTTCCTGTTAAAATTATCGAGTATTTGCTATTTTAAAGTGTAAAACATGAACTGCAAACTGTTTTTAAGCTAAAAAGTGCACTTTTCAACAATTCAGCAAGTTAGCACGAGCAGTTTTCCTGCCATAGCGGTGAACATTGGCTATAAAACCTGCCAAACATGTCAGCATGATGTCACTTCCTGTTAAAATGATCGACCGTGTGTTATTTTAAAGTGTAAAACATGAACTGCAAACTGCTTTTAAGCTAAAAAGTGCACTTTTCAACATTTTAGCAAGTTAGCACGAGCAGCTTTCCTGCCATAGCGGTGAACATTGGCTATAAAACCTGCCAAACATGTCAGCATGATGTCACTTCCTGTTAAAATGATCGACCGTGTGTTATTTTAAAGTGTAAAACATGAACTGCAAACTGCTTTTAAGCTAAAAAGTGCACTTTTCAACATTTTAGCAAGTTAGCACGAGCAGCTTTCCTGCCATAGCGGTGAACATTGGCTACAAAACCTGCCAAACATGTCAGCATGATGTCACTTCCTGTTAAAATTATCGACTATTTGCTATTTTAAAGTGTAAAACATGAACTGCAAACTGCTTTTAAGCTAAAAAGTGCACTTTTCATCATTTTAGCAAGTTAGCACGAGCAGTTTTCCTGCCATAGCGGTGAACATTGGCTATAAAACCTGCCAAACATGTCAGCATGATGTCACTTCCTGTTAAAATTATCGACCGTTTGCTATTTTAAAGTGTAAAACATGAACTGCAAACTGCTTTTAAGCTAAAAAGTGCACTTTTCAACATTTTAGCAAGTTAGCACGAGCAGTTTTCCTGCCATAGCGGTGAACATTGGCTATAAAACCTGCCAAACATGTCAGCATGATGTCACTTCCTGTTAAAATGATCGACCGTGTGTTATTTTAAAGTGTAAAACATGAACTGCAAACTGCTTTTAAGCTAAAAAGTGCACTTTTCATCATTTTAGCAAGTTAGCACGAGCAGTTTTCCTGCCATAGCGGTGAACATTGGCTATAAAACCTGCCAAACATGTCAGCATGATGTCACTTCCTGTTAAAATTATCGACCGTTTGCTATTTTAAAGTGTAAAACATGAACTGCAAACTGCTTTTAAGCTAAAAAGTGCACTTTTCAACATTTTAGCAAGTTAGCACGAGCAGTTTTCCTGCCATAGCGGTGAACATTGGCTATAAAACCTGCCAAACATGTCAGCATGATGTCACTTCCTGTTAAAATGATCGACCGTGTGTTATTTTAAAGTGTAAAACATGAACTGCAAACTGCTTTTAAGCTAAAAAGTGCACTTTTCAACATTTTAGCAAGTTAGCACGAGCAGCTTTCCTGCCATAGCGGTGAACATTGGCTATAAAACCTGCCAAACATGTAAACATGATGTCACTTCCTGTTAAAATTATTGGCCGTGTGTTATTTTAAAGTGTAAAACATGAACTGCAAACTGCTTTTACGGCGGCGTTTCTGGGTGTTGTTGATAAATGGCTTTGGCTTTGCATAGTACAGTTTTAACTTGCACTTACAGATGTAGCGACAAACTGTAGTTACTGACAGTGGTTTTCTGAAGTGTTCCTGAGCCCATGTGGTGATATCCTTTACACACTGATGTCACTTTTTGATGCAGTACGGCCTTAGGGATCGAAGGTCTAATGTCATGGCTTACGTGCAGTGATTTCTCCAGATTCTCTGAACCTTTTGATGATATTATGGAGCATAGATGGTGAAATTCCTTGCAATAGCTCATTGAGAAATGTTGTTTTTAAACGGTTGGACAATTTTCTCACGCATTTGTTGACAAAGTGGTGATTTCGCCCCATCCTTGTTTGTGAATGACTGAGCATTTCATGGAATCTACTTTTATACCCAATCATGGCACCCACCTGTTCCCAATTAGCCTGTTCACCTGTGGGATGTTCCAAATAATTGTTTGATGAGCATTCCTCAACTTTCTCAGTCTTTTTTGCCACTTGTGCCAGCTTTTTTGAAACATGTTGCAGGCATCAAATTCCAAATGAGCTAATTATTGCAAAAAATAACAAAGTTTACCAGTTCGAATGTTAAATATCTTGTCTTTGCAGTCTATTCAATTGAAAATAAGTTGAAAAGGATTTGCAAATCATTGAATTCTGTTTTTGTTTACAATTTACACAACGTGCCAACTTCACTGGTTTTGGAGTTTGTATTAGCAAGTTAGCATGATCCACTTTCCTACTATTGCGTGAACATTGGCAGTTTTAGAGTAAAAACTAAAACTATGCTAAAACATGTTAGCATGATCTCAGTTTGTGGTAAAAGTATGTTCCTGTGTTATTTTCAAGTGTAAAATATGAACTTTTTTTTTTTTTCATGTATAAGCGAGTTAGCATGATCCACTTTCTTACTATAGCGGTAAATTTTGGCATTTTTGGGTAAAAACCTGCTAAAACATGTTAGCATGACCTCAATTTGTGGAAAGTATGTTCCTGTTTTCAAGTGTAAAACATGAACTACAAGTTGTTTTCAGACTTAAAAAGTGCAATTTTTTTTTACATATAAGCAAGTTAGCATGATCCACTTTCCTACTATAGCGGTGAACATTGGCATTTTAAAGTAAAAACCTGCTAAAACATGTTAGCATGTCCTTAGTTTGTAGTAAAAGTATGTTCCTGTGTTATTTCCAAGTGTAAAACATGATTTATAAGTTGTTTTCAGACTTAAAAAGTGCACTTTTTTACGTGTAAGCGAGTTAGCATGATCCACTTTCTTACTATAGCGGTGAACATTGGCAGTTTTAGGGTAAAAACCTGCTAAAACATGTTAGCATGCCCCCAGTTTGTGATAAAAGTATGTGTTTGTGTTATTTTCAAGTGTAAAATAGGATCTACGAGTTTTTTTTAACGTATAAGCGAGTTAGCATGATCCACTTTCCTACTATAGTGGTGAATTTTGGCAGTTTTAGAGTAAAAACCTGCTAAACCATGTTAGCATGTCCTTAGTTTGTAGTAAAAGTATGTTCCTGTGTTATTTCCAAGTGTAGAACATGATTTATAAGTTGTTTTCAGACTTACAAAGTGCACTTTTTAACGTATAAGCGAGTTAGCATGATCCACTTTCCTACTTTAGCGGTGAACATTGGCATTTTAGAGTAAAAACCTGCTAAAACATATTAGCATGTCCTTAGTTTGTAGTAAAAGTATGTTCCTGTGTTATTTCCAAGTGTAAAACATGATTTATAAGTTGTTTTCAGACTTAAAAAGTGCACTTTTTTACGTGTAAGCGAGTTAGCATGATCCACTTTCTTACTATAGCGGTGAACATTGGCAGTTTTAGGGTAAAAACCTGCTAAAACATGTTAGCATGACCTCAGTTCATGATGAAAGTATGTTCCTGTGTTATTTTCAAGTGTAAAATATGAACTACAATTTTTTTATGTATACGCAAGTTAGCTTGATCCACTTTCCTACTATAGCGGTAAACATTGGCATTTTAGGGTAAAAACATGCTAAAAAACATGTTAGCATGTCATCAGTTTGTGATGAAAGTATGTTCCTGTGTTATTTCCAAGTGTAAAACATTTACTCTAAGTTGTTTTCAGAATTAAAAAGTGCACTTTTTAACATATAAGCGAGTTAGCATGATCCACATTCCTACTTTAGCGGTGAACATTGGCAGTTTTAAAGTAAAAACCCACTAAACCATGTTAGCATGACCTCAGTTCGTGGTAAAAAATTCATGTTTTCAAGTGTAAAACATGAACTACAAGCTGTTTTCAGACTTAAAAAGTGAAATTTTTTTTTTACATATAAGCAAGTTAGCATGATCCACTTTCCTACTATAGCGGTGAACATTGGCATTTTAGAGTAAAAACCTGCTAAAACATGTTAGCATGTCCTTAGTTTGTAGTAAAAGTATGTTCCTGTGTTATTTCCAAGTGTAAAACATGATTTATAAGTTGTTTTCAGACTTAAAAAGTGCACTTTTTTACGTGTAAGCGAGTTAGCATGATCCACTTTCTTACTATAGCGGTGAACATTGGCAGTTTTAGGGTAAAAACCTGCTAAAACATGTTAGCATGCCCCCAGTTTGTGATAAAAGTACGTGTTTGTGTTATTTTCAAGTGTAAAATAGGATCTACGAGTTTTTTTAACGTATAAGCGAGTTAGCATGATCCACTTTCCTACTATAGTGGTGAATTTTGGCAGTTTTAGAGTAAAAACCTGCTAAACCATGTTAGCATGTCCTTAGTTTGTAGTAAAAGTATGTTCCTGTGTTATTTCCAAGTGTAGAACATGATTTATAAGTTGTTTTCAGACTTACAAAGTGCACTTTTTAACGTATAAGCGAGTTAGCATGATCCACTTTCCTACTTTTAGCGGTGAACATTGGCATTTTAGGGTGAAAACCCGCTAAACCATGTTAGCATGCCCTCAGTTTGTTGTACAAATTCATGTTTTCAAGTGTGAAACATGAACTACAAGTTGTTTTCAGACTTAAAAAGTGCAATTTTTTCAACGTATTAGCATGTTAGCATGATCCACTTTCTTACTATAGCAGTGAACATTGGCAGTTTTAGAGTAAAAACCTGCTAAAACATGTTAGCATGACCTCAGTTTGTGGAAAAAGTATGTTCCTGTGTTATTTTCAGGTGTAAAATATGAACTACGATTTTTTTTACGTATAAGCGAGTTAGCATGATCCACTTTCCTACTATAGCGGTAAACATTGGCATTTTAGGGTAAAAACATGCTAAAAAACATGTTAGCATGTCATCAGTTTGTGATGAAAGTATGTTTCTGTGTTATTTCCAAGTGTAAAACATTTACTCTAAGTTGTTTTCAGAATTAAAAAGTGCACCTTTTAACATATAAGCGAGTTAGCATGATCCACATTCCTACTTTAGCGGTGAACATTGGCAGTTTTAAAGTAAAAACCCGCTAAACCATGTTAGCATGACCTCAGTTCGTGGTAAAAAATTCATGTTTTCAAGTGTAAAACATGAACTACAAGCTGTTTTCAGACTTAAAAAGTGCAATTTTTTTTTACATATAAGCAAGTTAGCATGATCCACTTTCCTACTATAGCGGTGAACATTGGCATTTTAGAGTAAAAACCTGCTAAAACATGTTAGCATGTCCTTAGTTTGTAGTAAAAGTATGTTCCTGTGTTATTTCCAAGTGTAAAACATGATTTATAAGTAGTTTTCAGACTTAAAAAGTGCACTTTTTTACGTGTAAGCGAGTTAGCATGATCCACTTTCTTACTATAGCGGTGAACATTGGCAGTTTTAGGGTAAAAACCTGCTAAAACATGTTAGCATGACCTCAGTTCATGATGAAAGTATGTTCCTGTGTTATTTTCAAGTGTAAAATATGAACTACAATTTTTTTATGTACACGCAAGTTAGCTTGATCCACTTTCCTACTATAGCGGTAAACATTGGCATTTTAGGGTAAAAACATGCTAAAAAACATGTTAGCATGTCATCAGTTTGTGATGAAAGTATGTTCCTGTGTTATTTCCAAGTGTAAAACATTTACTCTAAGTTGTTTTCAGAATTAAAAAGTGCACTTTTTAACATATAAGCGAGTTAGCATGATCCACATTCCTACTTTAGCGGTGAACATTGGCAGTTTTAGGGTAAAAACCTGCTAAAACATGTTAGCATGACCTCAGTTTGTGGAAAAAGTATGTTCCTATGTTATTTTCAGGTGTAAAATATGAACTAACGATTTTTTTTACGTATAAGCGAGTTAGCATGATCCACTTTCCTACTATAACGGTAAACATTGGCATTTTAGGGTAAAAACATGCTAAAAAACATGTTAGCATGTCATCAGTTTGCGATGAAAGTATGTTCATGTGTTATTTCCAAGTGTAAAACATTTACTCTAAGTTGTTTTCAGAATTAAAAAGTGCACTTTTTAACATATAAGCGAGTTAGCATGATCCACATTCCTACTTTAGCGGTGAACATTGGCAGTTTTAGGGTAAAAACCTGCTAAAACATGTTAGCATGACCTCAGTTCGTGGTAAAAAAATTCATGTTTTCAAGTGTAAAACATGAACTACAAGTTGTTTTCAGACTTAAAAAGTGCAATTTTTTTCACATATAAGCAAGTTAGCATGATCCACTTTCCTACTATAGCGGTGAACATTGGCATTTTAGAGTAAAAACCTGCTAAAACATGTTAGCATGTCCTTAGTTTGTAGTAAAAGTATGTTCCTGTGTTATTTCCAAGTGTAAAACATGATTTATAAGTTGTTTTCAGACTTAAAAAGTGCACTTTTTTACGTGTAAGCGAGTTAGCATGATCCACTTTCTTACTATAGCGGTGAACATTGGCAGTTTTAGGGTAAAAACCTGCTAAAACATGTTAGCATGCCCCCAGTTTGTGATAAAAGTACGTGTTTGTGTTATTTTCAAGTGTAAAATAGGATCTACGAGTTTTTTTTAACGTATAAGCGAGTTAGCATGATCCACTTTCCTACTATAGTGGTGAATTTTGGCAGTTTTAGAGTAAAAACCTGCTAAACCATGTTAGCATGTCCTTAGTTTGTAGTAAAAGTATGTTCCTGTGTTATTTCCAAGTGTAAAACATTTACTCTAAGTTGTTTTCAGAATTAAAAAGTGCACTTTTTAACATATAAGCGAGTTAGCATGATCCACATTCCTACTTTAGCGGTGAACATTGGCAGTTTTAAAGTAAAAACCCGCTAAACCATGTTAGCATGACCTCAGTTCGTGGTAAAAAATTCATGTTTTCAAGTGTAAAACATGAACTAC
Source organism: Entelurus aequoreus (assembly GCF_033978785.1). NCBI lineage: Eukaryota > Metazoa > Chordata > Actinopteri > Syngnathiformes > Syngnathidae > Entelurus > Entelurus aequoreus. The sequence goes on from NC_084744.1 coordinate 50,435,105, forward strand.
AAGCTGTTTTCAGACTTAAAAAGTGCAATTTTTTTTTACATATAAGCAAGTTAGCATGATCCACTTTCTTACTATAGCAGTGAACATTGGCAGTTTTAGAGTAAAAACCTGCTAAAACATGTTAACATGATCTCAGTTTGTGGAAAAAGTATGTTCCTGTGTTATTTTCAGGTGTAAAATATGAACTATGATTTTTTTTACGTATAAGCGAGTTAGCATGATCCACTTTCCTACTATAACGGTAAACATTGGCATTTTAGGGTAAAAAACATGCTAAAAAACATGTTAGCATGTCATCAGTTTGCGATGAAAGTATGTTCCTGTGTTATTTCCAAGTGTAAAACATTTACTCTAAGTTGTTTTCAGAATTAAAAAGTGCACTTTTTTACATATAAGCAAGTTAGCATGATCCACTTTCCTACTATAGCGGTGAACATTGGCATTTTAGAGTAAAAACCTGCTAAAACATATTAGCATGTCCTTAGTTTGTAGTAAAAGTATGTTCCTGTGTTATTTCCAAGTGTAAAACATGATTTATAAGTTGTTTTCAGACTTAAAAAGTGCACTTTTTTACGTGTAAGCGAGTTAGCATGATCCACTTTCTTACTATAGCGGTGAACATTGGCAGTTTTAGGGTAAAAACCTGCTAAAACATGTTAGCATGCCCCCAGTTTGTGATAAAAGTACGTGTTTGTGTTATTTTCAAGTGTAAAATAGGATCTACGAGTTTTTTTTAACGTATAAGCGAGTTAGCATGATCCACTTTCCTACTATAGTGGTGAATTTTGGCAGTTTTAGAGTAAAAACCTGCTAAACCATGTTAGCATGTCCTTAGTTTGTAGTAAAAGTATGTTACTGTGTTATTTCCAAGTGTAGAACATGATTTATAAGTTGTTTTCAGACTTACAAAGTGCACTTTTTAACGTATAAGCGAGTTAGCATGATCCACTTTCCTACTTTAGCGGTGAACATTGGCAGTTTTAGGGTAAAAACCTGCTAAAACATGTTAGCATGCCCCCAGTTTGTGATAAAAGTACGTGTTTGTGTTATTTTCAAGTGGAAAATAGGATCTACGAGTTTTTTTTTAACGTATAAGCGAGTTAGCATGATCCACTTTCCTACTATAGTGGTGAATTTTGGCAGTTTTAGAGTAAAAACCTGCTAAACCATGTTAGCATGTCCTTAGTTTGTAGTAAAAGTATGTTCCTGTGTTATTTCCAAGTGTAGAACATGATTTACAAGTTGTTTTCAGACTTACAAAGTGCACTTTTTAACGTATAAGCGAGTTAGCATGATCCACTTTCCTACTTTAGCGGTGAACATTGGCATTTTAGGGTGAAAACCCGCTAAACCATGTTAGCATGCCCTCAGTTTGTTGTACAAATTCATGTTTTCAAGTGTGAAACATGAACTACAAGTTGTTTTCAGACTTAAAAAGTGCAATTTTTTCAACGTATTAGCATGTTAGCATGATCCACTTTCTTACTATAGCAGTGAACATTGGCAGTTTTAGAGTAAAAACCTGCTAAAACATGTTAGCATGACCTCAGTTTGTGGAAAAAGTATGTTCCTGTGTTATTTTCAGGTGTAAAATATGAACTACGATTTTTTTTACGTATAAGCGAGTTAGCATGATCCACTTTCCTACTATAACGGTAAACATTGGCATTTTAGGGTAAAAACATGCTAAAAAAACATGTTAGCATGTCATCAGTTTGTGATGAAAGTATGTTCCTGTGTTATTTCCAAGTGTAAAACATTTACTCTAAGTTGTTTTCAGAATTAAAAAGTGCACCTTTTAACATATAAGCGAGTTAGCATGATCCACATTCCTTCTTTAGC
>NC_084744.1:50439466-50441966 GCF_033978785.1 Entelurus aequoreus
AATAGCTGCAAAAGGTGGACCCACATCATATTGAACCCTATGGGTTAGGAATGGGATGGCACTTCAAGTTCATATGTGAGTCAAGTCAGGTGGCCAAATACTTTTAGCAATATAGTGTGTGTATATGTATGTATATATATATATATACGTATATATATTGCCCGGTGATGCGTTGTGTCGTATAGCAGAATTAAACCCAACCTGTCCTCACGGCTGCATCTTTAATGCCACTGTCATGTGTTTCGGTGAAAACATTGACACACATGTCCTCTCTCAGAAAATGACACTTTTATTGAGGTCATGTGTCCCATTTGGCTTCTGTTGGCCCTCAAAGCCAAAAAAGTCAGCTAAATCTCTCATTGACTCCAATGTTAATGTCGGCGCGAAAAAACACAAAAATTATTATTTTCCTACTCGCTCTAACTCGGCCATTTCTCCACTTATCAGAAATCTGAGATCACCGGAACGTTCCTCAAAGCCTTGAGGCGCTCGCGTTTTTTTTTAGGAAAAGTCGATATCTCCGAGCGTTTGCCCACAATCAAACATTTTATGATTGGATCTTGACGGCGTGAGAAGGTCTTGAATTCTCTGACTTCACTCTTCTTGACTTGAGTCACCAGGACATCAAGTAGGCAGAAAAAGTATAACATTATTTTAATGTTTATTATCATTATTATAATAGTTGTTTGCTCATTAAAAATATTTAATTCCTCTAGGCTCGTTAGTCTTCCATGCGCACACAAGTCTGGATGCACCACGTTCCTCCACTTTCCCAAAAGAAGCGTCTAATTGGGACGTATGGACTTATTCCTCGCGCTGCCATTGTTCTCCCGACTTCCTGCAACGTCTTTTCTTCTCCTCGCTTCCCTCGCCTGCGTGTTGACGACTGACGCTGGATTTACGGCGGGAAGCACAGCCACTCGGCACATTTGACTAATTAATCTAGAGGCAGGACAGCATGGAGGACGAGTGGGGAGATTGTACTATAAGACGGAGAGCAGTTTGCAAAGGTTTTGGGACATTTACAGGAAGTTGAAAAGCAGCGACGACAGCATTTTTTAAATCTGATTTATTCTAGTACCTCTACATCAGTCTTATTCAACTGGCGGCCCGCCTAAGCTTTTAATTTGGCTCGCCGAACAACACCCAAATAGGCTTGATGATACCATTCAAAACAGGGTTGCTCATGTATGTACGGGCTCAGGAACACTTCAAAAAAACCACTGTCAGTAACTACAGTTTGTCGCTACAAGTTAAAACTCTACTATGCAAAGCAAAAAACATTTATCAACAACACCCAGAAACTGTGCATGCTTCGCTGGGCCTGAGCTCATCTAAGATGGACTGATGCGAAGTGGAAAAGTGTTCTGTGGTCTGACGAGTCCACATTTCAAATTGTTTTTGGAAACTGTGGACGTCGGAAAAGAACCATCCGGATTTTTATAGGCGCAAAGTTGAAAAGCCAGCATGTGTGATGGTATGGGGGTGTATTAGTGCACAAGGCATGGGTAACTTACACATCTGTGAAGGCACCATTAATGCTGAAAGGTACATACAGGTTTTGTTGCTATCCAAGCAACGTTATCATGGACGCCCCTGCTTATTTCAGCAAGACAATGCCAAGCCACGTGTTACAACAGCGTGGCTTCATAGTAAAAGAGTGCGGGTACTAGACTGGCCTGCCTGTAGTCCAGACTGGTCTCCCATTGAAATGTGTGGTGCATTATGAAGCCTAAAATAGCACAACGGAGACCCCCGGACTGTTGACAATTTTAAGCTGTACATCAAGCAAGAATGGGAAAGAATTCCACCTGAAGAGCTTCAAAATTGGTCTCCTCAGTTCCCAAACGTTTACTGAGTGTTGTTAAAAGGAAAGGCCATGTAACACAGTGGTCAAAATGCCCCTGTTGACAACTATTTTTGCAATGTGTTGATGCCATTAAATTCTAAGTTAATGATTATTTGCAAAAAAAAAAATAGTTTCCCAGTTGGAACATTAAGTATCTTGTCTTTGCAGTCTATTCAATTGATTAGTTCTTTGGTCCGGTCTTTTGTCCAGTTCTCAAGTCCCTTGTTTTTGGTCTTAGTCATTGGTCCATATTATTGGCCTATATATTTGGTTCCTTGTTTTTGGTCCCCATCTATAGTACATTATTTGGTCCACGTCTTTGCTCCGTGTCTTTGGTCTAAGTCTTTGGTTCCTTGCTTTGGATCCATGTCTTTATTTCCTGTCTTTGGTCCATATCTTCGGTGCCTTGCTTTTAGTCCTTTGGTCCATATCTTTTGTTTTCTGTTTGTGGTCATTTGGTACATATCTTTGGTTCCTTGTTGTTGGTCCCCATTTATGGTACATTGTTTGGTCCATGTCTGTGGTTCCTTCTTTTTGATCCATGCCTATGGTCCGTGTCTTTTTGTCCAGTTCTCTAGTTCCTTGTTTTCAGTCTTAGTCTTTGGTCCATATCATTGGTCTATATCTTTGGTCCTTGTTTTTGGTCCCCAT
>NC_084744.1:50449466-50486966 GCF_033978785.1 Entelurus aequoreus
ATGCTCTTGTTATATAGAGGATCTTTGACAAATGTTTCTGGTGTAGGTCCTTATAATCAGCAACATGCTCTTGTTATATAGAGGATCTTTGACAAATTTTTCTGCTTAGGTCCTTAAAAACAGCACCAGGCTCATGTCATATAGAGGATCTTTTGACTAGTGTTCTGGTGTAGGTCCTTAAAAACAGCACAGGCTCATGTCATATAGAGGATCTTTGACTAGTGTTTCTGCTTAGGTCCTTAAAAAACCGCACCATGCTCTTGTTATGTAGAGGATCTTTGACAAATGTTTCTGCTTAGGTCCTTAAAAACCGCACCATGCTCTTGTTATGTAGAGGATCTTTGACAAATGTTTCTGCTTAGGTCCTTAAAAACAGCACCAGGCTCATGTCATATAGAGGATCTTTGACTAATGTTTCTGCTGTAGGTCCTTAAAACAGCACCAGGCTCATGTCATATAGAGGATCTTTGACTAGTGTTTTCTGGTGTAGGTCCTTAAAAACAGCACCAGGCTCATGTCATATAGAGGATCTTTGACTAGTGTTTCTGGTGTAGGTCCTTAAAAAACCGCACCATGCTCTTGTTATATACTGTAGAGTAGAGGATCTTTACTAGTGTTTCTGCTGTAGTTCCTCAAAAACAGCACCAACCTCTTGTCATATAGAAGATTCGTTGACTAGTGTTTCTTCTGTCGGTCCTCAAAAACAACAGCAACATCTTGTCATATAGAGGATCTTTGACTAATGTTTCTGGTGTAGGTCCTTAAAAACATCAACATGCTCTTGTCATATAGAGGATCTTTGACTAGAGTTTCTGGTGTAGGTCCTTAACACATCAACATGCTCTTGTCAATATAGAGGATCTTTGACTAGTGTTTCTGGTGTAGGACCTTAAAATCAACAGCATGCTCTTGTCATATAGAGGATCTTTACTAGTGTTTCTGCTGTAGTTCCTCAAAACAGCACCAACCTCTTGTCATATAGAAGATCTTTGACTAGTGTTTCTGCTGTCGGTCCCTCAAAAACAGCAGCAACCTCTTGTCATATAGAGGATCTTTGACTAATGTTTCTGGTGTAGGTCCTTAAAAACATCAACATGCTCTTGTCATATAGAGGATCTTTGACTAGAGTTTCTGGTGTAGGTCCTTAAAAACATCAACATGTTCTTGTCATATTGAGGATCTTTGACTAATGTTTCTGCTGTAGGTTGTGAAAAACCGCACCATGCTCTTGTCATATAGAGAATATTTGACTAGTGTTTCTGCTGTAGGTCCTCAAAAACAGCACCAACCTCTTGTCATATAGAAGATCTTTGACTAGTGTTTCTGCTGTCGGTCCTCAAAAACAGCACCAACCTCTTGTCATATAGAGGATCTTTGACTAATGTTTCTGGTGTAGGTCCTTAAAACATCAACATGCTCTTGTCATACAGAGGATCTTTGGACTAGAGTTTCTGGTGTAGGTCTTTAAAAACATCAACATGTTCTTGTCATATTGAGGATCTTTGACTAGTGTTTTCTGGTGTAGGTTGTGAAAAACCGCACCATGCTCATGTCATATAGAGAATATTTGACTAGTGTTTCTGCTGTAGGTCCTCAAAAACAGCAGCAACCTCTTGTCATATAGAGGATCTTTGACTAGTGTTTCTGCTGTAGGTTCTTAAAAACAGCAGCAACCTCTTGTCATATAGAGGATCTTTGACTAGTGTTTCTGGTGTAGGTCCTTAAACACATCAACATGCTCTTGTCATATAGAGGATCTTTGACTAGTGTTTCTGGTGTAGGTCCTTAAACACATCAACATGCTCTTGTCATATAGAGGATCTTTACTAGTGTTTCTGCTGTAGTTCCTCAAAAACAGCACCAACCTCTTGTCATATAGAAGATCTTTGACTAGTGTTTCTGGTGTAGGTCCTTAAACACATCACCATGCTCTTGTCATATAGAAGATCTTTGACTAGTGTTTCTGCTGTCGGTCCTCAAAAACAGCAGCAACCTCTTGTCATATAGAGGATCTTTGACTAGTGTTTCTGCTGTAGGTCCTTAAAAATATCAACATGCTCTTTTCATATAGAGGATCTTTGACTAGAGTTTCTGGTGTAGGGTCCATAAAATCAGCAGCATGCTCTTGTCATTTAGAGGATCTTTGACTAGTGTTTCTGCTGTAGGTCCTCAAAAAACAGCAACATGCTCTTGTCATATAGAAGATTTTTGACTAGTGTTTCTGCTGTAGGTTCTTAAAAACAGCAGCAACCTCTTGTCATATAGAGGATCTTTGACTAGTGTTTCTGCTGTAGGTCCTTAAAAACAGCAGCTTACTCCTGTCGTATAGAACATCTTTGACTAGTGTGTATGCTGTAGGTCCTAAAAACAGCAGGATGCTCGTGTCATATAGAGGATCTTTGACCAGCGTTTTTGCTACAGAGGATCTCTGATTAGCGCCTTAGGCTCTTAAAAACAGCAGGATGCTGCTGTCATACGCTGCTGAGGATGTTTTGAAAGGATGTCCAAATCAAAGATCCTGTACGCGACAGGACTTTTTTGCGTCTGCTTTAAGGATCTATTTTTAAAGAGTTGTCACAGCAAACGCAGGTGACAAGTTAGCGACAGCAAATTGTTGTGTTGTCGTTTTGTTGACAGGTCTCTTTTCTTCACGGAAGGTTTTGTTCAAGCGTTGTGTGTGTGGAACACGCAAGGCGTGTAGAGAAGCCCCCAGGCTTCCTCTCATGGACTTGAACTCATTGTGACACAAGCAGGAACAAATTGCGTCTCCACGGGGCGAAGCTTTTCCCTTGGCGTCGCATGGCTGGGCAAGGATGTCATGACATTATCTGCAGAATGACGCCTGCAATACACTCGCTAGTCATTGACTGTCCGGGGAATCAGCCAGCCATGCTAATCAATCAGCAGCGCTAACACACACACACACACACACACACACACACACACACACACACACACACACACACACACACACACACACACACACATTCTTGTATTTGTTACCTTCTTGAGACCTCCGAATAATGCCTAGCTCTTTAGGACCACCCTTTCTAGATATATAAAGATTTGTATTTACAACATTAATAATATATACATACCAGGCAAACATAAAAATTAGTTGGAATTTCACAAGAAAAAGGTCACAATTTCACAAGAAAAACTTAGAATTTTGGCAGTATTATAATAAAAGTCGTAATTTTTCTCAACGGGAGTCGAAATGTTACAAGAAAAACTAAATATTTGTGCAAAATTATAAGGAAAGTTGGAATTGTATTCAATAGCAGTCGCAATTTTACAAGAAATGCTTAAAATTTTGGCAATTTTATAAAAAAAAGAGTCGTAATTTTACTCGACAAAAGTCACAAGTTGGATAAGAAACTTTCAAATGTTATAATAATAATCAGAATTTTACTTGCAAAATGATGACAAGAGTCATCATTTTACTCCAAAAATTTGAACAAAAAAAATTGGCAATATTGTGATAAAAGTCAGAATTGTATATGACAAATGTCACCATTTTGCATTAAAACGCAATCATTTTACATAAAAAAGTTATAATTTTACGAGAAATATTGCAATATTATAGAAACAGAAGAATATGAGAAATCGTTCCCAATTTTATAAGAAAAAAGTCGACACATTGTGACAAAAAAACTGCTTTTTGTTATTTATTTATTTATTTTTTGTAATTTTTTGTTCGTAATTGGTTTTTAATCTTCATTATTTACCTCAAGTTATAACAATATGTCTATATTCATATTTATAAAAAAATGTTCAATTAATTTTGCACCTGTCAATGTTTACTTTTGTATGCACATTAAATCAACCAAAAATCCTGACTTTGGAGCAATGTTCACAGACTCTAGTATTTGGCTCTCTATTAGATGCAATGGTTTTCTGTATTGGGGACCATGATTCCGATCCTCATATGGAAGGTACTTTTCCTTGTTCATGTCTCAAGAAGGGTTGCAATTCAAGAACACACACACAATCAGGGTCTTGCACAAGTAAAACTTAGAATTTTGGCAGTATTATAATAAAAGTCGTAATTTTACTCAACGCAAGTCGAAATGTTACAAGAAAAAACTGAACCTTTGTGCAATATTATGATGAAAGTTGGAATTTTACTCAATAACAGTCGCAATTTTATAAGAAAACTTTAAAATGTTGGCAATATTATAATAATAATCGGAATTTTACTTGGCAAAATGATGACAAAAGTCATCATTTTACTCCAAAAATGTCACGATTTTACAAGAACGACAAAAAAATTGGCAATATTGTGATAAAAGTCAGAGTTTTATATGACAAATGTCACCATTTTGCATTAAAAAGTAATCATTTTACATACAAAAGTTATAATTTTACGAGAAAATATTGCAATATTATAGAAACAGAAAGAATATGACAAATCGTTCCCAATTTTTATAGAAAAAGTCGACACATTGTGAGAAAAAGACTGCTTTTAGTTCATTTTGTATTTTTTTGGAAGTTTTTGTCTGTTGCTGGTTTTTAAATCTTCATTATTTACTTCAAGTTAATATGTCTCTATATTCATATGTATTAATGTTTTTTTTTAAATTAATTTTGCACCTGTCAATGTTTACTTTTGTATGCACATTAAAATCAACAAAAAATCCTGACTTTGGAGCAATGTTCACAGACTTTGTATTTGGCTCTCTATAGATGCAATGGTTTTCCGTATTGGGACCATGATTTCGGTCCTAACTTATAATAAAAGTCGTAATTTTACTCAACGCGAGTTGAAATGTTACAAGAAAACTGAACATTTGTGCAATATTATGATGAAAGTTGGAATTTTACTCAATAACAGTCGCAATTTTACAAGAAAGGCTTAAAATGTTGGCAATTTTATGAAAAAGTCGTAATTTTACTCGACAAAAGTCACAATTTTAAAAGAAAACGGCAATATTATAACAATAATCGGAATTTTACTTGGCAAAATGATGACAAAAGTCGTCATTTTTCTCCAAAAAAGAACAACAAAAAAAATATGGCAATATTGTGATAAAAGTCAGAATTGTATATGACAAATGTCACCATTTTTGCATTAAAATGTAATCATTTTACATAAAAAAAGTTATAATTTTACGAGAAAATATTGCAATATTACAGAAACAGAAAGAATATGAGAAATCGTTCCCAATTTTATAAGAAAAAAGTCAACTACGTGACAAAAAAACTGCTTTTAGTTATTTATTTATTTATTTTTTGTAATTTTTGTTCGTAATTGTTTTTTAATCTTCATTATTTACCTCAAATTATTACAATATGTCTATATTCATATTTATTTAAAAAAATTCAATTAATTTTGTACCTGTCAATGTTTACTTTTGTATGCACATTAAATCAACCAAAAATCCTGACTTTGGAGCAATGTTCACGGACTCTAGTATTTGGCTCTCTAATAGATGCAATGGTTTTCCGTATTGGGACCATGATTTTGGTCCTAACTTGTTCACCGGTCCTCATATGGAAGGTACTTTTCCTTGTTGATGTCTCAAGAAAAGTAGCAATTCAAGAACACACACACACACATTCTTGTATTTGTTACCTTCTTGAGACCTCCGAATAATGCCTACCTCTTTAGGACCACCCTTTCTAGTCATTTAAAGATTTGTATTTACAACATTAATAATATATACATACTATGCAAATATAAAAAGCTTGTGTGAAAAATGAGTTGAAATTTCACAAGAAAAAGGTCACAAATTTCACAAGAAAAACTTATAATTTTGGCGGTATTATAATAAAAGTCGTCATTTTACTCAACGCGAGTCGAAATGTTACAAGAAAAGTGAACATTTGTGCAATATTATGATGAAAGTTGGAATTTTCCTCAACAGTCGCAATTTTACAAGAAAGGCTTAAAATGTTGCCAATTTATGAAAAGAGTCGTAATTTTACTCGACAAAAGTCACAATTTTAAAAGGAAAACTTTAAAATGTTGGCAATATTATAACAATAATCTGAATTTTACTTGGCAAAATGATGACAAAAGTCGTCATTTTACTCCAAAAAATGTGACTATTTTACAAGAACAACAAAAAAATGGCAATATTGTGATAAAAGTCAGAATTGTATATGACAAATGTCACCATTTGGCATTAAAAAGTAATCATTTTACATAAAAAGTTATAATTTTACGAGAAAATATTGCAATATGACAGAAACAGAAAGAATATGAGAAATCGTTCCCAATTTTATAAAAAAAAAAGTCGACACATTGTGACAAAAAAACTGCTTTTAGTTATTTTATTTATTTATTTTTTGTAATTTTTTGTTAGCAATTGGTTTTTAATCTTCATTATTTACCTCAAGTTATTACAATATGTCTATATTCATATTTATTACATTTTTTTAAATTAATTTTGCACCTGTCAATGTTTACTTTTGTATGCACATTAAATCAACCAGAAATCCTGACTTTGGAGCAATGTTCACAGACTCTAGTATTTGGCTCTCTATTAGATGCAATGGTTTTCCGTATTGGGACCATGATTTCGGTCCTAACTTGTTCATATGGACGGTACTTTTCCTTGTTGATGTCTCAAGAAGGGTAGCAATTCAAGAACACACACACACACACACACACACACACATCTCCATATTCTCGCCAATGTGGGCGTCCGCTGTGCATAGAAGGAGTAAACAAGCGAGGCGTGATGGGAGGAGAGAAAAGGTGAAGAGGACAGAAAGATGTTCCAGCTATCGACTGGAGGTGTCTCCAATACGCCCGCAGTGCAGGCAGGAATGTGAGAGCGAAGGCAAGGCAGAGCACGTTACGAGGGATTACTAACGCTGTGTCTCCTCTCTGCACTTTTACGTGAGCAACAAGCATCAACTCCACACACGGGCGTCTGATATCGAGCCATAAGACAATAAATCTACATTCATTGTTTCATCTCTTACTGGTTTTTATTGTAGGATTTATTATTGCATCACTCCTGTTTTTTGATCAAATATAAGACACAGATATATGAAACAAGTCATCCTAGATTGTGTGTTTATATTTATGCATGCCAATGGCGCCAATGACACTACAAGTCACTACTGCGAGTCTGAGCTTCTCTTCCTGTCACTCACGCACGTGCCAGTGAGGTATTGTGGCTCAATGATGCTAAGTCATCAAACACATGCCGAATGACTTATAGCCGTAATAGTATTAATATTATAAATTATAATTATAGTAATAATAATTCAAATAACCCCTATTGTTTTTGTACTATATTTTTGTTCTATTGTTTTCTGTTTTATAAATGTTTTATTCTTAGTTTTTGTATATTTGTTTGTGTTTTTGTCATTTTATTTTCTATTGTAATATTTTTTTTTTTATTGTATTTTATATTCTTTGTTTTTAATCGATTGTTTTTTTGTTTTGTTTTATTTTTCTCATACAATGTCTGTTTTTTCTTTTCTTTTTTTTTTGAATGAATATTAATGAAAATATTATTGTTTTAAATGTAAAATGTTCATCTTAGCCCAAAATATCAAAGGCTACATAAAAAGTGAAAATGTCATTCTTACCCCAAATTATTCTCATTAATCCTTTATGTTGACATTTCAATTTTAATTACTGGTCTTAAACTTTATATTTCATATTGTCCACTATATGGCACTACATTTTCCCATATAAAACATGCATTGTTGTATCCCATCTTTAATGTTTTTGCTGAACATTTGAGAGTATAAAAATTATTTTTCTAGCGGGGTTTTTTTCTCTTGCTAAATAAAAATTGGATTTAAACAAACAATGCTGCCTAAAATCCTCAAATATATATATTTGTGTGTGTGTGTATGTATGAAATTGTGTGTGTGTGTATATATATATATATACAGTATATATTCATATATGTGTGTGTGTGTGTGTGTGTGTGGGAATATATATCTTTATATGCATATATGTATTGTACAGTATATATGTGTATATTTGTATATATATGTGTATATGTGTGTATATATGTATGTGTGTGTGTGTGTATATACGTGTATATGTATGTGTGTATGTGTGTATATATGGGTGTATAGGTATATATATGTATGTATATATGTGTGTATATATGTACGTATGTATATATATGTGTGTGTGTGTATATATATATATATATATATATATATATATATATATATATATATATATATATATATATATATATATATATATATACATGTATATGTATATATATATATATATATATATATATATATATATATATATATATATATATATATATATATATATATATATATATATATATATATATACGTGTATATGTATATATATGTGTATATGTATGTATATATGTGTGTGTATTTGTATATATGTACGTATGTATATATGTGTGTGTGTGTATACATATATATATATATATATATATATATATGAGCACGGTGGCAGAGGGGTTAGTGCGTCTGCCTCACAATACGAAGGTCCTGAGTAGTCGTGAGTTCAATCCCGGCCTCGGGATCTTTCTGTGTGGAGTTTGCATGTCCTCCCCGTGACTGTGTGGGTTCCCTCGGGTACTCCGGTTTCCTCCCACCTCCAAAGACATGCACCTGGGGATAGGTTGATTGGCAACACTAAATTGGCCCTAGTGTGTGAATGTGAGTGTGAATGTTGTCTGTCTATCTGTGTTGGCCCTACGATGAGGTGGCGACTTGTCCAGGGTGTACCTCGCCTTCCGCCCGATTGTAGCTGAGATAGGCTCCAGCGCCCCCCGCGACCCCGAAGGGAATAAGCAGTAGAAAATGGATGGATGGATGGATGGATATATATATATATATATATATATATATATATATATATATATATATATATATATATATATATATATATATATATATATATATGTATGTATGTATGTATGTATGTATGTATGTATGTATGTATGTATGCATGTATGTGTGTATATATATATATATATGTATATGTATGTGTATATAATATGTGTATATTTGAATATATGTGTATTTATGTATATATATATATATTTATGTATGTATATATGTGTGTGTATATATAAATATATTAAAGATTTAAGTACCAATGATTGTCACACCCACACTAGATGTGGTGAAATTTGTCCTCTGCATTTGACCCATCTCCTTGGGGAGCAGTGGGCAGCAGCGGCGCCGCGCCCGGGAATCATTTTGGTGATTTAACCCCCAACTCCAACCCTTTGTTGCTGAGTGCCAAGCAGGAGGGAAACGGGTCCCATTTTTATAGTCTTTGGTATGACTCGGCTGGGATTTGAACTCCAACCTACCGATCTCAGGGCGGACACTCTAAACCACTATATATATATATATATATATATATATATATATATATATATATATATATATATATATATATATATATATATATATATATATATATATATATATATATATATATATATATATGTATGTATGTATGTATGTATGTATGTATGTATGTATGTATGTATGTATGTATGTATGTATATATATATATATATATATATATATATGTATATATATATATATATATATATATATATATGTATGCATGTGTGTATATATGTGTATATTTGAATATATGTGTATTTATGTATATACACTACCGTTCAAAAGTTTGGGGTCACCCAAACAATTTTGTGGAATAGCCTTCATTTCTAAGAACAAGAATAGACTGTCGAGTTTCAGATGAAAGTTCTCTTTTTCTGGCCATTTTGAGCGTTTAATTGACCCCACAAATGTGATGCTCCAGAAACTCAATCTGCTCAAAGGAAGGTCAGTTTTGTAGCTTCTGTAACGAGCTAAACTGTTTTCAGTGTGTGAACATGATTGCACAAGGGTTTCCTAATCATCAATTAGCCTTCTGAGCCAATGAGCAGACACATTGTACCATTAGAACACTGGAGTGATAGTTGCTGGAAATGGGCCTCTATACACCTATGTAGATATTGCACCAAAAACCAGACATTTGCAGCTAGAATAGTCATTTACCACATTAGCAATGTATAGAGTGTATTTCTTTAAAGTTAAGACTAGTTTAAAGTTATCTTCATTGAAAAGTACAGTGCTTTTCCTTCAAAAATAAGGACATTTCAATGTGAGCCAAACTTTTGAACGGTAGTGTATATATTTATGTATGTATATATGTGTAAATATATATATATGTATGTGTATATGTGTTTATATGTATATGTGTACGTATTTGTATATATGTATGTATATGTGTGTATATGTACGTATGTATGTGTATGTATATATATATATATATATATATGTATGTATATGTATGTATATGTATATATATGTATGTATATATGTATATGTATGTATATGTATATATATGTATGTATATATGTATATGTATATATATATGTATGTATGTGTATACATGTGTGTGTGTATATGTGTATGTATATATGTGATGTATGTATGTGTTTATGTATATACGTGTATATTTGTATATATGTATGTATGTATATATATATATATATATATATATATATATATATATATATATATATATATATATATATATATATATACATATATATATATATATATATATATATATATATATATATATATATATATATATATATATATATATATATATAGTATGTATGTGTGTGGTCCAAAGATTTAAAAGGTGAATGAAATAAAACTTGTTCCAAAGAGCATAAATAATCTCTAATGAGAAGAGTGACATTTAGTTGCAGGACAGATGTTTATCCTCCTCGGTCAGTGGGTAATGAGGCAGACTCCTGAGACGTATTAACTCAGCCCGCTTTCCGCCACATCAGCACATTTTCCTTCCTTTCCCTCCATTTCTTTCCCCATCTTCTCCCCCGATTATCTCCTCCCGCCGTGGCCTAATCGCTTCTCTTTGTCAGCGGAACCAATGGTCCCTCTCTCTCCTCCGCAGAGGTTGTCCAGCTGAGCCTGGCGGAGGACCAGCGGGTCAGCGTCTCCACGGTGACGGTGGGCCTCAGCGCCGTCCTGACCTGCGCCATCCAGGGGACCCTGCGCCCGCCCGTCATCTGGAAGAGGAACGGCATCGTTCTCAACTTCCTGGACCCTGGAGGACATTAATGTGAGTTGGCTTGATCTTGCGTCACTTTATTTTGTATTTTTTTGTGCACCTTTCAAGAAAGCATGTTAGCTTGCAGCATCTTCAGGGCTAAAATATGCTAATGTGGCGCGTTGTCCTGGGGGGGCCAAGTCTGTGTTAGTCAAAGCAACCTCTTTATTTGTTTTGTTGGTTTCTCTGCGAACTTTTGTTTGCACCTTTCAAGAAAACATGTGAGCTTGCAGCCCCCTTTAGGGCTCAAATATGCTAATGTGCCACCTTGTCCTGGGGGGGCGGAGTCTGTGTCAGTCGAGGCAAACTTTTTTTTAAAGCAACCTTTTTTGTTTTGTTTTGTATTTTATGTCTTTGTTAGTTTTGTTAGGAAGAACATAATTTTTTGGCACTTTTCAAGAAAACATGTTAGCTTGCAGCCCCTTTAGGGCTCAAATATGCTAATGCACCACCTTGTCCTGGGGGTCTGTGTCAGTCAAGGCAAACTTGTTTTAAAGCAACCTTTTTTGTTTATTTTATTTTTTTGTTAGTTTTGTTAGGGAGAACATTATTTTTTGGCACTTTTCAAGAAAACATGTTAGCTTGCAGCCCCTTTAGGGGCTCAAATATGCTAATGCACCACCTTGTCCTGGGGGTCTGTGTCAGTCAAGGCAAACTTGTTTTAAAGCAACCTTTTTTGTTTATTTTATTTTTTTGTTAGTTTTGTTAGGGAGAACATTATTTTTTGGCACTTTTCAAGAAAACATGTTAGCTTGCAGCCCCTTTAGGGCTCAAATATGCTAATGCGCCACCTTGTCCTGGGGGGCGGAGTCTGTGTCAGTCGAGGCAAACTTTTTTTTAAAGCAACCTTTTTGTTTTGTTTTGTATTTTATGTCTTTGTTAGTTTTTTTAGGAATAACATTATTTTTTGGCACTTTTCAGAAACGTGTTAGCTTGCAGCCGCTTTAGGGCTAAAATATGCTAATGCACCACGTTGTCTTGGGGGGCGGAGTCTGTGTCGTTCAAAGAAAACTTGTTTTAAGGCAAACTTTTTTGTTTTGTTTTTTATTTTATTTTTTTGTTAGTTTTGTTAGGAAGTCTGTATGTGTATATTCTTATGCATGCATGAATGTTTATATGTGTGTATGTATGAATATGTGTTTATTTGTATGTATGTGTTTGTGTGTGTGTGCGTGTGTGTGTGTATATATATATATATATATATATATATATATATATATATATATATATATATATTAGGGCTGCAACTAACGATTAATTTGATAATCGATGAATCTGTCGATTATTACTTCGATTAATCGATTAATAATCGGATAAAAGAGACAAACTACATTTCTATCCTATCCAGTTTTTTATTGGAAAAAAACCAGCATACTGGCACCATACTTATTTTGATTATTGTTTCTCAGCTGTTTGTAAATGTTGCAGCTTATAAATAAAGGTCTATTAAAAAAAATAAAAATAAATACATTTAATTTAAAAAATAAATTTAAAAAAAAACTCTGCGCATAGCATTGATCCAACGAATCGATGACTTAACTAATCAGCCCTAATATTATATATATACATATATACAAACCCCGTTTCCATATGAGTTGGGAAATTGTGTTGGATGTAAATAAAAGTGCTGACCCTCGCCCCATCCTTGTTTGTGAATGACTGAGCATTTCATGGAATCTACTTTTATACCCAATCATGGCACCCACCTGTTCCCAATTTGCCTGTTCACCTGTGGGATGTTCCAAATAAGTGTTTGATGAGCATTCCTCAACTTTATCAGTATTTATTGCCACCTTCCCAACTTCTTTGTCACGTGTTGCTGGCATCAAATTCTAAAGTTAATGATTATTTGCCTACAAAAAAAATGTTTATCAGTTTGAACATCAAATATGTTGTCTTTGTAGCATATTCAACTGAATATGGGTTGAAAATGACTTGCAAATCATTGTATTCCGTTTATATTTACATCTAACACAATTTCCCAACTCATATGGAAACGGGGTTTGTATGTGTGTATATATATATATATATATATATATATATATATATATATATATATATATATATATATATATATATATATATATATATATATATATATATGTGTGTGTGTGTGTGTTGTTTTGAATTGATTTTTATTTTATTTTTTTGTTAGTTTTGTTAGGAAGAACATTATTTTTTGGCCATTTTCAAGAAAACATGTTAGCTTGCAGCCCCTTTAGGGTTAAGATATGCTAATGCTACACATTTTGTCCTGGGGGGACAATGTGTTTAGAGTAGGTTACCATCTCGGTTCACATTCTATTTCAGTAGGTGGCGGTAATGCACACTGCAAGGTTGCTTGCCAAACGTCATTAAAAAAGAAGAAGAAGAAGGCAGGCAGGTCTTGGCATCTCAAACTATCTTTCACACACTACAGGGCCGACTTTCAAAACTCACTCAACATTCTCCTGCTCGCTAAAAGAAGGTTACTACCCGATTGTGTTTACTGTTGATTCACGGTTTCAGCTTGAATATCCTTGTTCAAATGTAGTGTTTTACCACCTGACAAAAGTCTATCATTATCCTGTATTTGTTGCAGAGCTATGAAGCATTTATTTGCCTCTTCTCTTGGCCAATTCACACTTGAAAAAGAGACTCAGTACGTGTGTGTGTGTGTGTGTGTGTGTGTGTGTGTGTGTGTGTGTGTGTGTGTGTGTGTGTGTGTGTGTGTGTGTGTGTGTGTGTGTGTGTGTGTGTGTGTGTGTGTGTGTGTGTGTGTGTGTGTGTGTGTGTGTGTGTGTGTGTGTGTGTGTGTGTGTGTGTGTTGTATTTCTACCCTTCTTGAGACATCAACAAGGAAAAGTATCTTCAATATGAGGACCGGTGAACAAGTTAGGACCAAAATCATGGTCCCAATAAGGAAAACCATTGCATCTAATAGAGAGCCAAATACTAGAGTCCGTGAACATTGCTCCAAAGTCAGGATTTTTTTGTTGATTTAATGTGCATACAAAAGTAAACATTGACAGGTGCAAAGGCAGCAATATATGATAAAACAATGCGGCAGCTAAAGAAGGACTTCCCTATTCATCCCCCGAAAAAAAACCCGCCAGGTGAACAGCTGATTTTACGACTTCCGGTGCTGACGTAAGACAACCCATATGTGACCATAGGATGGACAAATACACTACAGTACTAAGACTATAGTGGCCATTAACAGTTAGCTTCTACAGCTGGGTTGCCCAAAGTGCGGCACAGGGGCCATCTGTGGTCCGTGACTCGTTTATCATCGGCCTTAAGCACTTTACAAAAAATTAAAAATAGAGATCTCATTTGCACCCCTGGTGGTGAAATCTATCAAAATGAGGGTGGTCCCAAAAAGGAAGGATTTATCAAATTGACTGTGTCGGTTTTAAAAGTGCTCCCCCTCTGGTCAACATATGAAATTACAAGTGTGTATAAGAAACTGAAATGCGCCCCCTCTGGTCAACATATGAAATAACAAGTGTGTGTAAGAAACTGAAATGCGCCCCCTTTGGCCAAAATTAATTTTAAAAAAATGTAAATATGTATATAGAGACATACTGTAATAACTTGAGGTGAATAATGAAGATTAAAAACCAATTACATACAAAAACAAAGAAAATTGAACTAAAAGCAGTCTTTTTATCACAATGTATCGACTTTTTTCTTATAAAATTGGGAACAATTTCTCATATTTTTCTGTTTCTGTAATATTGCAATAATTTATCGTAAAATGATTACTTTTTTAATGTAAAATGATTACTTTTGAATGCAAAATGGTGCCATTTGTCATATAAAATTCTGACTTGTATCACATTTTTGCCAATTTTCTTGTTGTTCTTGTAAAATAGTGACATTTTTTGAGTAAACTCCGATTATTATTATATCGCCAACATTTTAAAATTTTGTTATAAAATTGTGACTTTTGAGTAAAATTACGACTGTTTTCATTAAATTGCCAAAATTCTAAGCTTTTCTTGTAAAATTGCGACTGTTATTGAGTAAAAATCCAACTTTCATCATGATATTGCACAAATGTTCAGTTTTTCTTGCATTGAGTAAAATTACGACTTTTATTATAATACTGGCAAAATTATAAGTTTTTCTTGAGAAATTGTAACCTTTTTCTTGTGAAATTCCAACTCATTTTTCACAACAAACTTTTTTTATATTTGCATAGTATGTATATATTATTAATGTTGTAAATACACATTTTTAAATATCTAGAAAGGCTGGTCCTAAAGAGGAAGCCATTTTTCAGAGGTCTCAAGAAGGTCAGAAATGGTGACATTTGTCATACCAAATTCTGACTTATTTATCAAATTGACTGTGTTTTTTAAAAGTGCTCCCCCTCTGGTCAACATATGAAATAACAGGTGTTGTGTAAAAATTTGAAATGCTCCCCCTCTGGCCAACATATGAAATAACAAGTGTGTGTAAGAAATTGAAATGCGCCCCCTTTGGCCAAAATTAATTTAAAAATAATTAAAATATGTATATAGAGACATACTGTAATAACCTATTACATACAAAAACAATAAAAATTGAACTAAAAGCAGTTTTTTTATCACAATGTATTGACTTTTTTCTTATAAAATTGGGAACAATTTCTCATATTTTTCTGTTTCTGTAATATTGCAATCATTTCTCGTAAAATGATTACTTTTTTAATGTAAAATTATTTCTTTTTAATGCTAAATGGTGCCATTTGTCATATAACATTCTGACTTGTATCACATTTTTGCCAATTTTTTTGTTGTTCTGGTAAAATGGTGAATTTTCTGGAGTAAACTCCGATTATTATTATATCGCCCACATTTTAAAATGTTCTTATAAAATTGTGACTTTTGTCGAGTAAAATTACGACTCTTTTCATAAAATTGCCAAAATTCTAAGCTTTTCTTGTAAAATTGCGACTGTTATTGAGTAAAATTCCAACTTTCATCATGATTATGCACAAATGTTCAGTTTTTCTTGTAAAATTTTGACTTGCATTGAGTAAAATTACGACTTTTATTATAATACTGGCAAAATTATAAGTTTTTCTTGAGAAATTGTGACCTTTTTCTTGTGAAATTCCAACTCATTTTTCACAACAAACTTTTTTTATATTTGCATAGTATGTATATATTATTAATGTTGTAAATACACATTTTTAAATATCTAGAAAGGCTGGTCCTAAAGAGGAAGCCATTTTTCAGAGGTCTCAAGAAGGTCAGAAATGGTGACATTTGTCATACCAAATTCTGACTTATTTATCAAATTGACTGTGTCGGTTTTAAAAGTGCTCCCCCTCTGGTCAACATATGAAATAACAGGTGTTGTGTAAAAATTTGAAATGCTCCCCCTCTGGCCAACATATGTAATAACAAGTGTGTGTAAGAAATTGAAATGCGCCCCCTTTGGCCAAAATTAATTTAAAAATAATTAAAATATGTATATAGAGACATACTGTAATAACCTATTACATACAAAAACAATAAAAATTGAACTAAAAGCAGTTTTTTTATCACAATGTATTGACTTTTTTCTTATAAAATTGGGAACAATTTCTCATATTTTTCTGTTTCTGTAATATTGCAATCATTTCTCGTAAAATGATTACTTTTTTAATGTAAAATTATTTCTTTTTAATGCTAAATGGTGCCATTTGTCATATAACATTCTGACTTGTATCACATTTTTGCCAATTTTTTTGTTGTTCTTGTAAAATGGTGAATTTTCTGGAGTAAACTCCGATTATTATTATATCGCCAACATTTTAAAATGTTCTTATAAAATTGTGACTTTTGTCGAGTAAAATTACGACTCTTTTCATAAAATTGCCAAAATTCTAAGCTTTTCTTGTAAAATTGCGACTGTTATTGAGTAAAATTCCAACTTTCATCATGATTATGCACAAATGTTCAGTTTTTCTTGTAAAATTTTGACTTGCATTGAGTAAAATTACGACTTTTATTATAATACTGGCAAAATTATAAGTTTTTCTTGAGAAATTGTGACCTTTTTCTTGTGAAATTCCAACTCATTTTTCACAACAAACTTGTTTTATATTTGCATAGTATGTATATATTATTAATGTTGTAAATACACATTTTTAAATATCTAGAAAGGCTGGTCCTAAAGAGGAAGCCATTTTTCAGAGGTCTCAAGAAGGTCAGAAATGGTGACATTTGTCATACCAAATTCTGACTTATTTATCAAATTGACTGTGTCGGTTTTAAAAGTGCTCCCCCTCTGGTCAACATATGAAATAACAGGTGTTGTGTAAAAATTTGAAATGCTCCCCCTCTGGCCAACATATGTAATAACAAGTGTGTGTAAGAAATTGAAATGCGCCCCCTTTGGCCAAAATTAATTTAAAAATAATTAAAATATGTATATAGAGACATACTGTAATAACCTATTACATACAAAAACAATAAAAATTGAACTAAAAGCAGTTTTTTTATCACAATGTATTGACTTTTTTCTTATAAAATTGGGAACAATTTCTCATATTTTTCTGTTTCTGTAATATTGCAATCATTTCTCGTAAAATGATTACTTTTTTAATGTAAAATTATTTCTTTTTAATGCTAAATGGTGCCATTTGTCATATAACATTCTGACTTGTATCACATTTTTGCCAATTTTTTTGTTGTTCTTGTAAAATGGTGAATTTTCTGGAGTAAACTCCGATTATTATTATATCGCCAACATTTTAAAATGTTCTTATAAAATTGTGACTTTTGTCGAGTAAAATTACGACTCTTTTCATAAAATTGCCAAAATTCTAAGCTTTTCTTGTAAAATTGCGACTGTTATTGAGTAAAATTCCAACTTTCATCATGATTATGCACAAATGTTCAGTTTTTCTTGTAAAATTTTGACTCGCATTGAGTAAAATTACGACTTTTATTATAATACTGGCAAAATTATAAGTTTTCCTTGAGAAATTGTGACCTTTTTCTTGTGAAATTCCAACTCATTTTTCACAACAAACTTTTTTTATATTTGCATAGTATGTATATATTATTAATGTTGTAAATACACATGTTTAAATATCTAGAAAGGCTGGTCCTAAAGAGGTAGGCATTTTTTAGAGGTCCCAAGAAGGTCAGAAATACAATAATGTGTGTGTGTGAGAGTGTGTTTGTGTGTGTGTGTCAGTTACAGACTTGTAAATATAAATTCAGACTCTAACCCCTGAAGCAGTGTTTCTCCAACATTCTAAATTTCAAGGTACATCCTTAACTCTGACAGTGTATAAATAGAAGCAAATAGACCCAACACTGTCAGAGTTACAGACCTTGTAAATGTCAATTTAGACGGCCCTAAAGGAACCCACAGAGTCCCTAGAATCTTCTTTAAGAACCACTGTAAAACGGTATTCAATCAAACAGTGACCACAGTGCGGGGAGAGCGGCTTGAGGTATAAATCGAGGTTAAAACAAGCTAAATCGATCTTTAAAAAAAAGGCCCGATTTATTCAACACATCAAGTCACTCAAGGTTTTTTAAGAAGTGACGACATACGAAGTGTGAGTTTCCGACTCGGTGATCGCACGGCGCCGACCTCTCGTTAAGCGGCGCCGGGTGGCCGTGCGCTAATTACATGTTAATTAGCTGCCACGTTGACCCAGCAGGATGACAAACGATGTCGAGCGCAAAGGTGAGCGTTTGTTCAAAAACGTCGGTGTGAGCGTTTTGCTTCGTCAAGAAGGTCAAAAGACACAATGACACGTGTTTGCCTCGTAGGAACATGAAAGTCGTGTGTACGTCCACATGTTTGATTGTGAAGCTGTAGATGCTGGGAGATCATCGGCTTCTTTATATTTTCTTGGATAAATGTCTGTCCGTTTAAATATTATTTAACATCCTTAGCTGGTGTTATTGACTCATTCTGTTCAGTGCTATACCGAGTTAGCTGTCCGAAGTTTGGCCCGTAGCTAATTTTTTAACAATTGTTAGCATTCTAATATCAGCATGCTAGCTTTTTTTGCTAATTTCGCAGGAAAACATCTCGGCGTCAAATATTTTAGTTGATGCATTTCAAACACATTTTTCATCTACACACATCAGAGTAATAGATTTTGGTACTCAACGCATGGTCCGGTTAACTTTTTAGCATGCTAACATTAACTTTTTTAGCATTTTCAGCAGGTATACACCTCGGTGGCATATATTTTGGTATTTCACAAATGCTGACTGCCAGCATGCGTATGTCCTATAATGTTGTATAATTTCAATGGAACATATAAAATGTTTACTTGAGACATATTGCCATCATAGTGCAGTCTACACTTATATCTTGTGTTTGACTGCCATCTACTTAGCACTTATTACAATTTAATTTTCCTGTGGGAACTCTCCAGAAGGAATCAATAAAGTACTTAAAGGCCTACTGAAATGAATTTTTTTTATTTAAACGGGGATAGCAGATCTATTCTATGTGTCATACTTGATCATTTCGCGATATTGCCATATTTTTGCTGAAAGGATTTAGTATAGAACAACGACGATAAAGATCGCAACTTTTGGTATCTGATAAAAAAAGGCTTGCCCCTACCGGAAGTAGCGTGACGTAGTCAATTGAACATATACGCAAAGTTCCCTATTGTTTACAATGATGGCCGCATGAAGTGAGAGAGATTCGGACCGAGAAAGCGACGATTTCCCCATTAATTTGAGCGAGGATGAAATATTTTTAAATGAGGAAAGTGCAAGTGAAGGACTAGTGGGGAGTGGAAGATGCTGTGAGAGCCGGGGGTGACCTGATATTCAGCTGGAAATGAATACAACAGTAAATAAACACAAGACATATATATACTCTATTAGCCACAACACAACCAGGCTTATATTTAATATGCCACAAATTAATCCCGCATAAAAACACCTAGGTGTTTGTTATGCTAGCTCCTAGCTACTAGCTCGAGCTAGTTATAGCGGGTAATATGGACGGGATCCTGTATATATAACCCGCCAATACAATTCAAACACCTGCATAACACACACACTCACTCAGCCCAAACAACCGTTCACCTAACCCAAGGTTCATAAAGCTTATATATTTAATCAAAGTTACGTACATGACACGCACGTACGGGCAAGCAATCAAATGTTTGGAAGCGCGCGGGTGGGACCTGATATTCAGCTGGGAATGACTACAACAGTAAATAAACACAAGACATATATATACTCTATTAGCCACAACACAACCAGGCTTATATTTAATATGCCACAAATTAATCCTAATGCTAGCTCCTAGCTCCTAGCTACTAGCTCGAGCTAGTTATAGCAAGCGATCAAATGTTTGGAAGCGCAGCTGTGTACTCACGTTATCGCAACTGTGTATCCAAATCAAAGTCCTCCTGGTAAGAGTCTCTGTTGTCCGAGTTCTTCCATTTTGACTGCATCTTTCGGGAATGTAAACAAAGAAGCGCCGGCTGTGTACGTGTTTTGCTGACTTCCCTCGCAAAATAGACACTTCGCACCGACAACTTTCTTCTTTGCTTGCTCAGCTTCTTTCTCCATAATGCAATGAACAAATTGCAACAGATTCACCAACACAGATGTCCAGAATACTGTGGAATAATGACATGAAAACAGAGCTATTTCGTATTGACTTCAATGGTGTCCGAATACTTCCGTTTCAATGATTGACGTCACGCGCATACGTCATCCTCAGAGGCGTTTCGAACCGGAAGTTTAGCGGGAAATTTAAAATTGCACTTTATAAGTTAACCCGGCCGTATTGGCATGTGTTGCAATGTTAAGATTTCATCATTGATATATAAACTATCAGACTGCGTGGTCGGTAGTAGTGGCTTTCAGTAGGCCTTTAACCTTTTATAGTTTTATATTAATGTTGTATAGTTTTTATTGTATTAACCTTTTATAGTTTTTATGTTAATGTTGTATAGTTTTTATGTTATTAAAGTTTTATAGTTTGTATGTTAATGTTGTATACTTTTTATGTTATTAACCTTTTTATAGTTTTTATGTTATTAACCTACTATAGTTTTTATTTTAACGCTTTATAGTTTTTATGTTAATGTTGTATAGTTTTTATGCTATTAAACTTTTATAGTTTTTAAGTTAATGTTGTATACTTTTTATGTTATTAACCTTTTATAGTTTTATGTTAACCTTTTATAGTTTTTATGTTATTAACTTTTTATCGTTTTTATGTTAACGTTTTATAGTTTTTTATGTTAATGTTGTATAGTTTTTATGCTATTAAACTTTTATAGTTTTTAAGTTATTGTTGTATACTTTTTATGTTATTAACCTTTTATAGTTTTATGTTAACCTTTTATAGTTTTTATGTTAACTTTTTATAGTTTATGTTAACGTTTTATAGTTTTTATGTTAATGTTGTATAGTTTTTATGCGATTAAACTTTTATAGTTTTTAAGTTAATGTTGTATAGTTTTTGTGTTATTAAAGGCCTACTGAAATTAATTTTTTTTATTTAAACGGGGATAGCAGATCTATTCTATGTGTCATACTTGATCATTTCGCGATATTGCCATATTTTTGCTGAAAGGATTTAGTATAGAACAACGACGATAAAGATTGCAACTTTTGGTATCTGATAAAAAAAAGGCTTGCCCCTACCGGAAGTAGCGTGACGTAGTCAGTTGAACATATACGCAAAGTTCCCTATTGTTTACAATGATGGCCGCATGAAGTGAGAGAGATTCGGACCGAGAAAGCGACAATTTCCCCATTAATTTGAGCGAGGATGAAAGATTTGTGGATGAGTAAAGTGCAAGTGAAGGACTAGTGGGGAGTTGAAGCTATTCAGATAGGGAAGATGCTGTGAGAGCCGGGGGTGACCTGATATTCAGCTGGGAATGACTAAAACAGTAAATAAACACAAGACATATATATACTCTATTAGCCACAACACAACCAGGCTTATATTTAATATGCCACAAATTAATCCTGCATAAAAACACCTGCGTGTTTGTTACGCTAGCTCCTAGCTCCTCTGCTAGCTCCTAGCTCCATAGAACACGCCAATACAATTCAAACACCTGATCAACACACACAATCACTCAGCCCAAAAGACCGTTCACCTAACCCAAGGTTCATAAAGCTTATATATTTTAAAAAAGTTACGTACATACGCAAAAAAAAGTTGCACATACGGTCAAGCGATCAAATGTTTAGAAGCCAAAGCTGCATACTCACAGTAGCACGTCTGCGTCTTTGTCATCCAAATCAAAGTAATCCTGGTAAGAGTCTGTGTTGTCCCAGTTCTCTACGGGCGTCTGTGTATCGAAGTCAAAAGTCCTCCTGGTTAGAGTCTCTGTTATCCGAGTTCTTCCATCTTGACTGCATCTTCCGGGAATGTAAACAAAGAAGCGCCGGCTGTGTACTGTTGTTGCTGACTACGTTCGAAAAATACGTCCATTTCGCACCGACAACTTTCTTCTTTGCTTGCTCAGCTTCTTTCTCCATAATGCAATGAACATGATTGCAACAGATTCACGAACACAGATGTCCAGAATACTGTGGAATTATGAAATGAAAACAGAGCTTTTTCGTATTGGCTTCAATGTGGAAGGCATACCCGTGTTCGCCGGTCTACGTCACGCGCATACGTCATCCTCAGAGGCGTTTCGAACCGGAAGTTTAGCGGCAAATTTAAAATGTCACTTTATAAGTTAACCCGGCCGTATTGGCATGTGTTATAATGTTAAGATTTCATCATTGATATATAAACTATCAGACTGCGTGGTCGGTAGTGTCAAGAATTGGTCTTTGGCGTGGTTTGCTCTCCCGTGGTGCAAAAGAATTGGAACGGACGTGGCGTGCAGGTAAAGACATAGTTTAATTATTACTATAAACTCAAACAAAAGGTACAAACAAAAGGCGCTCACAGCGGAGGTAAAAAACTTGACTAGAAAACAAAAGGCGCGCACAATGGCGGAGAACTATGAACATTAAACAAACAAAAAACTTACGTGACAAGGAACTGTGAACATGGCATGAATGTATGATGTCGCCAGGACGAACAACAGAAACAGAAAAGCCTATATAGTGACATGATAAGTGAAAACAGGTGCGTGACTAACTGTGAACAGGTGCGTGACATGACTGTGAAAACGTGAGACAGGTGTGTGTGAGTCCAAACGTGGAACAGGTGAAACTAATGGTTGCTATGGTGACAAACAAAACCAGGAAGTGAAACAAGGAACTAAGGAAGTGTCCAAAAAACAAAACAGCACATGGCCAAACAAAAACATGAACACAGACATGACAGAACCCCCCCCTTACGGACAGATCCCAGATGTCCAAAAACAAAAAACAGGATCAAGAGTCATGGGAGGGAGGGAGGGGGACATGGCGGTGGGTCGCCAGACCAGGTGTCCCCGAATCCACCGGGGCAGAGTCAGGTGGCGGCGGCGGGTAGACCGCCGCTGAACCTGACGAGGTGGGCGACCTGGGAATGGCCACATTCGTGGCAGACGAGGAGGTCGGCGCACCTGGCGTGGCGGACGCCCATGGAATGGCCACATCCTTGGCCGACGAGGAGGTGGGCGCGTTGTCGTGGCAGGCGGCGAAGCTTGGCGTGGTGCGTCAGGCGGCGAAGCTTGGCGTGGCGGGTCTTGACGAGGGTCTTGGTCTTGGCGAGGGTCTGGGTCTTGGTCTTGGACTTGGTCTTGGCGTGGTTGGTCTTGGTCTTGGACTTGGCGTGGTTGGTCTTGGTCTTGGACTCGGCGTGGTTGGTCTTGGTCTAGGCGTAGTTGGTCTTGGTCTTGGTCTTGGTGTGGCGGTGCTTGGACTTGGTCTTGGTTTGGGTCACTTGGCGGGTCTTGGTCTTGGTCACTTGGCGGGTCTTGGTCTTGGTCACTTGGCGGGTCTTGGTCACTTGGCGGGTCTTGGTCACTTGGCGGGTCTTGGTCTTGGTCACTTGGCGGTTCTTGGTCACTTGGCGGTTCTTGGTCTTGGTCTTGGTCACTTGGCGGTTCTTGGTCTTGGTCACTTGGCGGGTCTTGGTCTTGGTCACTTGGCGGGTCTTGGTCTTGGTCACTTGGCGGGTCTTGGTCACTTGGCGGGTCTTGGTCTTGGCTTTGGTCTTGGCGTGGGACAGCCACGGGCGGCACTTGGCGGCGTGGGGCAGCCACGGGCGGCACTTGGCGGCGTGGGGCAGCCACGGGCGGCACTTGGCGGCGTGGGGCAGCCACGGGCGCCACTTGGCGGCGTGGGGCAGCCACGGGCGGCACTTGGCGGCGTGGGGCAGCCACGGGCGGCACTTGGCGGCGTGGGGCTGCGACTGGCGGCACTTGGCGGCGTGGGGCTGCGACTGGCGGCACTTGGCGTGGAGCAGGTACTGGTGGCGCTTGGCGTGGAGCAGGTATTGGTGGCGCTTGGCGTGGAGCAGGTACTGGCGGCGCTTGGCGTGGAGCAGGTACTGGCGGCGCTTGGCGTGGAGCAGGTACTGGCGGCGCTTGGCGTGGAGCAGGTACTGGTGGCGCTTGGCGTGGAGCAGGTACTGGTGGCGCTTGGCGTGGAGCAGGTACTGGTGGCGCTTGGCGTGGAGCAGGTACTGGTGGCGTTTGGCGTGGAGCAGGTACTGGTGGCGCTTGGCGTGGAGCAGGTGGATCTTGGCATGGTCGAAAAACTGGTGGTGGCGGTCGTGCTGGTGGCTGTGGCTTGGCGTGACGAAAGACAGGTGGTGGGGATCGTGCTGGAGGCTGTGGCTTGGCGTGACGAAAGACAGGTGGTGGGGGTCGTGCTGGAGGCTGTGGCTTGGCGTGACGAAAGACAGGTGGTGGGGGTCGTGCTGGAGGCTGTGGCTTGGCGTGACGATGCTGACCCACCCCACCTGAACAATTCCCAGCCCTAGCCCCCCCCTCAAGGAGCGGATCCCAGACGCGCTCCCCGCGGTCTGGAACCGTCTTTTGGGGTGGGCGGAGGGGGTTCAGGAGGAGGGCAGAATCCTCCCCTCTAAATTGTCCAAAATGTCTTTCTTCTTGTACCTGGGATCTTGTGGGTGAAAAAAAAAAGGGTGACTTGGGCGTGGCTTGAGTCCTGGGGGGCGGGGCATGGAATTTGGGTGGCTTGGATTGACAAGATCTGATTTCTAAAAACATGTCCTGGTAATGTCTTATCATGTTTTTAGAGTCTTTGGCTGGAGGCGGATGATCAAAAGAAAAAGAGTTCAGAAAAAAAAAATCCTGGTCTGTGATGTCATTTTGGAGCTGTGGAGCTGGCAGCAACCTGCTTCCGCCCGGAGTGGGAGGAGCCTGCGGCAGCGCCGCATGCTGTCCGCTCGCCTTCCCTGATGTCTTTGGTCTGGAGCGGCGCTTCCAGGACTGCGGTGACGCAGCGCCATCCTCGGACCAACTGGAGCTCAATGGCACCAGATTTCCATCTGGCCCCCACATCAGGTCTCTGCGCTTACCGGAGGAATAACGCAGCGTCTCTTCCTCCATCGCGCGGAGGACCTCCCACGTTGCCTCGTCAAAATTGTCCAAATTTTTTGCGGGAGAGCTCTTATGCTGGCGACATCTGTCAAGAATTGGTCTTTGGCGTGGTTTGCTCTCCCGTGGTGCAAAAGAATTGGAACGGACGTGGCGTGCAGGTAAAGACATAGTTTAATTATTACTATAAACTCAAACAAAAGGTACAAACAAAAGGCGCTCACAGCGGAGGTAAAAAACTTGACTAGAAAACAAAAGGCGCGCACAATGGCGGAGAACTATGAACATTAAACAAACAAAAAACTTACGTGACAAGGAACTGTGGACATGGCATGAATGTATGATGTCGCCAGGACGAACAACAGAAACAGAAAAGCCTATATAGTGACATGAAAAGTGAAAACAGGTGCGTGACTAACTGTGAACAGGTGCGTGACATGACTGTGAAAACGTGAGACAGGTGTGTGTGAGTCCAAACGTGGAACAGGTGAAACTAATGGTTGCTATGGTGACAAACAAAACCAGGAAGTGAAACAAGGAACTAAGGAAGTGTCCAAAAAACAAAACAGCACATGGCCAAACAAAAACATGAACACAGACATGACAGGTAGTAGTGGCTTTCAGTAGGCCTTTAATGTTCTATAGTTTTCATGTTGTTCACGATTTATAGATTTTGTTAAAGTTTTATAGTTTTTGTGTTAACGTTTGATAGTTTTTGTTAGTAACTATTATTGGTTGAGCTTACCCACCTGGAAGCAATTTAATCTATCTTGTACCAAATTAAATTGCTTCCAGGTGGGTAAGATCGACCAAACGTATTCCTTACATTAGGCCCGGTTATAAGGCGCACTGTTGAATTTTAAGGAAAAAAAAGGGATTTTAAGTGTGCCTCAAGTCCGGAAAATACGGTATGTTAGTGTTTTCATAGCTACCTATTGTTCTATTTAACTCATTTCACTTTATCAAACCAATTTTAACATTCCACACGACTAAATCATCCAACAATCAAATTCATATCCGATTAGGCTGATACTGAAGGCTCCAGTATCAATATCGGAAGAGGAAAAGGTGTATCGGGCCATGATTAATTTTACCAAAGTCGTACTAAAACGTTTTTGCTCGATTTTTGAGCGCCGTGTGTAATGTTCTATATTTTCAAGGGAACATATAAAATGTCGGTGTTGTTTACTTGAGTCATATTGCCATCATAGTGCAGCCTACACTTATCACTTATGTGTGACTGCCATCTACTGGTCACATTTATCATTACACCATGTGCCAAATAAAATAGCTTTGAGGTCGGTAAGCTCAACCAAACGTATTCCTTACATTAGGTGTTATAAGGCGCACTATCGAGTTATGAGAAAAAATAATAATTTTAAGTGCGCCTTATAGTCCGGAAAATACGGTACCTATATTGACCTATATTGTATTGGTCTTGGTATCCTTAACGCAGTGTTTTTCAACCGTTTTTTTCCTAAAAAAAATACGGAGGCCCATCACCAGCAGAAAAGGTTAAAAAATGAAACTCCACCAGGTTGTTGTGCCTTATTTTGAGTTTGTTGTTGTTTCCTGTGTGTAGTGCTTTAGTTCCTGTCTTGCGCTGTTATTTTGGTGACTCTTCCTTTGAGTGCTATTGCTTTGTTTTCGCAATCAAGACAATTTAAGTTGTGCGTACGCCATACTTGCCAACCCCCCCTGATTTTCCCAGGAGACTCCCGAATTTCAGTGCCCCTCCCGAAAATCTCCCGGGGCAACCATTCTCCCGAATTTCTCCCGATTTCCACCCGAACAACAATATTTAGCGTCCTCTACAAACTGTCATCACGTCCGCTTTTCCTCCATACAAACAGCGTGCCGGCCCAGTTACATAATATATGCGGCTTTTACACACACATAAGTGAATGCAAGGCATACTTTGTCAACAGCCATACAGGTCACACTGAGGGTGGCCGTATAAACAACTTTAACACTGTTATAAATATGCGCCACACTGTGAACCCACACCAAACAAGAATGACAAACACATTTCGGGAGAACATCCGCACCGTAACACAACATAAACACAACAGAACAAATACCCAGAACCTCTTGCAGCACTAACTCTTCCAGGACGCTACAATATACACCCCCCCCCCACCGCCCCCCCCCCCCCCCCCCCCAACCCCCCCATCTCCCGAATTTGGAGGTCTCAAGGTTGGCAAGTATGGCGTACCCTATCCTTCTTTGTGGGGACATTGTTGATTGTCATGTACATGTACTGATGTACTTTGTGGACGCCGTCTCTGCTCCACACGCTGTAAGTTTTTGCCGTCGTCCAGCATTCTGTTTTTGTTTTACTTTGTAGCCAGTTCAGTTTTGACTTTTCCTAGCGCAGGGGTCGGCAACCCAAAACGTTGAAAGAGTAATATTGGACCAAGAACACAAAAAACTAATCTGCTTGGAGCCACAAAAAATACAATGAAGGCAACACATGACGTAAGTATCTATATTAGCTATAATAGCCTACTATCAAAATGACTGTGTCGCAGGCTGACGCAAATCTTCGTTGACAGAAATGTTGAAATTTGATATTTATTTTACACATTTTTCCAACATTGGAAACCATAAGTAAATGAGAGGCTACTCAGAAGGTGAGATAACTCCTGGAAATTACTGGTCAAAGGTATAGATGTGTGTGTCCAAGTTAAAGGAAATGGCAGGCTGTCTTCTTTTAATAGATTTATTACAATCTTTGGCAAGAACGTTTGTAATGTTTGCTGTGGTCTGGAACAACATGACACACAAAGAACTATCTGAAAAGTGTCATGAGACATGCAAAACAATTATATATAGGGATGTCCGATAATGGATTTTTGCCGATATTCCGATATTGTCCAACTCTTAATTGCCGATACCGATATGAACTGATACCGGTATATACAGTCGTGGAATTAACACATTATTATGCCTAATTTGGACAACCAGGTATGATGAAGATAAAGTCCTTTTTAAAAAAATAAAATAAAATAAGGTAAATAAATTAAAAACATTTTCTTGAATTAAAAAAAAAGTAAAACAATATAAAAACAGTTACATAGAAACTAGTAATGAATGAAAATGAGTAAAATTAACTGTTAAAGGTTAGAACTATTAGTGGACCAGCAGCACGCACAATCATGTGTGCTTACAGACTGTATCCCTTGCAGACTGTATTGATATATATTGATATATAATGTAGGAACCAGAATATTAATAACAGAAAGAAACAACCCTTTTGTGTGAATGAGTGTGAATGGGGAAGGAGGTTTTTTGGGTTGGTGCACTAATTGTAAGTGTATCTTGTGTTTTTTATGTTGATTTAATAAAAAATAAAAATAAAAAAACACCAATACCGATAATAAAAAAAACGATACCGATAATTTCCGATATTACATTTTAAAGCATTTATCGGCCGATAATATTAACTCTAATTATATACAAAGAAGGTAAAAGTAAAGGATATTAAATGAGCTCAAATATACCTACAAATGAGGCATAAGGACGCAATATGTACATACAGCTAGCCTAAATAGCATGTTAGCATTGATTAGCTTGCAGTCATGCAGTGACCAAATATGCCTGATTAGCACTCCACACAAGTCAATAACATCAACAAAGCACACTTTTGTGCACAGTACAAAACTTTTGGTGGACAAAATGAGACAAAAAAAGGACTGGAAGATTTTACATGCAAACAAACTGTTGCGTCACAGTCGACACCATGGTGAGTCCAAAAACCGCCGAAATTAAAAGGACAAAACAATGTTCACCAAATACTCTCAGTGGGCTCTCCAACAACTGGGAAGGTTTGTGTCATGTTTGTCCTCAAACAAAAAACGTACTAAAACAAAAAAATTATTTCCCCGCCCCCCATCTTTTTCCATTTTCAATCCTTTTTTAAAAATTCTCCAGGGAGCCACTAGGGCGGCGCTAAAGATCCTCATGCGGCTCAAGAGCCGCGGGTTGCTGATCCCCGTCCTAGCGGGACTTGCCTTTTGTTCATTTTTGGTTTAAGTGTTACATACCTTTTTACCTGTACGCTGCCTCCCGCTGTGCTCTGCGTATCGCAGACCTGGGCATTCTGCGGCCCGCGGGCCACAGAAGGCCCATGTGAGGTCAATCATAAATTACAAAATAAATTTAAAGAAGTATCTATGTCGAGTGTGCAATACAACGGTGCTGCTTTTGTTTTGAAAAGCGTTATTTGTATTACTTCCGTGTGGACGTATGCGCGTGCGGGATTGTGAGTGAATGTGAACAGCGGCAATCACAAATTACAAAATAAAGTTTAAAAAACATCTATGTCATGCGCGCAATACAACTGTGCTGCTTTTATTTTGAAAAGTGTTATTTATGGGCGTATGTCCGGGTGTAACCTGTGAGTGAAGGTGCATAGAGACAAGTGATGCACGGTTTACAGAGAAAAGTTGATGAGGAATGGCGTGTTTTCAACAAGACATGGACTGCCAAGCAACGTTCCCTCTAAGGTGCGCGCCTGCGCAATTGCGCACTGCTCAAGCGTCCTCTGCATACAGCAAATATATGCTGCGCACCAAATCAAATCCCATCTGAATTCTAAACAAAATAAACACATTTATTCTGTATAATTTTGCAATGCAACTCTGAGTGACAGTGACAACAAGCGGCAATAACGGTGTTCGTCAACACCGTTCAATTATTGTAACGTCTATCGAGATGCTTCGAGGCCAGGAGTTATATCGATCTCTTTATTGAGCAAAACTGTTTATATTCGGCCATAACCACACCAAAAACATGAGTAAAACACTTCTATCTCGAAAAACTAGTCATTTTCTTCCGTACAAACCAGGCCAAAACCAACTTGTCATCTGTCACCAACACGCATACCACTAAGCCACTGGTGCGTTTATGGCCACACAAAAAGTCGGACAACTCAAACACCACACAAAGTTACACTATGACTCCTCAGTCATACGTGTGCTTATTTTACTGTCATTTATTATTAATGTTAATTTATTGATATTAATCATGGAATGCTGTTACTAGAGAAAGTTACAGGAATGCACACTTAATCCTATGCTTACATTTCATTGTGCAACATGAGGATGTTTAAGGGGAACTAAATGTGATCTCTGAAAGGGGTACAAATGATTTCCAAAGCAGTGCTTTTGGTATAAAGTTAAGTTAGGTTAAATGAAAGTATTATTATTATTATTAATTATTATTATTATTATTATTATTTATCTTACGGTATATATCAAAAATAATATTGAGCAAAATTTAATTGAAATATTGTCGATGTGGCCCTCCAGCAGTGCTCGGGTTGCTCATAAAAAATTAATTGCCCACCCCTGGCTTATCGGGATCACAACAAACCATCCTCGACGCGTTCCGACTTCTACATTTTTCTAATTATTGATTTTTAAAAAAATATTTTTTGGACCAATTAGGTGAAGTTGCATAATTTCCCACGACACACCAGACAATATCTCACGGCGGCACAGCGGTTGGAAAACACTGCCTTAACGTGCACAATGTATCAAAGTGGCCCCCGCGTCCTTCAAGCTTTATTCACGCGGCCCTCGCTGGACAAAGTTTGGACGCCCCTGCATCAGAGCGAGGAGCAGTCAAGTGTCTGCAGGGGAAATTGCCGTGCTTCATAATGAATAATGCATTTTGTCTTTGATAGAAATAAGCACACTTATTTGTGTTGTTTGGCATGTAAGTGGCGGAGATGACAAATAAATTACAGTGGGGGCCTTTTTTTTTGATTAGAGAGGGGAAAAAAAGCGCCCGGGTGAGACTTTGTGATGTTTGCCATCTCAAAGTGCAAAACTTCAATACAAGAAATTAGAATTGGATTATTTGGAGAGTGTGCAGGCGTCCATCTTCAGAGAACACCCTTTTATTTCCCGAAGTGTGTGTTAGATGAAGTAAAAGGTTAACGAGCGCTCTCACGCTGGAGTCTCGTCTTTGTATATGTGTCGCCAAATGACTGTCACTTTTACAAATTAGTTCAGGTCTGCAAACGCGACGCCCGGACTTCATTTTCCCTGGCATGTTTTTTTTCCAAGGCCTTTGTCCCCAAAGTGAGACGCCATCAATGAAAAACCTTTCACATCCTCTCACACCTTGATTGGCTGCACGCCGCCTGAGGTCACATGACCCCCCCTGGCCACATCCTGCATGCTCACTTTTACATTTTTAAGCCTTTTTGGATGCTTTTTAAATGGATTTTCATCTAAAATGTTAACACAACACTAAAATACGAACAAAAAAAGACATGAACCCTTATGTTATTAACCTTTTATAGTTTGTATGTTATTAACCTTTTATAGTTTTTTATCTTATTAACCTTTTATAGTTTTTATCTTATTAACCTTTTATAGTTTTGTTATTAACCTTTTATAGGTTTTATGTTACTAACCTTTTATAGTTCTTATGTTGTTAACATGTATAGTTTTTAACGTTTTATAGTTTTTAGGTTGTTAACATGTATAGTTTTTATGTTATTAACCTTTTATAGTTTTTATGTTATTAATCTTTTATAGTTTTATATTATTGTTGTATAGTTTTTATTTTATTAACCTTTTATAGTTTTTATGTTAACCTTTTATAGTTGTTATGTTAATGTTGTATAGTTTTTATTTTATTAACCGTTTATAGTTTGTATGTTATTAACCTTTTATAGTTTTTATGTTAGTAACCTTTTATAGTTCTTATGTTGTTAACATGTATAGTTTTTACATTTTTAAAGTTTTATAGTTTTTATGTTGTTAACAAGTATAGTTTTTATGTTATTAACCTTTTATAGTTTTATATTAATGTTGTATAGTTTTTATGTTATTAACCTTTTATAGTTTTTATGTTAATGTTGTATAGTTTTTGTTATTAAAGATTTATAGTTTGTATGTTAATGTTGTATACTTTTTATGTTATTAACCTTTTATAGTTTGTATGTTTTAACCTTTTATAGTTTTTATGTTATTAACCTTTTATAGTTTTTATGTTAACCTTTTATAGTTTTTATGTTAATGTTGTATACTTTTTATGTTATTAACCTTTTATAGTTTATATGTTAATGTTGTATAGTTTTTATGTGATCAAAGTTGTGTAGTTTTCATCTTGTTCACGTTTTATAGTTTTTGTGTTAACGTTTGATAGTTTTTATGTTAGTAACTATTATAGTGTTTATGCTGTTAACCTTTTATTATAGTTTGTATGTTCATGTTTTAGTTTTTATGTTTACTTTGTATAGTTTTCATGTTAACTTTTTATAGTTTTCATGTTATTAACGTTTTATAGTTTGTATGTTAACTTGTATATAGTTTTCATGTTATTAACATTTCACAGTTTTTATGTTATTAACCTTTTATAGTTGTGTTATTTACGTTTTATGTTAGTAACTATTGTAGTTTTCATGTTAACGTTTTATAGTTTTTGTGTTATTAACGTCTTATAGTTTTGTGTTAACGTTTTATAGTTTGTTACTAACCTTTTACAGTTTTTATATCTTAATGTTTCACAGTTATGTTAACATTTTATAGTTTTTGTTACTAACCTTTTACAGTTTTTATATCTTAATGTTTCATAGTTATGTTAACGTTTTATAGTTTACATGTTAAAGTTTTATAGTTTGTATGTCATTATTCTTTTATAGTTTTTATTTTATTAACCTTATTTAGTTTGTATGTTAACGTTGTATAGTTCTTATGTTATTAACGTTTTAGAGTTTTTATGTTATTAACCTTTTATAGTTTTTATGCTATTAGTCTTTTAGAGTTTTTATGTTAACGTTGTATAGTTCTTATGGTATTTACGTTTTATAGTTATGTTATAGTGTTAGAGTTTTTATGTTATAAACCTTGTATTAGTCATAGTTATTCCCCCTTACCTTGTCCAAAGCTCCTCCAACGTGTCACAATCCTTTGATTTTTTTTGTCCAACTGTTATAAGTTTTGTGTGTTATTAACATATTATTAATCATAAACAGCCTGCCCACCATTTGTTTGTACTGCAATGTTTTTGTCTGACTATTATAGTTTTTATACTATTATCGCTTCATAGTTTTCATGTTGTTAACATTTTGTCAATCATAAGCCATCCTTGTCGAAATCTCCTCAAACTTGTCCTAAATGTTTGCGCTACGTTTGTGCTGCAATTTAAGTTTTTGTCTGTTATAATTGTTATTAACTGTTATATATGTTTTTAAAAATCTTATCAACGTTATATTAATCACAACCAGTCCCCTCCTTACACCCACCTTGTCAAAATGTCCCCAAACTTATCCTATTTGTTTGTGCTGCAAAAATGTTTTGTCTAACTATTATAGTTGTCATGTTATAGGTCTAATTATGACTAATAGCATATTGATTACAAAAACCGTTAAGCCATAAAAAGCACAAACGAGTGGAACAAGTTTGGGGAGATTGTTACAGACTATGAAAACCATAAAACTTTAATAGAAAATATTTTTTACAGTACAAACCAAGGACCGGCTGTGTTATTTTTAATATTTACAATAAGGGGGCCACAAGCATATGTCAACATCAGTGCTATAAAGCAGTGTTTTTCAACCTTTTTTGAACCAAGGCACATTTTTTTGCGTTGAAAAAAATCCGGAGGCACACAACCAGGAGAAATCATTAAAAAACAAAACTCGGTTGACAGTAAAAAGTTGTTGCAATGTTGGATATGACTTTAAACCATAACTAACCATGCATCACTTTAGTTTTTGTCTTGCGCTCCTATTTTGGTGGCTTTTTCTCTTTTTTGGTATTTTCCTGTAGCGGTTTCATGTCTCCCTTTTAAACGATATTTCCCGC
This sequence comes from Entelurus aequoreus, assembly GCF_033978785.1. Taxonomy (NCBI): domain Eukaryota; kingdom Metazoa; phylum Chordata; class Actinopteri; order Syngnathiformes; family Syngnathidae; genus Entelurus; species Entelurus aequoreus. The sequence goes on from NC_084744.1 coordinate 50,483,794, forward strand.
ATCTACTTTGTTTAGCAATCAAGAAGATTTCAGTTGTTTTTATCCTTCTTTGTCATGTCTTGTGATCATGTCTAGTTTAGTTATGTTCTGTTTGGTAAAACTCCACTAGTTCCTGTTTTTTACGTATCCATGTTTGTTTTGTCACCATGACGACCATTAGTTTCACCCGTCCCACGTGTTGGACTCATGCACCTGTTTCAATCATCACATGACTATTAATCCTGTAGTTGCCAGGTAGTCTGATTATGCTCATTCCATGCCAGAGTTCCATGCTCGTTCCATGCTTTTCCAAGTAAGTTTTTGTTATTCATGTCACGTTTAGCGAGTCGTTTGTTTTCTTGCCCATAGTCTACGTTAAGTGTAGTTTTTGTTCTTTAGCCAGTTTTCAGTCTCCGCCTTGTGCGCGCCTTTTGTTTACACTTTTTGAGAGAAATCATTAAATGATGTATTTACCTTCACGCCATGTCCGGTCCAATTCTTATGCATCTCGGGAAAACAATCCACGCAGGAAACTGCACCACAGTCCAAGTCGTGACAGGGACAATGTCGATTGTCATGTCATGTTCGGATGTACTTTGTGGACGCCGTCTCTGCGCCACAGTAAGTCTTTGCTGTCGTCCAGCATTCTGTTTTTGTTTGCTTTGCAGCCAGTTCAGTTTTAGTTTTGTTCTGCATAGCCATTGTCAGGTTCAAACACTGATGACATCTTTTAAACAAGACAAGAGGCAAGTAATTAAACAGACAGAATTAAATTTGGACTCAATATTGAGGAGAGTCGGCTGTACACTGTACCCCCCCCCCCGACCATATGGCCACCGCTGTTTCCAAAGGACAAAGGTCTCAAAAAGTTCACAGAAGAGGTCGTAAACAATTCACAGAAAAGGTCAGTTCATAGGTCAGTGGCCTAGTGGTTAGAGTGTCCGCCTGAGATCGGTAGGTTGTGAGTTCAAACCCCGGCCGAGTCATACCAAAGACTATAAAAATGGGACCCATTACCTCCCTGCTTGACACTCAGCATCAAGGGTTGGAATTGGGGGTTAAATCACCAAAAAATGATTCCCGGGCGCGGCCACCGCTGCTGCCCACTGCTCCTCTCACCTCCCAGGGGGTGAACAAGGGGATGGGTCAAATGCAGAGGACACATTTCACCACACCTAGTGTGTGTGACAATCATTGGTACTTTAACTTTAACTTTAACTTAAACCAGTTCAAAAAGGAGGTTCAAAAAGAGGTCGTTTGGAAATTGGGCAGATCCTGTCTTCTCTCCGCTTTGAAGTCCTTGGGTTAGAACAATATCTTTCTGTTGATTACCATACATGAAAGAACACCTTCATCTTGCTCCCCCCCCCCCTACACAGTGGAGTTTTACGAGCCTTACTCTTGGTAGGTTTCAAAGACAGCTTTTGTCTTCTCACCAGACCCTCAAATGCAACACAAAGTTGTTGTAATAATTTAGAAACAATTATTCTAACATCCTTCCCTAAGCTTCAATGCCTTTTCTTAGGGGCACTCACCTTTGGTTTATTTTTGGTTTAAACATTAGACACCTTTTTACCTGCACACTGCCTCCCGCTGTTTCCGACATCTACAAAGCAATTAGCTACCTGCTGCCACCTACTGATATGGAAGAGTATTACACGGTTACTCAACAACAACACATCATTTGCAGACTATAATTACTGGTTTGCAAAACATATTTTTAACCCAAATAGGTGAAATTAGCTCATCTCCCATGCTATAAAGCAGGGGTCACCAACGCGGTGCCCGCGGGCACCAGGTAGCCCGTAAGGACCAGATGAGTAGCCCGCTGGCCTGTTCTAAAAATAGCTCAAATAGCATCACTTACCAGTGAGCTGCCTCTATTTTTTAAATTGTATTTATTTACTAGCAAGCTGGTCTCGCTTTGCCCGACATTTTTAATTCTAAGAGAGACAAAACTCAAATAGAATTTGAAAATCCAAGAAAATATTTGAAAGACTTGGTCTTCACTTGTTTAAATAAATTCATTTATTTTTTTACTTTGCTTCTTATAACTTTCAGAAAGACAATTTTAGAGAAAAAATACAACCTTAAAAATGATTTTAGGATTTTTAAACACATATACCTTTTTACCTTTTAAATTCCTTCCTCTTCTTTCCTGACAATTTAAATCAATGTTCAAGTAATTTTATTTTTTTTTTTATTGTAAAGAATAATAAATACATTTTAATTTGATTCTTCATTTTAGCTTCTGTTTTTTCGACGAAGAATATTTGTGAAATATTTCTTCAAACTTATTATGATTAAAATTCAAAAAAAATATTCTGGCAAATCTAGAAAATCTGTTGAATCAAATTTAAATCTTATTTCAAAGTCTTTTGAATTTCTTTTAAAATTTTTGTTCTGGAAAATCTAGAAGAAATAATGATTTGTCTTTGTTAGAAATATAGCTTGGTCCAATTTGTTATATATTCTAACAAAGTGCAGATTGTATTTTAACCTATTTATAACATATCATCAAAATTCTAAAATTAATCTTAATCAGGAAAAATTACTAATGATGTTCCATAAATTCTTTTTTTAATTTTTTCAAAATGATTCAAATTAGCTAGTTTTTCTCTTCTTTTTTTTTCGGTTGAATTTTGAATTTTAAAGAGTCGAAATTGAAGATAAACTATGTTTCAAAATTTAATTGTCATTTTTTTCGTGTTTTCTCCTCTTTTAAACCGTTCAATTAAGTGTAAATATCATTAATTATTAATAATAACATAGAGTTAAAGGTAAATTGAGCAAATTGGCTATTTCTGGCAATTTATTTAAGTGTGTATCAAACTGGTAGCCCTTCGCATTAATCAGTACCCAAGAAGTAGCTCTTGCTTTCAAAAAGGTTGGTGACCCCTGCTATAAAGGAACCGAGTTCTAGTGAGTCGGTTTAGCATCAGAGTGAGACCTCATTTCATCTCAGAGCGTGGACGACGACAACAATCGCCGCCATTTGTCACGCTGATGGCCGTTATATTTTTAACCTTTGCTATTTGTCAAGCCGATCCAAAACGCTGGCTTCCCCTCGCCAGGGGGAGGCCATTGATTCATGGTGCACGCTCCTTTCCCAACGCCGCATCCCGTCGCTCCCTCCCGAGATTCCGACGTCTTCCATCAAAGAGCAGATTTTTTTTCCCACCCGGCGTCCCCTC
>NC_084744.1:50491966-50506966 GCF_033978785.1 Entelurus aequoreus
GGGGTGATCAAGGGTGATGGGACAAATGCAGAGGACAAATTTCACCACACTTAGTGTGTGCGTGACAATCATTGGAGCTTTAACTGAATTTTTTTTTAAACACTTAGTCAAAGAAGTGGTGTGAATGACAGATGGGGCATTCATGAACGAATCGATTCTTTTGTGGTTAAGAGTGTCGGCCAAGTCATACCAAAGACTACAAAAAAATGGGAGCCATTACCTCCCTGCTTGGCACTCAGCATCGAAGGCGGGAATTGTAGATGTGTAGTATCATCCAAAATTAATGTAAAGTATCAAACAACAGAAGAATACGTGATTATTACATTTTAACAGAAGTGTAGATAGAACATGTTAAAAGAGAAAGTTAGCATTGACAGTAAATGAACAAGTAGATTAATACTTAATTTTTACAGTTTGTCCCTCATAATGTTGACAAAATAATAGAATGATAAATGACACAATATGTTACTGCATATGTCAGCAGCTAAATTATGAGCCTTTATTTGTTTACTTACTACTAAAAGACAAGTTGTCTTGTATGTTCAGTATTTTATTTAAAGAAAAACTTGCAATAATAAACATATGTTTAATGTACCCTAAGATTTTTTTGTTAAAATAAAGCCAATAATGCCATTTTTTGTGGTGCCCTTTTATTTAGAAAAGTACCGAAAAGTATCGAAATACATTTTGGTACCGGGACAACCCTAGACTAAATCATACAACAATCAGCTTAATATCGGATTCGGCTGATACTAAAGGCTCCGGTATCAATATCGGAAGAGGAAATGGTGTATCGGGCCATGCCTAATTTTAATAGGCGGGGGGTTTTAACATGTGAGGCGTGCATTAAACTTCAGTGAAAGGCGCAGCAGCTTGAGAAAAAAAAAGAAAAAAACATTTAAATCCAGCTAACACTACATATATATATATATATATATATATATATATATATATATATATATATATATATATATATATATATATATATATATATATATATATATATATATATATATATATATATATATATACTGCTACTTTTAATCTAATTAAAAGTAGCAGTATTTTAAATAAAATGTAGCGTTAGCTGGTTTTAAATGTTTTTTTGTATGTATATATATATATATATATATATATATATATATATATATATATATATATATATATATATATATATATATATATATATATATATATATATATATATATATATATAGTCAAGGTTTCTGTGGTTTATCCGTTATACAGTGCTCAATACCGGGGTAGAGCGGAATATACGTTAGGTCAGGAAAAAACACAGAGGCTATTTCATCCCTACAAGTTTGTTTCGCAGGTTTCTCTGCTCTTCAGGGGATTTCCTGAATCCCCCCGAAGAGCAGAGAAACCTGCGAAACATGCTATTTCATCCCTACAAGCCACTTTTGCAGGTTTCTCTGCTTTTCAGGGGATTTCCTGAATCCCCTGAAGAGCAGAGAAACCTGCAAAAGTGGCTTGTAGGGTTGAAATAGCCTCTGTTTTTTCCTGAAATCCCCTGAAGAGCAGAGAAACCTGCGAAACAGGCTTGTAGGGATGAAATAGCTTGTGTTTTTTCCTGAAATCCCCTGAAAAGCAGAGAAACCTGTGAAACAGGCTTTTAGGGATGACATAGCCTCTGTGTTTTTTTTCCTGAAATCCCCTGAAGAGCAGAGAAACCTGTGAAACAGGCTTGTAGGGATGAAATAGCCTCTGTGGTTTGTTTCCTGAAATCCCCTGAAGAGCAGAGAAACCTGCGAAACAGGCTTGTAGGGATGAAATAGCTTCTGTGTTTTATTCCTGAAATCCCCTGAAGAGCAGAGAAACCTGTGAAACAGGCTTGTAGGGATGTAATAGCCTGTGTTTTTTCCTGACCTAACGTATATATATTTTTATTTTGTTATTTCTTTATTTATTTTTTTATGACACAAAGCACTATTACTGTCAGAATTTAATATAAATTTAACGCATTTCATACATTTAATTTTTTTGCAGACAAAATAATTTGCCTGATTAATTCACTTGATTAGTGCAATATTTTTTGCGATTAATCGCACAAATTATTGCACTAGTTTTAACTCTTAAAAAGAAATTTTTTTTTTTTTATTTCTGCAGTGAGCAGACAACTCCAGAAAATCATGTTTGGAGGGAGTACATTTTTTCATTAAGGAGGCCCAATAACGCTGGCTGAGGTCCCCCAGGGGTCCATGCTCCACTCGCTCCCTTACCGGGTTCAAAGCTTAATTAGCAGCACTAATTGCTACAGGCTGGCAAATCAAAGACTAATTTAATGAGTGATTGTTCCAATATGTGCCAGAAGCGTAATTAAGGTATGACGGCAAAGTATGGATTCTTTTTTTCCCCCCCCCGATGTTGCGTTTAAATATTGCACTTCAAAATGTCAACGCGTGTAATTATGTCACACGGGCGCCACAGACGCGCTAACTGCGTCAAATCACGTCGACTCCCTCATGGTTAGTATAAATAAATAGCAGACTTGGTCTAGAAGCATTATAGAACTGCCTCGCTACTTTTGGTATGTCCTCTTTTCTGGTCATGTGCTAGCATGTTAGCTCTCCATGCTAACATTTTTTTAAATGTTTTACCCATACTTGCCAACCTTGAGACCTCCAATATCGGGAGGTGGGGGGGCTTGGGGGCGTGGTTATTTACAGCTAGAATTCACCAACTCGGGTATTTCATATATATATATATATATATATATATATATATATATATATATATATATATACATACATATATATATATATATATATATATATATATATATATATATATATATATATATATATATACATACATATATATATATATATATATATATATATATGAAATACTTGACTTTCAGTTAATTCTAGCTATATATATATATATATATATATATATATATATATATATATATATATATATATATATATATATATATATATATATATATATGTATATATATTTTTTATTTACATAGAAAAAATATGTATATACTTGAATTTCAGTGTTCCGATGGCTATCCATTAGATGGCAGTATTGTCCTGTTTAACTTCTCTGTTCATTGGGCAGGCAAGCTGTTTATATTGTGGGAAAGCGGACGTGAGAACAGGCTGTCCCCACTCAGGTCCGCATTGAGTTGGAGGGGGCGTGGCCTCCAGCTCCGGCTGAATACCGGGAGTTTGTCGGGAGAAAATCTCTGCCGGGAGGTTGTCGGGAGAGGCGCTGAATACCGGGATTCTACCGCTAAAAACGGGAGGGTTAGCAAGTATGGTTTTACCACATCTCAGGAGTATGTCAACTTCTTCTATGTTAACAGATTTTTCTGCTTCTATTCGTTAAAGCGCAAAAATCATGGCTTTCAATATTTGGCGCCAAATTCTCGTCACGCTAACATTAGCGTGCTAATGATTTATGCTAAAAAAAATTCTAATTGTGTTTGTCAAACCTAAAAAAATATGGATTTTGATACTTGGCATCATCTTAGAAGTATGTTAACTTATTCTAAATGCTAGAGTAAGCATTAGCATGCTAACATTTTTAGCTTACTTTTTTGGTAATTGTCTTCATTTAAACCTAAAAATCGTGGATTTTGATACAAGGCGCCATTTTGGAAGTGCGCTCACTTTTCCCATGTTATCATGCTAACGTTTTTTTGCTAAAATTTTAGCTAATTAATTTTTTCAAACCTATAAATTGTGGCTTTTGATACTCATTTTATTGTTTTAAACCTAAAAATTGTGGGTTTTGATACTTGGCATCATCTTAGAAGTATGTTAACTTATTCTAAATGCTAAAGTAAGCATTAGCATGCTAACATTTTTAGCTTAGTTTTTTGGTAATTGTCTTCATTTAAACCTAAAAATTGTGGATTTTGATACAAGGCGCCATTTTGGAAGTGCGCTCACTTTTCCTATGTTATCATGCTAACGTTTTTTTGCTAAAATTTTAGCTAATTAATTTTTTCAAACCTATAAATTGTGGCTTTTGATACTCATTTTATTGTTTTAAACCTAAAAATTGTGGGTTTTGATACTTGGCGCCATCTTAGAAGTATCCCGACGTTATCATGCTAACATTAGCATGCTAACTTTTTTGTTAGCTTTTTAGCACTTTTTTTTTTTAAATGTGAAAATCATGGCTTTTGATAGTTGGTGCCATCTCAGAAGTACACTAACTTTTCCAATGTTATGATGATAATGTCTGCAAATTTTAGCAAATTGTATTCGTTAAACCTAAAAAATCATGGATTTTGATCGAGGCTCCATTTTGGAAGTACACTCACTTTTCCTATGTTATCATGCTAACGTTTGCATGTTAGTGTTTTATGCTAGAATTTTAGCTAATTAATTTTTTTCAACCTAAAAATTGTGGGTCTTAGAAGTATGCTCACGTTATCATGCTAACATTAGCATGCTAACTTTTTTGTTAGCGATTTAGCAAAAAAAATGTTTTTCAAATGTAAAATTCATGGCTTTTGGTAGTTGGTGCCATCTCAGAAGTACGATAACTTTTTCTGTTATGCTAACATTTGAATTCTAATGTTTTACGTTAATATTTTTGTAAATTGTATTCGTTAGACCTAAAAATCAGGGCTTTTGGTACTATGACTTAGAAGAAAAAAAAGCTAGCATAAAATGTCATCATGCTAATGTTTTTTTGCTAGCATTTTTGCCATTTGTATTCGTTTGAATCGAAAAATCATGGCTTTTGATATTTGCGACATCTCAGAAGTACGCAAACTTTTCCCGTATTATCATGCTAACGTCTGCATGGTAACGTTTGCATGGTACGTCTTTTATGCAAAAATTTTAGCAATTTTTATTCGTTAAACCTAAAAAATCATGGATTTTGATACGAGGCGCTATTTTGGAAGTATACTCACTTTTCCTATGTTATCATGCTAACGTTTGTATGCTAGTGTTTTATGCTAAAATTTTAGCAATTTTTTTTTTTTAACCTAAAAATTGTGGCTTTTGATACTAATTTTATTTTTTTAAACCTAAAAACTGTGGGTTTTGATACTTGGCGCCATCTTAGAAGTATGCCAACGTAATCATGCTAACATTAGCATGCTAACTTTTTTGGTAGCTTTTTAGCAATTTTTTTTTTTTCAAATGTAAAAATCATGGCTTTTGGTAGTTGGTGCCATCTCAGAAGTACGATAACTTTTTCTATGTTATCATGCTAGCGTCTGCATGGTAACGTTCGCATGGTAAATTTTAGCCATTTTTATTCGTCAAACCTAAAAAATCATGGATTTTGATACTTGACATCATCTTAGAACTATGTTAACTTATTCTAAATGCTAAAGTAAGCATCAGTATGCTAACCTTTTTTTGCTTACTTTTTTGCTAATTGTCTTCATTTAAATCTAAAAATCATGGATATTGATACGAGGCGCTATTTTGGAAGTACGCTCACTTTTCCTATGTTATCATGCTAACTTTTTTGCTAGCTTTTTTTGCTAATTAAATTTTTTTCAAATCTAAAAATCATGGCTTTTGGTAGTTGGTGCCATCTCAGAAGTACAATAACTTTTCCTATGTTATGCTAACGTTTGCATGCTAACATTTTATGCTATTTTTTTTTGTAAATTGTATTCTTTAGACCCAAAACTCAGGGCTTTTGATACTACATCTTAGAAGAAAAAAAAAGTTAGCATAAAATTTTATCATGCTAACGTTTTTTGTTTTTTTCAAATTGTATTCGTTTAAATGGCTTTCAATATTTGTGCCATCTCAGAAGCACGCTAACTTTTCCTATGTTATCATGCTAACATGTGCATGGTAACGTTTTGTACACAACATTTTTTGCAATTTCTAGTTGTTATACATAAAAATGAGGGCTTTTGATATTTGGTGCCATCTTAGAGGAACGTTAACTTTTCCTATGTCTTAATGCTAATGTTAGCATGCTAACGTTTTATGCTAGCTTTTTGGGGTGGAGGGGTTCAGAAATTTAAGGGGTTCCTGGTTCAATTCGACTTCTGCCGTCCGAGTCATTTAGCTTCAATCAATCCTCGGGCCAGAGGGTCACAGCACAGATAGCCGGCCCATGGAAGGTTCCGGGGTAATGTTCTAGTAAATGACTGATTCTTCCATAATGTGGACAATGTAATTAGGTATGATCGCAAAGCTTTTAAATGTCAACATGTGTGATTATGTCACACAGACGCGCCAACCAATCATGCCGTAGCATACACGCCTTTGTGGTTTTTCATCAAGAAGTGCTTTGATGCTCCTAAGAGCGTCTATGGATGTTTCTAGAAAGGTGTCAAAGGGCTGCGGCTGCCTTTCATGTTCCTTCGCCACACCATCAGCAAAGTGGTCCCTCCAGGATGGCCCCCCATTCGCCGTCACTAACCCGCCACTACACTCCCGCCCCCGCCCCTCCAAAGTTCAGAGAGCATCTGCACCATCGCCTCAGGTCTCAAACGTAAACAACTCAATATACGAAAAACAACACCAATGAGGTTGGCACGTTGTGTAAATCGTAAATAAAAACAAAACACAATGATTTACTAATCCTTTTCAACTTATATTCAATTGAATAGACTGCGAATATTAGCTCATTTGGAATTTGTTTCAAAAAAGCTGGCACAAGTGGCAAAAAAGACTGAGAAAGTTGAGGAACGCCCGCCAAACACTTATTTGGAACATCCCACAGGTGAACAGGCTAATTGGGAACAGGTGGGTGCCATGATTGGGTATAAAAAGCAGCTTCCGTGAAATGCTCAGTCGTTCACAAACAAGGACGGGGCGAGGGTCACCACTTTGTGAACAAATGCGCGAGCAAATTGTTTAAGAACAACATTTCTCCAACCAGCTATTGCAAGGGATTTAGGGATTTCACCATCTACGGTCCGTAATATCATCAAAAAGTTCAGAGAATCTGGAGAAATCACTGCACGTAAGCAACAAGCCTGTGACTTTTGATCTCTCAGACGGAATTGCATCAAAAAGCGACATCAGTGTGTAAAGGATATCACCACATGGGCTCAGGAACACTTCAGAAAACCACTGTCAGTAACTACAGTTTGTTGCTATATCTGTAAGTGCAAGTTAAAACTCTACTATGCAAAGCGAAAGCCATTTATCAACAACACCCAGAAACGCCGCCGGCTTCCCTGGGCCCGAGCTCATCTAAAATGGACTGATGCAAAGTGGAAAAGTGTGACGGCACCATTAATGCTGAAAGGTACACACAGGTTTTGGAGCAACATACGTTGCCTTCCAAGCAACGCCATCACGGACGCCCCTGCTTATTTAACAGCGTGGCTTCATAGTAAAAGGTTACACTTGACGTTACTTCCTGATTGGCGGAATATTGATATTAAATCTGGGCGTGTGTTTGTCCTCGCAGCAAACGGCAGCGAGCTGTTCATCGGCAGCGTGCGCTACGAGGACACGGGCGCCTACACCTGCATGGCCAAGAACGAGGTGGGCGTGGACGAGGACATCTCCTCCTTGTTTGTGGAGGACTCGGCCAAGAAGACGCGTGAGTTCCTCAGTTGTTGCCTCAGAGGGAGAAGCTGCCTCCCCCACAAACGTGCTCAGAAATCCGAGTAGAGCATCTCACTGTTTTTTTTCTAATAGCACCTCTTTAATAGATGATCTTTGACCAGTGTTTCTTTGCAGTAGGTTCTTAAAAACACGCCAACATTTATATTCTATATTCTCTATTTTTGCAATGAGTTCTTAAAAACACAAGAGCACTTTTGTACTGGAGATGATCTTTGATTTGGTTCTTAGAAACACGTCAACATTCCTTTGCTATAGATGATCTTTGACCACGGTTGTCTGCATTAAGTTTGAAAATACACAACACTCCTGTACTCGAAATGATCTTTATTATATGTTTTGCAATGAGATCTTTGATTTGGAAAATGGTCATGACGTATAATGACCGTGTCTTCATCTTACATTTCAAAGAAAAATGTATCTTTTCTTCCTCTTTCATCTTTTTTTTTTCTTTTCTTTCTCCCGTCTGATGCAGTTGCCAACATTCTGTGGAGGGAAGAAGGTAAACAATTGTACAATATTCATGCGTCTTTGACAATCACCATGCATCTCTTACAATATTCATACCTTTTACAATCATCATAATTCATTTACAATAAATATAATATTACGTCTTTTACAATAATCATAATTATTTTACAATGATCATATTTTTTTACATTAATCATACATATTTTACTATATTTTTACTATATTATTTTACTATATGCATGCATCTTTTGTGCAGCTGTGATGTAAATACATTCATTCTAGTAGCATGTAGTAACGAGAATGTATATATATATATGTGTATATATATATATATATATATATATATATATATATATATATATATATATATATATATATATATATATATATATACACACAGTATATACAAGGTAAGTAACGCAGTAAAACGTTTATCATCCTTTTATTTTATACTTTTTGTCTTGTTTGTAAATAACCTCACAAGTCCATCTACTGTCGTCTCCATGTTACTACATGATACTACATGCTACTACATACTAATACATCCTACTACATGTTACTACATGCTACTACATGTCACTACATACTAATACATACTACTACATCCTACTACATGTTTTTCTACGTCCTACTACATCCTACTACATGATACTACATACTAGTAATACATGTCACTACATACTAATACATATTACTACGTCCTACTACATCCTACTACATGATACCACATACTAGTAATACATGTCACTACATACTAATACATACTACTACATGCTACTACATCCTACTACATGTTACTACATGATACTATATCCTACTACATGATACTACGTCATACTACATACTAGTAATTAATGCTACTACATGATACTATATCCTACTACATGTTACTACATCATACTACATACTAGTAATTAATGCTACTACATGATACTATATCCTACTACATGTTACTACATGCTAGTAATACATGTTACTGCATGATACTACATGTTACTACATCCTACTACATGATACTACATGCTAGTAATACATGTTACTGCATGCTACTACATGTTACTACGTCCTACTACATGATACTACATACTAGTAATACATGTTACTGCATGCTACTACATGTTGCTACATACTAATACATGATACTAAATGCTACTACATGATACTATATCCTACTACATGTTACTACATGATACTACATACTAGTAATACACGCTACTACATCCTACTACATGTTTCTACATCCTACTACATGTCACTACATACTAATACATACTACTACATGCTACTACATCCTACTACATGATACCACATACTAGTAATACATGTCACTACATACTAATACATACTACTACATGCTACTACATCCTACTACATGTTACTACATGATACTATATCCTACTACATGATACTACATCATACTACATACTAGTAATTAATGCTACTACATGATACTATATCCTACTACATGTTACATCATACTACATACTAGTAATTAATGCTACTACATGATACTATATCCTACTACATGTTACTACATGCTAGTAATACATGTTACTGCATGCTACTACATGTTACTACATCCTACTACATGATACTACATGCTAGTAATGCATGTTACTGCATGCTACTACATGTTACTACATCCTACTACATGATACTACATACTAGTAATACATGTTACGGCATGCTACTACATGTTACTACATACTAATACATGATACTAAATGCTACTACATGATACTATATCCTACTACATGTTACTACATGCTACTACATGTTTCTACATCCTACTACATGATACTAGTAATACATGTCACTACATACTAATACATGCTACTACATGTTTCTACATCCTACTACATGATACTACATACTAGTAATACATGTCACTACATACTAATACATGCTACTACATGTTTCTACATCCTACTACATGATACTACATACTAGTAATACATGTCACTACATACTAGTAATTAATGCTACTACATGTTTCTACATCCTACTACATGATACTACATACTAGTAATACATGTCACTACATACTAGTAATTAATGCTACTACATGTTTCTACATCCTACTACATGATACTACATACTAGTAATACATGTCACTACATACTAATACATGCTACTACATGTTTCTACATCCTACTACATGATACTACATACTAGTAATACATGTCACTACATACTAGTAATTAATGCTACTACATGTTTCTACATCCTACTACATGATACTACATACTAGTAATACACGCTACTACATACTAGTAATACATGTCACTACATACTAATACATGCTACTACATGTTTCTACATCCTACTACATGATACTACATCCTACTACATGTTACTACATGCTACTACATCCTACGTCATGTTACTACATGCTACTACATGTTACTACATGTTACTACATGCTATTACATGTTTCCACATCCTACTACATGATACTACATACTAGTAATACATGTTACAACATGTTACTACATGTTACAACATGTAGTATGTAGTACATACTACCACATGCTATTACACGCTACTACATGATACTACATCCTACTACATGCTACTACATGTCACTGTATACTAATACATACTAATACATCCTACTACATGATACTACATCCTACTACAACTTCGTACATGCTACTATATGATACTACATCCTACTACATGTTCCTACATGATACTACATACTAGTAATACATGCTACTACGTCATACTACATTCTTGTAATACACGTTACTCAATGTTACTACATGCTACTAAATAATACTACATCCTACTACATGATACTACATCCTACTACATGTTCCTACATGATACTACATACTAGTAATACATGCTACTATGTCATACTACATTCATGTACTACACGTTACTACATGATACCACGTCCTTGTACAGCATGTTACTACATGCTACAACATGGTACTACACATTGATCGATTGATCCTACTACGACATGTTACTACATCTTTCTACTACATTATACTACATCCTAGTACTGCATGTTATAACATGCTACTACGTATTACTCCATGTTCCTACATCCTAGTCCGACATGTTACAACTTTCTACTACGTGGTACTACGTGCCACAACATGCTACTACATATTACTCCATCTTCCTACATCCTAGTCCGACATGTTACTACTTTCTACTACGTGGTACTACATGCTACTACATATTACTCCATGTTCCTACATCCTAGACCGACATGTTACTACTTTCTACTACGTGGTACTACATGCTACTACATATTACTCCATGTTCCTACATCCTAGTCCGACATGTTACTAAATGCTACTACATGTTACTACGTGGTACTACATGGTACCACATCCTAGTACTGCATGTTACAACATGCTACTACATATTACTCCATGTTCCTACATCCTAGACCGACATGTTACTACTTTCTACTACGTGGTACTACATGCTACTACATATTACTCCATGTTCCTACATCCTAGACCGACATGTTACTACTTTCTACTACGTGGTACTACATGCTACTACATATTACTCCATGTTCCTACATCCTAGTCCGACATGTTAGTAAATGCTACTACATGTTACTACGTGGTACTACATGGTACCACATCCTAGTACTGCATGTTACAACATGCTACTACATATTACTCCATGTTCCTACATCCTAGTCCGACATGTTACTACTTTCTACTACGTGGTACTACATGCTACTACATATTACTCCATGTTCCTACATCCTAGTCCGACATGTTACTACTTTCTACTACGTGGTACTACATGCTACTACATATTACTCCATGTTCCTACATCCTAGACCGACATGTTACTACTTTCTACTACGTGGTACTACATGCTACTACATATTACTCCATGTTCCTACATCCTAGTCCGACATGTTAGTAAATGCTACTACATGTTACTACGTGGTACTACATGGTACCACATCCTAGTACTGCATGTTACAACATGCTACTACATATTACTCCATGTTCCTACATCCTAGTCCGACATGTTAGTAAATGCTACTACATGTTACTACGTGGTACTACATGGTACCACATCCTAGTACTGCATGTTACTACATGCTACTACATATTACTCCATGTTCCTACATCCTAGACCGACATGTTACTACTTTCTACTACGTGGTACTACATGCTACTACATATTACTCCATGTTCCTACATCCTAGTCCGACATGTTAGTAAATGCTACTACATGTTACTACGTGGTACTACATGGTACCACATCCTAGTACTGCATGTTACAACATGCTACTACATATTACTCCATGTTCCTACATCCTAGTCCGACATGTTACTACTTTCTACTACGTGGTACTACATGCTACTACATATTACTCCATGTTCCTACATCCTAGTCTGACATGTTACTACTTTCTACTACGTGGTACTACATGCTACTACATATTACTCCATGTTCCTACATCCTAGTCCGACATGTTAGTAAATGCTACTACATGTTACTACGTGGTACTACATGGTACCACATCCTAGTACTGCATGTTACTACATGCTACTACATATTACTCCATGTTCCTACATCCTAGTCCGACATGTTACTACTTTCTACTACATGGTACTACATGCTACTACATTTTACTCCATGTTCCTACATCCTAGTCCGACATGTTAGTAAATGCTACTACATGTTACTACGTGGTACTACATGGTACCACATCCTAGTACTGCATGTTACTACATGCTACTACATATTACTCCATGTTCCTACATCCTAGTCCGACATGTTACTACTTTCTACTACGTGGTACTACATGCTACTACATATTACTCCATGTTCCTACATCCTAGTCCGACATGTTACTAAATGCTACTACGTGGTAGTACATGGACTACATGTTACTACGTGGTACCACATCCTAGTACTGCATGTTACAGCATGCTACTACATGCTACGACATGTTACTACGTGGTACTACATGGTACCACATCCTAGTACTGCATGTTACAGCATGCTACTACATATTACTCCATGTTACTACGTTGTAGTACATGGTACCACATCCTAGTACTGCATGTTACAGCATGCTACTACATGTTACTACGTGGTACTACATGGTACCACATCCTAGTACTGCATGCTACTACATGCGACAACATTACTACATTGTACGACATGCTAATATACATTAGCATGTCGTAGTTTTGATTCTTTCTTGTCGTGCTTGAGGTTTGAGCGTGGGAAACATGTTCTACGTGTTTTCCGACGAGGGCGTGACCATCCTGCAGCCCGGCCAGTGTGAGATCCACAGACAAATGAAAAGGACAGAGAGGATCGTGGCGACATACGTAAGACCAGTTTGATCTACTCCCCAACGTACTTCCTTACAGGATTAGCCGCTCTTCCCCGTCACCTCCCCGTGGTCACAGCACGTCTTAGATGTAAAGGGATTACTAAATGTAATGGGATTACTCTCATCCGGCGAGGAAGCAGACGAAAAGTCTGCAAAAAGTTGCTTGTTCCGCAAAGAGGCGCGGTGTTTTACAGGCGCCGGTGATTCTATTTGAGATCAATACAAAGCCAATAAGCGACGTGTTAGCCACTTCCTGCTGCAAAAAAAAAAAGCACTTTGTGCACTTTTCAAGGCGGGGAAACGCTGGCTCAGTCATTTTCTCACTCATTGTTTTGTCACGGTAAACATGACAACATGAAAC
Organism: Entelurus aequoreus; assembly: GCF_033978785.1. Lineage (NCBI taxonomy): Eukaryota > Metazoa > Chordata > Actinopteri > Syngnathiformes > Syngnathidae > Entelurus > Entelurus aequoreus. The sequence continues at coordinate 50,505,678 of NC_084744.1, forward strand.
ATAAAAGTCCCATTATTGCATAATAGAACACTCATATTGACAATAAATGGGAATTCATTAATAATGCCAAATAAAATACAGAATATTTACATAATTACTGCACAATAATATTGTTTGTACAGCAATGACATCATATAAAATAATGTATTTACTCTTAATATTATAATTTATTTTACAAATATGAATACAAATGTTCTGCTTGGACAAAATATGTATTTGATATTATATCAGAAAGACTCCAATATAGCTTTACGAATATCAATTAAAATAGTATATTTTAATATATATATATATATATATATATATATATATATATATATATATATATATATATATATATATATATATATATATATATATATATATATATATATATATATGAATATATATATACATATATATACATATAAATGTTCTGCTTGGACAAAATATAAATTTGACTCAAATATAGCTTTATTAATATCAATTGAAATATAAATAGCATATATATATATATATATATATATATATATATATATATATATATATATACAAAAATACAAATGTTCTGCTCAAAGATAGCTTTATAAATATCAATTTAAAAAATATATCATATATGCAAATTGGCAGCCACGCTTCCGTCAGTCTACCCCAGGGCAGCTGTGGCTATGAAAGTAGCTTACCACCACCAGGTGTGAATGAATGATGGGTTTTTAACATGTAAAGCGACTTTGGGTACTTAGAAAAGCGCTATATAAATCTCAGGTATTATTATTATTATTATATATATATACAGTATATACATACATATATATATATATATATATATATATATATATATATATATATATATATATATATATATATATATATATATATATATATATATATATATATATATATATATATATATATATATATATATATATATATATTTATATAAATAAATAAATTATAAAATCTAACAAATATATATATAAAATAAAAAATAAATCAATAATTATTCATATATTTCTGTAAATCTAATCCATTATTAGTAGTATTATTATCATTCTACATTACATTACATTATATTGTTATTTTTATGTGCAAATTGCAAATGTATTTTTAAGTGAGATAAAATAAAAAATAACATACGATTAAATCATACATGAAGTAAAATGACAAATTAAATAATAATGGCATAATAAAACTCATTTATGATACCAATATATAATATGTGTTATCCACCAATCCCCCGCACCCCCCCCCCCCATATTAAGAGTTTAATTTACTAATTTACTCCTAATATTATAATTTAATTTACAAAT
>NC_084744.1:50509466-50526590 GCF_033978785.1 Entelurus aequoreus
TTTGAGGCATGTTAAAAAAAAAGAATGCACTTTGTGACTTCAATAATAAATATGGCAGTGCCATGTTGGCATTTTTTTTTCCATAACTTGAGTTGATTTATTTTGGAAAACCTTGTTACATTGTTTAATGCATCCAGCGGGGCATCACAACAAAATGAGGCATAATAATGTGTTAATTCCACGACTGTATATATCGGAATCGGTAATTAAGAGTTGGACAATATCGGATATTGGCAAAAAAGCCTTTTATCGGACATCTCTAATCGAAAGGTTCAGAGAATCTGGAGGAATCACTACACCTAAGCGGTGATATTACGATCCTTCGATACCTCAGGCGGTACTGCATCAAAAAGCGACATCAGTGTGTAAAGGATATCACCACATGGGCTCAGGAACACTTAAGAAAACCACTGTCAGTAACTACAGTCGGTCGCTACATCTGTAAGTGCAAGTTAAAACTGCAAAGCCAAAGCCATTTATCAACAACACCCAGAAAGGTTCTCAGTTCGAACATTCTATATCTTGTCTTTGCAGTCTATTCAATTGAATATAAGTTGAAAAGGAATTAGCAAATCATTGTATTATGTTTTTATTTACCATTTACACAACGTGCCAACTTCACTGGTTTTGGGTTTTGTAGTATACAAGTCATATGAGTAGAGTATGGGTGTTGCCATCCATCACTGTCCACTGGACTGCTTTGCACGTCCATGTTAGCACGAGAGAGCATCAATTCTTTCCAAATGTCAACAAAGATGATGTTCAGAAGGCTTTTTCTTGACCTTTCCTTGCGCTTGTTAAACACGAGTTAGACAACAATACCTCCACCAAGGCTTCTTAGCAGCGCCAACGTAGAATTATATGAAAGCTTCATCAAATCATGGACTTGTATTTGAAAGTCAAAACAAACAATCATGGAAAGTTGCAATTTAAATACAAATAAAGTCTCAGGGATTAAAAAATCAAAGTATTTTCCTGGTAAAATAAACAAATTCCTAACAATAGCAGTTTTTGTTCCCTCGGTGCAGGCAATAGCCACGGACGCCTTTCCTGTCAAGATGCTGTACGACAAGTCACATGACCAGGTGTGGCTGCTGGCTTGGGGGGACATGGAGAGGACACACCCCACCCTGCAGGTATGTTTACTTTCTCTCCTGGCAGATCATTTCTAGTGTAGTTCATCCATTTGTCCACCAGGTGCATCGTCTGTGCTCATTTGTTTCTCCTCTTCTTTGGAAACACGTCTGGTGGAATACATTGTAGTGGTCTTCATGTTAAAAGAACCGCAAATTCTCCAATAACAGCCGATGCCTAATAACATTTCTCTAAAGGCAAAGAGGACACGTGATTGCAATACAGCGTTGTTTAGAAAAAAAGCATTATTTGGAATTTAGCGTCAACTGGAACCAAATGTTAATTGGAATTAAGAGTTAATTGGAATTAAGTGTTATTTGGAATTAAGTGTTAATTGGAATTAAGTGTTATTTGGAATTAAGTGTTAATTGGAATTAAGTGTTAATTGGAATTAAGTGTTATTTGGAATTAAGTGTTAATTGGAATTAAGTGTTATTTGGAATTAAGTGTTAATTGGAATTAAGTGTTATTTGGAATTAAGTGTTATTTGGAATTAAGTATTAATTGGAATTAAGTGTTAATTGGAATTAACTGTTAATTGGAATTAAGTGTTATTTGGAATTAAGTGTTAATTGGAATTAAGTGTTAATTGGAATCAAGTGTTATTTGGAATCCAGCGTTCATTGGAATTATGTGTTAATTGGAATCAAGCGTTAATTGGAATCAAGCGTTATTTGGAATTAAGTGTTATTTGGAATCCAGCGTTCTTTGGAATTATGTGTTAATTGGAATTAAGCGTTAATTGAAATCAAGTGTTAATTGGAATTAAATATTAATTGGAATTAAGCGTTATTTGGAATTAAGTGTTATTTGGAATTAAGTGTTAATTGGAATTAAGTGTTATTTGGAATTAAGTGTTATTTGGAATTAAGTGTTAATTGGAATTAAGTGTTATTTGGAATTAAGTGTTAATTGGAATTAAGTGTTATTTGGAATTAAGTGTTAATTGGAATTAAGTGTTATTTGGAATTAAGTGTTAATTGGAATTAAGTGTTATTTGGAATTAAGTGTTATTTGGAATTAAGTATTAATTGGAATTAAGTGTTAATTGGAATTAACTGTTAATTGGAATTAAGTGTTATTTGGAATTAAGTGTTAATTGGAATTAAGTGTTAATTGGAATCAAGTGTTATTTGGAATCCAGCGTTCATTGGAATTATGTGTTAATTGGAATCAAGCGTTAATTGGAATCAAGCGTTATTTGGAATTAAGTGTTATTTGGAATCCAGCGTTCTTTGGAATTATGTGTTAATTGGAATTAAGCGTTAATTGAAATCAAGTGTTAATTGGAATTAAATATTAATTGGAATTAAGCGTTATTTGGAATTAAGTGTTATTTGGAATTAAGTGTTAATTGGAATTAAGTGTTATTTGGAATTAAGTGTTATTTGGAATTAAGTGTTAATTGGAATTAAGTGTTAATTGGAATTAAGTGTTATTTGGAATTAAGTGTTAATTGGAATTAAGTGTTATTTGGAATTATGTGTTAATTGGAATCAAGCGTTAATTGAAATCAAGTGTTAATTGGAATTAAATATTAATTGGAATTAAGCGTTATTTGGAATCAAGCGTTAATTGGAATCAAGTGTTAATTGGAATAAAGCGTTAATTGGATTCAAGCATTAATTGGAATCCAGCGTTAATTGGAATCCAGCATTCATTGGAATTAAGAGTTAACTGGAAGTAAGAGTTAACTGGAATTAAGTGTTAATTGGAATTAAGTGTTAATTGAAATCAAGTGTTGATTGGAATTAAGTATTAATTGGAATTAAGCGTTATTTGCAATCAAGTGTTAATTGGAATCAAACGTTAATTGGAATTAAGCATTAATTGGAATCAAGTATTAATTGGAATCCAATGTTAATTGGAATCAATCGTTAATTAAAACAATTGTTAATTTGAATTAAGCATTAACTGAAACTAAGTGTGAATTGGAATTAAGCGTTATTTGGAATCAAATGTTATTTGGAATCAAGCGTTAACTGGAATCAGGCGTTAATTTGAATCTGGCGTTAATTGGAATCAAATGTTGGATTAAATCAAGCGTTATTTTGAATTAATTGTTAAACATTACTTGGAATCAAGTGTGAATTGGAATCCATCATTAATTAAAATCAATTGTTAATTTGAATTAAGCGTTAACTGAAACAAAGTGTGAATTGGAATCAAGTGTTATTTGTAGGGGTGTAACGGTACACAAAAATGTCGGTTGGGTACGTACTTTGGTTTAGAGGTCACGGTTGGGTTCATTTTCAGTACAGTAAGAAAACAACAAAATATACCTTTCTTCTTCTTCTTCTTCTTCTTCCTCCCCATGAGGCCAAACAAAAGCCACATGCAGTAAAAAAAAAAAGGAACAATTCCACAACTTAGTTTGCTTGTTGGGCAGCGAGAGACAGAATTCGACTGCATTTTGTATTTATTTTTTTGTTCTGAAACAAAAAAGAAGAAAAGAACAAACAAACTTTAAGTCGGAAAAAGTGGAAATGTGGAATAAAGTCATTTCACTTTGCTGATTATGGTGATGATAATGATGGATTATTAGAGGGCAGTCACACTTTTCTAGCCAGACAAAGCCCTAGACACACCTTGTACTCTCTGCAGTTGAGTAGGAGGTCCCCCCGGCCACTACTTAAGGAACTGGTGTCAAGGTGGAGCAGCTTGTCTTTGGAATAAAAAGGCGCCGACTCGGCATGAGGAGACGGGCAGACATCAGCGAATAAGACGTCTTATCGGGGGAAGCGAGGCCAGGCGGGGGTCACCATTTCAGCCGCTGGCGTCTTGCACCTTTACCGATGTTTATCACACGGATGATGTACGAGGACGCCGACTTATCCTCCTGGCCACATGCTGAAAGGTTGCGTGTTCACGCGGACGCCATGCAGCGCCCCCTGTGGCCAAAGGAGTGCATTTATTTGTGAAAGAATACTTTATCCAGTGTTTCCCATAAACTGCCAACATACCTGTGGCGGAGGGGGCGTGGTCACATGACATCATCGAGTAATTTGCATAATTTACTACAATGATATGATTTTCTCTAAAAAGGCTCAAAAAATGTATACTTACTAATTAATAATAACAGTTTTGTTTTAAACGTCCATCCATTTTACAATATAATTACAACACTTTATGTACATATTTATATACAGATTTGAACAATAAGTTATTCACTGAAATATATTTATTAATCGTGTTTCTTACAAAAAATATATCTTGTAAAATATAAAAGCTAAAATGTCTTTTAAAGCTCTGCCCCTTTAATTAGTGCATACTAAATAATTTAACTTTAGCCTACTACTACAACCATATTATTTACCAGCAACATAAAGTGAAACAGAGGCAGAGGTGTCCTGCCACAGTCAGTAACAAATAAACAGAAAACAGTAGTGGTCAAATACAAATAAGGCAACAAGAGAAGTATCCCACACTTCTCTTTTGTAAAGTAAATCTGAACAGCCTATATGGGCATCTACATCAACTATATGATTTGCCTGAGAAGCTGGACAGGACAACAACAACAAAAAAAGTAATTTTTTTTATTATTTTTTTATTTTTATTTGTGGCGGACGTAATTCTTTCGTGGCGGGCCGCCACAAATAAATGAATGTGTGGGAAACACTGTTTATCTCATAAGGTTACTGTGGAAGTCGCTTCCTAGCAGTTCCACCGAAGACACGGCACAAGAGCCACGCGTGCAGTTTTTAATACTCAAATTGTCTCAACAAAGTTCCCCTCCCCCAGACACGTGACTTTTCAGTCACGTCCGTATCCTCTCGCCCTCTCTGCTCCCGGTCGCTCACTGTTAAAGACAATAATAATAATAGATTTTATTTGTAAAAAGCACTTTATATTGAGTAAACAATCTCAAAGTGCTACAGTGTATTAAAAAAAAAAAAATTTTAAAAAGATAATAAAGAAATAAAATAAAAATAAAACTACAACAGCCAAATAGCTATAGCTAGCATGCACACATATATAAAAAGAAGGGCTTTTAAGCCTTTTTTAAAGGCATCCACAGTCTGTGGTGCCCTCAGGTGGTCAGGGAGAGCCTTCCACAGACTGGGAGCGGCGGAGCAGAAAGACAACAGATGATTAGACAACTCGTACCACCTGGGAAATCTAATCACCTGCCTAGCTGTGTCTCGCCGTCAGCACTGCCACGCCCCCGTCTGATGGTGCTCTGTCGTCAGCACCGTGGACAGAGGCGGTGACCTTTGCTCCTGCACTCTCCCTCCACAGTTACGTTTAAAAACAAACATTTATTCAGCAATGACGTCATCGCGTGTACTTAATCGGCCAATCAGATTGCTCTGAAGTAACTTGGGGACTTATTTACACTTTTTTTAACGACTTATTCATGCATGTAACAATCACTCGTCGTGTTGCGTAATTCGGGGGTGTCCAAAGTGCGGCTCATGATTTTACGGCCCCTGGCGAATCAAATAAATGAATAATTTGATATCATATTCATTTGCTTTGTCAGGTATCACATGTAGTTAGTGCAGAATAACAAAAAAAGCGGACTAAACATATCAGGAACAATGTAAAGTTTTCCAATTAGATCAAAACTTGGACTCAAAGATGTGTAGCGTTCACATTTTAACTGATACGGCACCGATTTTCCATATTTTTGTGTGCTTATGTGACGATAAATATTAATTTGTTTAATAATCAAATGTTTTTTATTTGAGCTGATAATAACTGTGCTGTATATTTTGTTTTCTTACACTTCTGAGTGTTATTTGCATGTATGCATTCATTCAGTTGGTCCTAGGTGTGTTGCCGTAGTCAGGAAGTAGTCTTTGCCATTAAGTTGTCTTTAGTTGAGTCCTACGAAGTGTTTCTACTGTAAGTATTGTACTTATTACGCACCAGCTGTTTGATGTAGTCTTCATTAACGCATCCACAGGTGTAGAAATCGCCATGTAAAATCGCTAATGCTAATCGGTAGCATGTCAATAATATATCCAATGTAAGTTAGGGCATTTTAAAACTTACTTTTGAGTGCTTTCTATCAGGCATACTTTCTTTGTTGGCGTGGAAAAGTACGACATAACAGAGGCAGTCAGGAAGTAGTCTTTGCCATTAAGTTGTCTTAAGTTGAGTCCTACAAAGTGTTTCTACTGTAAGTATTGTACTTATTACGCACCAGCTGTTTGATGTAGTCTCATTAACACATCTGCAGGTGTGGAAATCGCCATGTAAAATCGCTAATGCTAATCAGTAGCATGTCAATAATATATCCAGTGTATTTTAAAAAGTGGAGTCTTACTTTTGAGGGCATTCTACCAGGCATACTTGCTTTGTTGGCATGGAAAATTACGACATGACTTTAAAGCAGTCAGGTATAAAAGTACGACTGTTTGCCCGCCAAGTGCTTGGTCCGGTGCGGAGTTTGCAACCGGAGGTGACGTCATTTGATTTGACGTGTATTGGTACTTTGTAGTATCAACGGAATTTGCCCAGTACTTATAAAAGTACGGAATTTTGTAACCTTTTGGAGTTGGAACTACATTAGATTTGAGCATCTTCAGGAAAATCGAGTCCAGATGCTTTTAATTGACCTGTCATGTAAAGAAAAAGTGCAATTTAAAAAGGATAAAATACATGAAATTATTGTAACTTCTGGTTAAATTTAATTTCAATCGTTGGAACTGAGCATGACACGCCTTTGAGTCACTTGTCATCCCTGATAGTCGTCACTGAGGGCAAAATTCGCCCATTGAACACAACGTGAGCTGCAGACGTGAGCGACGCACGACGCGTTAAGCCGCCACTCGATGTCCTTCTCCTCCCGCTCAAGCTGAGCAAGCAAAAAGCACAGACAAGGACGTGTGGTGCATTCATGGACATCGGGTCATTACAGTTTTTTCATCTGATTTTTTTTTTTTTTTTTTTTGCACAAAGATCTTATCCCGCTGAAAATGTGGAGAATCACCTTATTCAGGGATTCCTAAACTTTTTGATCTCAGAACCCAACTTTCCCACTACAGAGGGGCCCGGGGCCCCACTCAAATATTAACACTGAATTAGTATTCTTACGCTTGGTTTTAATCATATTCAATAATTATTCAAATTTACAGTTTACAACCTTGTCCAATGATATGAAAGCATGTTTAATCACAAAGATTATTATTTATTTGACACACAAACCTTAGGCTTAGGTCAGGCTGATTGCAAAAATAAATACTACACAAATGTACTGCACAAGAAGGGACTCAAATAAATAAAAATTAAAAAAAAGTGAATAAAAGACACTGGTCGCTCCCAAGTTCTTTTGGATGACACGTATGTTGAGTAAAAAGGACCACCGAGACAGAATAGTACTTGGCCAAGTTTTACTAAAGCTTTAGGAGACCAGCCCTTTACGACGCCACAATAGCATCGGCAAGCGAGGTCTAAATTCAAACAAAACGAGCCCCTCTCGCCCAGAAAGGAGCGCAGCTGCTTCTTCAAAACAGACAAGGAACTGGCCAAAACAGCTCTGTGAGCCGACAAACAGGAGCCCTTAAGGCAAAACAAAGAATTTACTAGCGGACATAAGATAAAAGCGAGGAGGTCACGAGAAGACCCACTACATGGGAAAATACCAGCTGTTTTAATCATTTAAAAAAACACTTAAAAATATCTCATTCTCACAGCTTACAATTATGTTGTGCACAAATTAAATCAAGCAATTTAATCATGAATATGTATCAATAATATTTAAGTGCCAATAAAAATACAGCTTCACCACTTTAGTCATAGTTTTTGTGCTTAAGAAACTCTCTTTATGACTTTATCTCCAGACTTCTTCTGTTTGGTTTGATATTGTCGTTACTGCCACAAGTGGTGGAAAAGTGTATTACAACTGAGTACCCTTCACAGCTGAGAAACAAGATATTTTTTGGGCGGTCCTCAGTGGTCCCCAACCTTTTTGTAGCTGCGGACCGGTCAACGCTTGAAAATGACCGGGGGGGGGGGGGGGGGGGGGGGGGTTGAAATGTATTTATTTATTTATTTTTATTTTTTATTTTTTTATTTTTTTCCATAAAGAAATACAATCATGTGTGCTTACGGACTGTATCCCTGCAGACTGTATTGATCTATATTGATATATAATGTATATATTGTGTTTTTTATGTTGATTTAACAACAAAAAAAAAGTTTTTTTTTTTTTTTTAATTTCTTGTGCGGACCGGTACTGGGCCGCGGCCCGGTGGTTGGGGACCACTGGGCAGTGTTTTTCAACACACTGGTGTGCCGTGAGATACAGTCTGGTGTGCCGTGGGGGATGATCTAATTTCACCTGTTTGGGTTATAAATATGTTTTGCAAATCAGTAATTATAGTCTGCAAATGATGTGTTGTTGTTGAGTGTCGGTGCTGTCTAGAGCTCGGCAGAGTAACCGTGTAATACTCTTCCATATCAGTAGGTGGCAGCCGGTAGCTAATTGCTTTGTAGATGTCGGAAACAGTGGGAGGCAGGGTGCAGGTAAAAAGGTGTCTAATGCTTAATCCAAAAATAAACAAAAGGTGAGTGCCCCTAAGAAAAGGCATTGAAGCTTAGGGAAGGCTATGCAGAACAAAACTAAAACTGAACTGGCTACAAAGTAAACAAAAACAGAATGCTGGACGACAGCAAAGACTTACGGTGGAGCAAAGACGGCGTCCACAAAGTACATCCGAACATGACATGACAATCGACAATGTCCCCACAAAGAAGGATAAAAACAACTGAAATATTCTTGATTGCTAAAACAAAGTAGATGCGGGAAATATCGCTCAAATGAAACTGCTACAGGAAAATACCAAAAAAAGAGAAAATGCCACCAAAAAACTAAAACACTACACACAGGAAAACAGCAAAAAAAACTCCAAATAAGTCAGGGTGTGATGTGACAGGTGGTGATAGTACACCTACTTTGAGACAAGAGCTATAGTGAGGCATGCTTGGTTACGGTTTAAAGTCATATCCAACAATTGCGACAACGACTTTACTGTCAACTGAGTTTACCTTTTTAATGATTTCTGCTGGTGGTGTGCCTCCGCATTTTTTCACCGCAAAAAATGTGCCTTGGCTCAAAAAAGGTTGAAAAACACTGCTCTAGGGGGCACTCTTGGTTAAGAAACCCATCCATCCAGCCATTTTCAACCGCTTGTCACTTTTGGGGTGGCGGGGGAGTGCTGGAGCCTATCTCAGCTGCATTTAGGCATGTAGGCGGGGTACACCCTGGACAAGTGGTCACCTCATCGCAGATGGGGGGGACGGTGTGGCGCGGTTGGGAGAGTGGCCGTGCCAGCAACCTGAGGGTTCCTGGTTCAATCCCCACCTTCTACCAACCGCGTCACGTCCGTTGTGTCCTTGAGCAAAGACACTTCACCCTTGCTCCTGATTGTGGTTAGGGCCTTGCATGGCAGCTCCCGCCATCAGTGTGTGAATGGGTGAATGTGGAAATATGGTTAAGAAACACCGACCTAAATTATTCTAATCAAGCATTTAATTTGATGTTCGACCTGCAGGTGATTCCTCAAGCCAGCGTTGGAGAAGTCCATCACGCCATGCGCACCACCTTCCAGCGGGTCGACGACTTCTTCATCCCGCCGACCAACCTCATCATCACTCACGTGAGGTAAAGACCCGCCGCCTCTGACCCCGTCTGAGCTGGCTAATGAGAATGCTAATGAGACGGTCGATACGTATTAGCCAGACGGCGAAGGCTATTAACCTTCCCTTTTTGAACTCTGCCCCCCCCCCGCAGGTTCGCCTTCATCTTCCTCAAAGACGAGCCCGCCGTCCACAAGGTGGACCTGGAGACCTTCCGCCGGGTGAAGACGATAAGCTTGAAGAACCACAGCTGCGTCCCGGCCGGCATGGCGTACACGCACCTGAGCGGCGTCTACTTCGTCCAGTGCCAGACCAGAGGACGCCCGCGGGCTCCGCCCCTGCTCCTCATCGACAGCGTGACGGACGCGGTCATCGGGCCCAACGTCGGCGGCGGCCGCCGCGCCTTCGTGTCGCCGGACGGCCGCTACATCGTGACGTCCGACCCCGGCGGCGCCAAGCTGAGAGTACAGACGGTGTCTTTCCAGGGAGAGATGAGTCTGAAACTGGAAGTGGACGACCCCGTTGCCGTGTCGGACCTCATTTTCCAGCCGTCCTTCGCCGAGTCCAACAGATACGTGGCGGTGGCGTCCTCGGACTCCACCACAGACCTCCTGTTCGCCGATCTATCCTCGGGTCACGCCGAGGTCCTCCGGGGCCTCAAGGAGCCCCTAGACCCTCAGACCTGGCCCTGGGGGGGTCCTCACAGGGTGGTGGTCTCCAGCGGCTTGTTCGGACAGTACCTCCTCACGCCGTCGGCCCAGTCCCTCTTCATCCTGAACGGCAAGCAAAGAACGCCGCACTGCGAGGTGTCGGACATCAAGAGAGGGAACACGGTGGTATGGGTGGGCGAGGTATGAGTCCACCGGCTAAAAAGAAAAGGAAAAAACATCCCCAGGTTTAGGGATGATGTTCGAAACCGGTTCTCTCCCGGTTGTTCGATAAGAAAAGAACCGATTCCATGGACTCGAATCCCTTTTTGAGAACCGGTTCCCGTTATCGAGGCCACTATAGTAAAGAAAAAGAGTTGGTTCTTTATTCGAATCCCTGGGAACGAATCCCGTCCCACAGGAAACGCCCTGTGGGACATCACAGGAAATGACGTAATTTCCTGTGATGTCACACAAGCAGCAAAAATAATGGACAGTTTTTCTGTAAAATCCCACTTAATATACTTTGGGTTACAACAGTCAATATTTATTTATTTTATTTTTTTAGGGGGGGTAACAGTCAATATTTATTTATTCATTTTATTTTTTTTCTTATAAAATAAAAGTGAGCTTTTGTTAAACCAAATATTGTGTTTTTTTTCCATATACAACAACTTATCTGGACTCGACAAGAGAATCGATAAGGAATCGGTTCAATAAGAGGATTCGATAATGGGCTCGAACTCGATAATTTCTTATCAAACATCATCCCTACCTAGGTTTGAGTATTTCCGGATTCCCGTGGTCGTGGACTCAAGCTGGGGGGGACTGAGCAAGGAGGGTAACTCATAAATTGGAGATTATGTTAAAAAAAAAAAAAAAACCCCGAATAGAGTAAATTGTTGTGATATTCCTGCTGGAAGAAAGTGTCAATGGCGTCCAGTCCAGTAACTCCAGAATTGTACATTATTGCACTTCTTCCATCACAGCAAGTAGGTACCTGGTTACCAAACAGCAAACTATGCACAACGCTCACTTTTTTAGACGGAAGAAAGCTTTCCGATCCTTTTTTGTTTGGTCGTCTTCACCAGTGCTGCGTGTGATAGCCACCGACTGTCCGCCTCGTCCGTGCGTCCTCCCCCCTCCGGTAGCCTCCATGTCGCGTAGCACCTCGTCTTTTCCAAAGACCCCCCCACCCCCTTTGTTCGGTCACGGGAGTAAAACCAACCAGCAGCCGACGACAACATCTTGTCTTTTAGCCATGTGTCCATCTTCACGTCATGACCAAAATGCTTTGGAAGCGGGGTCTCTTCGATTAAGGCTGTGAGCATTTGAACGAGTAACCACAGGGCTGGAAAGTGTCGCGTGGAAACGCGATGCATCATGGGTAGGATGTCCGATAAATGCTTTAAAATGTAATATCGTAAATTATCGGTATCGTGTTTTTTTATTATCGGTATCGGTTTTTTTTTTAGTTTTTTTTTTTGTTTGTTTTTTAATTAAATCAACATAAAAAACACAAGATACACTTACAATTAGTGCACCAACCCCAAAAAAACTCCCTCCCCATTCACACTCATTCACACAAAAGGGTTGTTTCTTTCTGTTATTAATATTCTGGTTCCTACATTATATATTAGGGGTGTGGGAAAAAATCGATTCGAATTCGAATCGCGATTCTCACGTTGTGCGATTCAGAATCGATTCTCATTTAAAAAACATCTATTTAAAACATTTTTATTTATTTTTTTTATTGTATTTTTTTTAATTAATCAATCCAACAAAACAATACACAGCAATACCATAACAATGCAATCCAATTCCAAAATATATATATATAAAAAAAATATATTTTATATTTTATATTATCGGCCGATAAATGCTTTAAAATGTAATATCGGAAATTATCGGTATTGTTTTTTTTATTATCGGTATCGGGTTTTTTTTGTTTTTTTTTATATCAATATATATCAATACAGTCTGCAAGGGATACAGTCCGTAAGCACACATGATTGTGCGTGCTGCTGGTCCACTAATAGTACTAACCTTTAACCGTTAATTGTACTCATTTTAATTAATTACTAGTTTCTATGTAACTGTTTTTATATTGTTTTACTTTCTTTTTTATTCAAGAAAATGTTTTAATTTATTTATCTTATTTTATTGTATTAATTTTTTTAAAAAGGACCTTACATTTGGACAACCATGCCTGGTTGTCCAAATTAGGCATAATAATGTGTTAATTCCACGACTGTATATATCGGTATCTGTTGATATCGGTATCGGTAATTAAGAGTTGGACAATATCGGCAAAAAAGCCATTATCGGACATCCCTAATCATGGGTCTTACTAGCATATTTACATTGGGTCGAATGCAAGACTCTGTCCTAAAGTTGTCTTTTGTTTTCTTAAACTAGTTCCGAAAATGGCGTGAATGTGCGAGATTTGCTCGAAATCTGCCTTGTGGTTAGAGTGTCCGCCCTGAGATCGGTAGGTCGTGAGTTCGAACCCCCGGCCGAGTCATACCAAAGACTATAAAAATGGGACGCATTACCTCGGTGTTTGTCAGTGGAGAGGGGGTGTGACGTTCACATGTTGTCAATATTCAGGGTTTTATCGTTCATAGTTAATATCGTAAATCACACATTCTTTATTTTCATGTACTTTCTGGGTGTCTCATTCAGTAAAAAAAAAATACAATTCCATTTTGTTTTTTTAAGAGGTCTGTCATAAAAATGTTTGCATTCAATCAGACATTATTGTGAGGTTGTGTATTAGTGTTCCTAAAAATAGATATACCGACCCTTAGACACATTTTTTTCTGTAAATTTGGCCCCCGGGTCAAAATAATTGCCCAGGCCTGGTATAGATGATCAGATCTCCTTCCAAACTGATATGAGGCTTTAAGGTTGGGGTCTGATCATAACTAGACGTTGATATCTGCTCTGTGGCCTAGTGGTTAGAGTGTCTGCCCTGAGACTGGAAGGTTGTGAGTTCAAACCCCGACCGAGTCATACCAAAGGACTATAAAAATGGGACCCGTTACCTCCCTGCTTTGCACTCAGCATCAAGGGTTGGAATTGGGGGTTAAATCACCAAAAATGATTCCCCTGCTCCCCTCACCTCCCAGGGGGTGGAAAAAGGTCAAATGCAGGGGGTAATTTCCCCACACCTAGTGTGTGTGTGACTATCAGTGGTACTTTGACTATAAAAGCCAAGGAAGTCGGATTATTGAGCGACTTAAGAGACGATGAATATAGCAGCCGTGAGACGATCAAACATGACTTTTAACGCCATCACCTGGTACGTGTTGGTGTGGTCACGGCATTTTCACACTGGTACGTTTGAATCGCAGCCTGTTTTATTCTGCTACATCCGTATCTTAAGCTGCTAAGCCAAGCCTGGGCAATTATTTTGACTCGTGGGGCCAAATTTAGAGAAAAAAAATGTCTTATCTATTTTTAGGAACACTAATACAAAACCTCACAATAATGTCTGATTGAATGCTAAAAACGTTATGACAGACCACCTTAAAAAACGGAATGACATTTTCTAATTTTTTTACTGAATGATACACCCAGAATGTACATAAAATAATGTGTGATTTACAATATTAACTATGAACGATAAAACACTGAATATTGACAACATATGAACGTCACACCCCCACCCGGTGGACACATTTTACAATCAAGCGAAACGCAACAAAAATGCAACAAACAGCGAAATATAAACGCGAAGGGTAAAAAAAATAATTATATCTGATACATCACTAAGCTATGGAACCCCTAAAGGGACATGGAGGAAATTATTTTTTTAATAATTTTTTTTATTGATTTTTATTTTTTTAGACATGTATCTCGTGCGCACGAGAAACTTTTTATAAAGTTATACAAAAAAACAAAACAAATATTATAATTGGGTTTTTTTTTTTTTTTTAAGACATGTATCTCGTGCGCACGAGAAAGTTTCTCTTGCGCACGAGATACATGTCTAAAAAATATATATATAAAAATAAAAACATTTTTTTATTTTTTTTTTAAGACATGT
Organism: Entelurus aequoreus; assembly: GCF_033978785.1. NCBI lineage: Eukaryota > Metazoa > Chordata > Actinopteri > Syngnathiformes > Syngnathidae > Entelurus > Entelurus aequoreus. The sequence goes on from NC_084744.1 coordinate 50,523,885, forward strand.
ATCTCGTACGCAGAAGGAACTTTTGATAAAGTTATTAAAAAAATAAAATAATATTTTTTTTTCTTTTTCGTGTGGACAAGAAACTTTCTCGTGCGCACGAGATACATGGCTAAAAAAAATTAAATAAATTAAAAATTATTTTAAAAAATATTTTTTTTTTATAACTTAAAAAGTTTCTCGTGCGCACGAGATACATGTCTTGAAATAATTTTATTTTTTTTATTTTTTTTAAATGTCCCCCATGTCCCTTTAGGGGCTCCTACTAAGCTTTAGAACTTTGTTGTAAAAAATGTCCTTCCGCATCTGTCCCTGACACCCGCATTTCAGGCTCACCACCCACACTGCTTGGTGCCTGGTCTGAGCTGCTGTGACTTAGATTACCATAGTAACTAATTAAATTACCATAGTAACTAATTAGATTACCATAGTAACTAGTATGTCATGCAAAAGCGCAGATCCCAACCATTGAAATACTTTGTATAGTTCAAGACTTACGGTCATTTGAAAACATCATAATGGCAGCTACAGTTTCCATTTTAAAGATCTAAAAAACTTATTTGGGACTATCCGGCGGGCCAGATTGAAAATCTTAATTTTCCCAGGTCTGTGCTGAACTAAGGTAGCTACGGGTTACAGACAATGTACTGTGTTTGAGGGAATAAATAGCAATACCCCTATTCATGGATCAATCACTGAGAAGACATTAATGCGCAGTGTATTTCAGGTTTGAAATATATTTAGTTTGAAACAAGTTTCTCCAGGAGACGCCACAGAGGGACTAGTCCTGTTGACACACCCGGGAAAGGACGACGGTCTTCTCTTTCTAATGTCAAATCTCGCACACACCCAACGTTGGTTTGTCCGTGAGCCTTTACAGACTTGGCATTCCGAAATGACCGAGATACAAGACACGTGCTCATTTGGATCGAACACACCAATTGTACTTATTTTTAAGGGGGCGAGTCTTTGAAACAAGGTACAGTTTTTTTTTTTTATAAAGTCCCTCGATTTTTGTTCTTTTGTACGATCCATTTTAATCCAGTTTATTCATCTCTTTGACGTAAACAATAACTTTGTCCAACAACAATGGCTACCCATGCCCCACAATGCATTGCAAAATCCTGTGCCCTTACAAGCCCTATATGGTGTCAAAACAATGCCAAAATCTGCGCTCGAAAAAAAAAACATTATGTCCGCGCCGACTGTGTGGACGCGCAAATAGAGAGTAACAGGTTCTCTCGGATTAGTCCGAAAACTGAAGACTTCAATTCAACTCAGATTTTGGCACCGTATATGTAATCCACACAGACTTCATGAAATCATTAATACTATAAACAACTTTTTAAAAACTGCCTGTTAGCGACGTAGCTAAAAACAAAAATAAACAATAGTATAACACAAGTGAAAAATGAGTAAAGCAAGACAGTTGTGTTCCTTTTATCAACAGCAAAACCATTAACATGGAGCTTCATGCTAATGCTAATGCTAATGCTGAGACGCTAGCAGTGTTTTGATTGATTGATTGATTGAGACTTTTATTAGTAGATTGCACAGTACAGTACATATTCCGTACAATTGACCACTAAATGGTAACACCCGTGTAAGTTTTTCAACTTGTTTAAGTCGGGGTCCACATTAATCAATTTATGGTAGTGTAGCGATATGATGTCATTCGTAAATGTATTGTAAAATACCATGGATTAGACAGGTTAGCGAATAACATCGGATCGATCCGATTATAAGACGAACATAAAACCGAACATCTTGTATTTAGAGGAAAGCAAAACGGAACCCTTTAAAGCACTTTTCCGAACGGACGCCGTCTCTCCACGAGCCTCGTTTATAGGTTAATGCGCACCAAAAAGTGAAACGTACATACGTAATTTCCTTATCCTTCCCTTGTATAGAAAAATTCTATGCAGAATAGGCTACCTATTTCTACGCACCCCTTAAAGCACGCGTAGAGCTCACGCTAAGTTTTTCAGATTCAGGAATCAGGGACTCCTAAGGCTCATACTCGCATAAAACATCACATCACAATAAAATACAATAGTACCTCAACCTACGAGCCTGATGGGTTCCGTGAGAAAGTTCGTAACACTGAAATGTCGTATCCCATTGAAATGAATGCGATCAATCAATCAATGTTTACTTATATAGCCCTAAATCACGAGTGTCTCAAAGGGCAATCAGGGCAAGAAAAAACTCAAACCAATGGGATGACAATGAGTTGAAATTAATTTAATCGGACATCCCGAAATTAGCATAATTTCAACATGTATGGCCGAGAGAGACAAGCAGTAGAAAATGGATGCCTTTTAAAAATGTAAAGTAATTTTCAATCCTTAAACTATTGACCGTATTCATAAGCTACTTAGCCCATATATGGAATATTACGGGAGAGTAGTGAGAGGAAGTCTTCTACGCAGGCGGGAATTATAAAGAGCAAGTGCGGGCAACAAGTGTGTGCAGCTAGCATTTATAGTTCGGAGTATTTGTGGCCGTTCAAAGTGTTTTATGAAAGAATCCAAATAAGGTCACAGGTGTGTGTGAAGGACTAAGAGGATGTTTGGCGCCACCTACTGATTTCTATGTGTAAGTCTCTAAACAACCCGACTTTTTCTAGGGACAAAAATGCCGTCTTAAAAGTCGGATCGTTACGGTAAAGAGTATTCGGGTTCTCGAATTGACGTTCTTGATGTCGTA
>NC_084744.1:50526610-50544110 GCF_033978785.1 Entelurus aequoreus
ATCGAAGGTCCGTAATATCATCGCTTGCGTGCAGTGATTTCTCCAGATTCTCTGAACCTTTTGATGATATGACGGACCGTAGATGGTGAAATCCCTAAATTCCTTGCAATAGCTGGTTGAGAAATGTTGTTCTTAAACTGTTGGACAATTTTCTCACGCATTTGTTCACAAAGTGGTGACCCTCGCCCCATCCTTGTTTGTGAATGACTGAGCTGGAAGCTGCTGTTATACCCAATCATGGCACCCACCTGTTCCCAATTAGCCTGTTCACCTGTGGGATGTTCCAAATAAGTGTTCGATGCGCATTCCTCAACTTTCTCAGTCTTTTTTGCCACTTGTGCCAGCTTTTTTGAAACATGTTGCAGGCATCAAATTCCAAATGAGCTAATATTTGCAAAAAATAACAATGTTTTCCAGTTCGAACGTTAAGTATCTTGTCTTTGCAGTCTAGACAAACCGGGTATTTGTCTGAGCCGCCATTACTTGGGATGTGACAATATTGACGGACGGCACAGCACGAAGACGGTCCGTGACTCTGGCGTCATTTTAAAGATAAACCGTCTACTGATTGTCACTGCACGATCTGTACCAAAAGACACGATTGGTCAACGCATGCGCGAAGACAACATCACTTCCTGTTGTTCATGACCTGTTACCATGGTTTCCTTTTTTTTAATCTTAATTTAACTAATTATGTCATATAAAAGGTTACATTCCAAAACAAAACAGATGTTACTTAAGAATAAAGTACTTATTTTAAAACCGTACAGAAACTTGAACGATGTGCTCAGCAACCTTAAAGGGGAACTGCGCTTTTTTTGGGGGAATGTTGCCTATTGTTTACAATCATTATTAGGGACAAGAAGACAAAAGTTTTTTGTTTTTTTGCATTCTAACATGTAAAAACCGTCTCGTTCTTAGTGGCTAGCAATGCAGCTAATGGGAGCAATCAAATTGACATCTAAATCACTTTTAAAATGCATTCAAAAACTGTCAACAATAGTTAAAGTTAAAGTACCAATGATTGTCACACACACTAGGTGTGGTGAAATTTGTCCTCTGCATTTGACCCATCCCCTTCTTCACCCCCTGGGAGGTGAGGGGAGCAGTGAGCAGCAGCAGTGGCCGCGCCCGGGAATCATTTCTGGTGATTTAACCACCAATTCCAACCTTTGATGCTGAGTGCCAAGCAGGGAGGTAATGGGTCCCGTTTTTATAGTCGGTCGGGGTTTGAACTCACGACTAGAGATGTCAGATAATGGCTTTTTTGCCGATATCCGATATTCCGATATTGCCTAACTCTTGATTACCGATTCCGATATCAACCGATACCAATATATACAGTCGTGGAATTAACACATTATTATGCCTAATTATGTTGTGATACCCCGCTGGATGCATTAAACAATGTAACAAGGTTTCCAAAATAAATCAACTCAAGTTATGGGAAAAAAATGCCAACATGGCACTGCCATATTTATTATTGAAGTCACAAAGTGCATTATTTTTTTTTAACATGCCTCAAACAGCAGCTTGGAATTTGGGCCATGCTCTCCCTGAGAGAGCATGAGGAGGTTGGGGGGGTAGAGGGTAGCGGGGGGGGGGGGTGTATTGTAGCGTCCCGGAAGAGTTAGTGCTGCAAGGGATTCTGGGTATTGTTCTGTTGTGTTTATGTTGTGTTTATGTTGTGTTACGGTGCGGATGTTCTCCGGAAATGTGTTTGTCATTCTTGTTTGGTGTGGGTTCACAGTGTGGCGCATATTTGTAACAGTGTTAAAGTTGTTTATACGGCTACCCTCAGTGTGACCTGTATGGCTGTTGACCAAGTATGGCTTACATTCATTTGTGTGTGTGAAAAGCCGTAGATATTATGTGATTGGGCCGGCACGCAAAGGCAGTGCCCTTAAGGTTTATTGGCGCTCTGTACTTCTCCCTACGCCCGTGTACCACTCCGTACAGCGGCGTTTTTAAAAGTCATAAATTTTACTTTTTGCAACCGATTCCGATAATTTCCGATATTACATTTTAAAGCATTTATCGGCCGATAATATCGGCAGTCCAATACTATCGGACATCTCTACTCACGACCTACCGATCTCAGGGCGGACACTCTAACCACAAGGCCACTGAGCAGGTGGGCAAGTAATGGGCAAGCTACTTGGAAATTGTAGTAAGCTAAGCTACAAGTTACTCTCGATTAAATGTAGCTAAGCTACAGGGGAAGCTATCCCGCAGAATTGTAGCAAGCTACACTGCAAAAGTATCTTGCCACATCAAAGCTACATTTAACGGCATTTCTATCCATGGGCCCACATGTATAATAAATAATGATAAATGATAAATATCAATGATAATGTACAAACCCTGTTTCCATATGAGTTGGGAAATTGTGTTAGATGTAAATATAAACGGAATACAATGATTTGCAAATCATTTTCAACTCATATTCAGTTGAATATGCTACAAAGACAACATATTTGATGTTCAAACTGATAAAAACTTTTTTTTTTGCAAATAATCATTAACTTTAGAATTTGATGCCAGCAACACGTGACAAAGAAGTTGGGAAAGGTGGCAATAAATACTGATAAAGTTGAGGAATGCTCATCAAACACTTATTTGGAACATCCCACAGGTGTGCAGGCTAATTGGGAACAGGTGGGTGCCATGATTGGGTATAAAAACAGCTTCCCAAAAAATGCTCAGAAAGGATGGGGTGAGGTACACCCCTTTGTCCACAACTGCATGAGCAAATAGTCAAACAGTTTAAGAACAACGTTTCTCAAAGTGCAATTGCAAGAAATTTAGGGATTTCAACATCTACGGTCCATAATATCATCAAAAGGTTCAGAGAATCTGGAGAAATCACTCCACGTAATGAATGACCGTGACCTTCGATCCCTCAGACGGCACTGTATCAAAAACCGACATCAATCTCTAAAGGATATCACCACATGGGCTCAGGAACACTTCAGAAAACCACTGTCACTAAATACAGTTTGTCGCTACATCTGTAAGTGCAAGTTAAAGCTCTACTATGCAAAGCCAAAGCCATTTATCAACAACATCCAGAAACGCCGCCGGCTTCTCTGGGCCCGAGATCATCTAAGATGGACTCATGCAAAGTGGAAAATTGTTCTGTGGTCTGACGAGTCCACATTTCAAATTGTTTTTGGAAATATTCGACATCGTGTCATCCGGACCAAAGGGGAAGCAAACCATCCAGACTGTTGTCGACGCAAAGTTGAAAAGCCAGCATCTGTGATGGTATGGGGGTGCATTAGTGCCCAAGGCATGGGTAACTTACACATCTGTGAAGGCACCATTAATGCTGAAAGGTACATAAAGGTTTTGGAACAACATATGCTGCCATCTAAGCGCCGTCTTTTTCATGGACGCCCCTGCTTATTTCAGCAAGACAATGCCAAGCCACATTCAGCACGTGTTACAACAGCGTGGCTTCGTAAAAAAAGAGTGCCGGTACTTTCCTGGCCCGCCTACAGTCCAGACCTGTCTCCCATCGAAAATGTGTGGCGCATTATGAAGCGTAAAATACGACAGCGGAGACCCCGGACTGTTGAACGACTGAAGCTCTACATAAAACAAGAATGGGAAAGAATTCCACTTTCAAAGCTTCAACAATTAGTTTCCTCAGTTCCCAATCGTTTATTGAGTGTTGTTCAAAGAAAAAGTGATGTAACACAGTGGTGAACATGCCCGTTCCCAACTACTTTGGCACGTGTTGCAGTCATGAAATTCTAAGTTAATTATTATTTGCAAAAAAAAAAAAAAGTTTATGAGTTTGAACATCAAATATCTTGTCTTTGTAGTGCATTCAATTGAATATGGATTGAAAAGGATTTGCAAATCATTGTATTCCGTTTATATTTACATCTAACACAATTTCCCAACTCATATGGAAATGGGGTTTGTAACTGAGAGTGTACCCAATAAGGGTCCATTACTATTAACTATCCGTCCTTTAGCTGGGGGACACCCTACAACTACCTGTAGGGGTCCCTGCAACCCACTGTATGATTTTTTAAAATGTATTTTAGTTTGCCTTTTCTTTGGCCCACCTCTATGATGTTATTCATTTTCTCTACCTACAGTAAATAAAAACAGCATCAATCTATATCTTGACACAAAAAAAAACAATGACTTGTGGGAACAGTTGGTAATGGTTGCGTGCGGTAAAACTTTTCATAAACACAACTTACCTTTTTGTGTGTGCTTAAATTTTTTCTTCTACGTCTTAGATGAAGAGAAGAGTTATGATTTTGGTTTACGGAGTAAACAACTAAAAACTAAGGTTTCCGGCATGGTTTTCTTTAAACGCATACATTTGTCTAGAATGGCCAAGGACACGCATTAATGTGGGTCTCCTGGATGTCATCTTCATTATTAAAGGACAAATCTCATCTACGGGAGATAATCCTTCTGACATTTTCAAGTAGGTTTCTTTTTGTGGGGATTTTTTTTAGTGGTCATCTTGAAGCGTCCCTCTGTCTCCGACTCCCTCGTCGTAATGTGACATGAGTGCGTGACCTTTGTGATATTGCTTTCTGGTTATTTTGCCTCTGATCGGCCAGTCTGTAATAATTCGCCCTAACCTTAGCCAATTGTGACTAATGATACGAACACCAACCAATCATCATGGATTTTCTTTGTATGTATGGATGTTCTCATTCATCAAGGTCATTGTATTTTCTCCATATTTTTTGGGGCCTGGATTTGCAGTCCATTTTCTCTCCTTGTAGCTTGTAGCTTTGATGTAAGCTTCCTCGTGACATGGCTCTAAAAGTAGCTAAGCTACAGTAAAAGCTATTTGTTAATAAGGTTGCTAAGCTACCGCCAAGATACTGGGAAATGTAGTTGAGCTACATAGCTTAGCTACATGTAGCCCATCACTGGCGATAAGACACCAAACTGTACTGACTAAAAATCATAAACAATCATAATTATCTGTAAAGTATTAGCCCACATTACATGTTTTGTTTGTACACAGCTATCTGTCTGTCATGATACAAGCATGACATGTTGCGTGTATCATGATTAATATAAAAAGTGACTCACTCGATGGACAGTTTTCTGTTTGATCCAGCTGGCCGGGGACATTTTCTCCGGTTTATTTTGGTAAGCACTCCATTTATGTCGAAATAGCATGGCTTCAAATTTCCACATTACGGAGCTTCGAGTCACTTTCACTTCACTCTCTCGGCTTCCGTCTGCTCCAGCGTCTCACTCTTCCTTGGTGCTCGCTTCTAGAAGCAGTAGTTTATCCTCCATGAATTCAGATTCAAAAAGATAAGGTTGTGAATCCTCGTTTGTCCAAAAATAGTCGACTTCGTTGTTTGATTAAAACACACACGCCTTTGTTTCCGAAAGTAGGAACACACATTTGTTGCCGGAAGTCATACGTGTGCTGCTATGGAAACGGAAATAAATGCGCAGAGGAATTAGTTCTGCACAACAACACTTTCACATGTTGTTGTGAAAGTGTCTGTTACTACATTATATATAGACTTGCAGTGTGTATATTGTACATATTACATATTGTTATGAATGTGTCTGTTACTACATTATATATAGACTTGCAGTGTGTATATTGTACATATTACATATTGTTATGAATGTGTCTGTTACTACATTATATATAGACTTCCAGTGTGTATAAAAAAGTTGATGGAGGGTTTTGAAGTTGTCTTAGAGGGCTTTGAAGGCTACAACTATGAATCCCATTAGCCGCATCTTTCAAGCGTTTTTTGTCATCTTTAAAGGCCTACTGAAACCCACTACTACCGACCACGCAGTCTGATAGTTTATATATCAATGATGAAATCTTAACATTGCAACACATGCCAATACGGCCGGGTTAACTTATAAAGTGCAATTTTTCATTTCCCGGGAAACCTCCGTCTGAAAACGTCTAGGTATGATGACGTTTGCGCGTGACATCAATGGTTGAAGCGGAAGTATTGGTACACCATTGTATCCCAATACAAACAGATCTGTTTTCATTGCAAAATTCCACAGTATTCTGGACATCTGTGTTGGTGAATCTTTTGCAATTTGTTTACTGAACAATGAAGACTGCAAAGAAGAAAGCTGTAGGTGGGATCGGTGTATTAGCGGCTGGCTGCAGCAACACAACCAGGAGGACTTTGACTTGGATAGCAGACGCGCTATTCGACGCTAGCCGCCGACCGCATCGACGATCGGGTGAAGTCCTTCGTCGCTCCGTCGATCGCTGGAACGCAGGTGAGCACGGGTGTTGATGAGCAGATGAGGGCTGGCTGGCGTAGGTGGAGCGCTAATGTTTTTATCATAGCTCTGTGAGGTCCCGTAGCTAAGTTAGCTTCAATGGCGTCGTTAGCAACAGCATTGTTAAGCTTCGCCAGGCTGGAAAGCATTAACCGTGTAGTTACAGGTCCATGGTTTAATAGTATTGTTGATTTTCTGTCTATCCTTCCAGTCAGGGATTTATTTATTTTGTTTCTGCAGTTAAGCCCGATGCTATCACGTTAGCTCCGTAGCTAAAGTGTTTTGCCGATGTATTGTCGTGGAGATAAAAGTCACTGTGAATGTCCATTTCGCGTTCTCGACTCTCATTTTCAAGAGGATATAGTATCCGAGGTGGTTTAAAATACAAATCCGTGATCCACAATAGAAAAAGGAGAAAGTGTGGAATCCAATGAGCCCTTGTACCTAAGTTACGGTCAGAGCGAAAAAAGATACGTCCTGCACTGCACTCTAGTCCTTCACTCTCACGTTCCTCATCCACGAATCTTTCATCCTCGCTCAAATTAATGGGGTAATCGTCGCTTTCTCGTTCCGAATCGCTCTCGCTGCTGGTGTAAACAATGGGGAAATGTGAGGAGCCTTTCAACCTGCGACGTCACGCTACTCCCGGTACAGGCAAGGCTTTTTTTATCAGCGACCAAAAGTTGCGAACATTATCGTCGATGTTCTCTACTAAATCCTTTCAGCAAAAATATGGCAATATCGCGAAATGATCAAGTACGACACATAGAATGGATCTGCTATCCCCGTTTAAATAAAAAAAAATCATTTCAGGAGGCCTTTAACTACTGTATCTACATCAAATAAATCAATTCGGAATATACAAAATGTAAAAGTCTACCTTTTGTCAGGCAGCATATATATACAGGTATTTAGGTTTGTTTCACCCTGCGATTTTACATCGTTTGAAGATGATTCCCCAATAGCTGCAACATTTCAAAAAAACTATTCATCCATCCATCTTCTTTCGCTTATCCGAGGTCAGGTCGTGGGGGCTGCAGCCTAACTAGAGAAACCCAGACTTCCCTCTCCCTAGCTACTTTGTCCAGTTCTTCCGGGGGGATCCGGAGGCGTTCCCAGGGAGACACTCCACCGTGTCCTGGATCTTCCCCGTGGCCTCCTACCAGTCGGACGGGCCCTAAAAACGTCCCCAGGAAGGTATTCGGGGGGCATTCTGACTAGATGCCCGAACCACCTCATCTTGCTCTTCTCGATGTGAAGTAGCAGTGGTTTTACTCTGAGCTCCTCCCAAATGACAGAGCTGCTCACCCTATCTCTAAGGAAAAGCCTGCCACCCAATGTAGGAAACTCATTTTTGCTGCTTGTACCTGTGATCTTATCTTTTCGGTCAAAATCAAAAGCTAATGACCACAGGGTCGTAGATCGAGCGCTAAATTGAGAGCTTTGCCTTCTGGCGTAGCTCCTTACCACGTCGGATCAATACAGGGTCCGCATAACTGCAGACACTGCACCGATCCACCTGTTGATCTAACGATCCACTATTCCCTCACTCGTGAACGAGACACCGAGGTATTTGAACTCGACTCGGACTTGAAAGTGCTGATTCTCATCCCAGTCGCTTCGCACTCAGCTGCGAGCTGAAGATCCTGGTCAGAAGAAGCCAGCAGGACTACGTCATCCGCAAAAAGCAGAGACCTAATCCTGCAGCCACTAAACGGGATCCCCTCAACGCCCTGACTGCGCCTAGAAATTCTGTCCATAAAGACCAGCAAGACCACATCATCTGGCTCCTCTCGATGTGAAGGAGTAGTGGTTTTACTCTGAGCTCCTCCCGAATGACAGAGTTTCTCACCCTATCCTTAAGGGAGAGCCCCGCCACCCAATGTAGGAAACTAATTTTGGAGGCTTGTACCCGTGATCTTACCCTTTCAGTCAAAACCAAAAGCTAATGACCGTAGGTGAAGACAGGGTCGTAGATCGACCGCTAAATTGAGAGCTTTGCTTTCTGGCTTACCTCCTTTCTACGTCGGACTGATACAGGGTCCGCATAACTGCAGACACTGCACCGATCCACCTGTTGATCTCACAATCCACTCTTCCCTCACTTGTGAACGAGACACTGAGGTATTTCAACTCCTCCACTTGGGGCAGGGTCTCCTCCCCAACCCAGAGATGGCACTCCACCCTTTTCCGGGCGAGAACTATGGACTCTGACTTGAAAGTGCTGATTCTCATCCCAGTCGTTTCACACTCAGCTGCGAGCTGAAGATCCTGGTCAGAAGAAGCCAGCAGGACTACGTCATCCGCAAAAAGCAGAGACCTAATCCTTCAGCCACTAAACCTGATCCCCTCAACGCCCTGACTGCGCCTAGCAATTCTGTCCATAAAGACCAGCAAGACCACATCATCTGGCTCCTCTCGATGTGAAGGAGCAGTGGTTTTACTCTGAGCTCCTCCCGAATGACAGAGCTTCTCACCCTATCTCTAAGGGAGAGCCCCGCTACCCAATGTAGGAAACTCATTTTGGATGCTTGTACCCGTGATCTTATCCTTTCGGTCAAAACCAAAAGTTAATGACCGTAGGTGAAGACAGGGTCGTAGATCGACCGCTAAATTGAGAGCTTTGCTTTCCGGCTTACCTCCTTTCTACGTCGGACCAATACAGGGTCCGCATAACTGCAGACGCTGCAACGATCCACCTGTTGATCTCATGATCCACTCTTCCCTCACTCGTGAACGAGACACCGAGGTATTTGAACTCCTCCACTTGGGGCAGGATCTCCTCCCCAACCCGGAGATGGCACGCCACCCTTTTCCGGGCGAGAACCATGGACTCGGACTTGAAAGTGCTGATTTTCATCCCAGTCGCTTCATACTCGGCTGCGAGCTGAAAATCCTGGCCAGATGAAGCCAGCAGGACCATTCGCAAAAAGCAGAGACCTAATCCTGCAGCCACCAAACCGGATCCCCTCAACGCCCTGACTGCGCCTAGAAATTCTGTCCATAAAAGTTGTAAACAGAATCGGTGACAAAGGGCAGCCCTGGCAGAGTCCAACCCTCACTGGAAACGGGTCCGTTTTACTCCTGGCAATGCGGACCAAGCTCTGACACTGATCATACAGGGAGCGGACCGCCTGATTGTGGCTACTACTTTTTATATTTACAAAAAGTATCTATCAGAATTTTACTCTATCGGATCAAAAAGAAAATCAGTGGTATCGCACATCACTAGCATTTGACTTTATTTTTTTCACGTACACCGAAAAAAACTGGCAACTCACTTACCAGAATTTTATCATAAAATTTACGATGGTGAGTACAGAATTTTATTATAAATGTAAAAACAGTACCTCTGTTTTTTACGTTAAAATCTACAGTTGTTGTTTTACGGTGTATTACTGTCACAGCAGGCACAAGACATTAAAACAACGTTGAGAACTTGTTGAATTAGGTCCTGACGTTGAGCAACTCAAACATAACGTTGGAACAACATGCTTTTTGACAACGTTAAATCAATGTTGGGTTCTGACGTTGATTTGACCTTTTTAATTTTGGTCATTTCCCAACCAATGCTCTATAACACAAATGCAACATGGAAACAACATGCTTTTTGACAACGTTTAATCAATGTTGGGTTCTGACGTTGATTTGACCATTGAATTTTGGTCAATTTCTCAACCAACAACGAGAATCGTTGGACATCAACATTGTCTCAATTTACAAATACAATTATTTCGCAACATTGTTTCAAAGTCAGCTTTAAAGGACATGTATTTGTAATCAATGTTGTATCAATATCCTGTGCCTGCTGGGGAACATGGAAATTTTACAGTCAAATCCTAGTAATTGGGCTATCTTTTTCTTTGTTTTTTACTTTAAAATCTATAGTATTTTTTAAAGTGTACAATTTGATGTTTAACTTGTTAACAAAAAAAAAATTATTATTAAATAGCATTATTATTAACATTAATGTATGCGATGAGGTGGCGACTTGTCCAGGGTGTACCCCGCCTTCCGCCCGAATGCAGCCGAGATAGGCTCCAGCACCCCCCGCGACCCCAAAAGGGACAAGCGGTAGAAAATGGATGGATGGATTAATATTAATGTATTCAATTATTATTATATTACTGAATAATATTAAAGTTTAACGCAGTGGTTCTCAAAACCACCTCAGAAAACACTTGGCCACCATAATGACCAACTGTCAGGTTCAAACAAGACAAGAAGCAAAGAATCAAACAGAGGCAGAATTCAATTTTGACTCAATTGAGGAGAAACGTGTCAACCTGTAACCTCTTCCAGTGTCACCCACGCTCTGACGAAAAAGGTTTTCGTCTCCTCCTTTATTTGGACACTCCCTGTTTACACAACAACATCTGTTTCCAAAGGAATGGGGAGTATGTAAACAGTCATTGTTTTCGGTTACATTAACACAAAAGAAAAAGATGCCTCGGGCTTGGGCTAGTCCTGGATTCAGCTTGAGCAGGTCTTCGATGACAATAGATAACCCCCTCCCGTCTCCTCCCATCGTACACAAAGGAATTTTCCAAGCCTTTGCTTGGTGCAACAAAGACAACCTCTTGTCTGTTCATTGGGAACTCAGAACGGAAAGTTTTTTGATAATTTACATACAATTTTTCTGACACCAACGTTAAAATACAGTAGCGTAATAGGCCTAAGTATTTATTAAAAACAAGGCAGATGTTTTATCTAACAAGTGTATTCAATATGTTGGCCACGGTAATATTATACACAGTTTGAACTGTAACACTGGTTTTTTAAGTGATTATTTGGCGTACCACTAGATCAGGGGTCGGCAACCCAAAATGTTGAAAGAGCCATATTGGACCAAAAATACAAAAAAGTAATGGGTCTGGAGCCGCAAAAAAATGTAAGACTTATATAAGTGTTATAATGATGGCAACACATGATGTAAGTGGCTAATTAGCTATATTAGCCTACTATCAAATCTTCGTTCTACACATTTTTACAACATTTGAAAATATTAGTAAAACTTCTCAGAGGGTGAGATAACTCCTGAAAATGACTGTTTTAGAATGGCCAAAGGTAAAGATGTGTGTCCAAGTTAAAGCAAACGGCAGGCTGTCTTCTTCTAATGGATTTATTACAATCTTTGCAAGCTGGGTAACGTTTACTGTGGTCTGGAACAACATGGCACACAAATTTCTATCAGAAATGTAGCCAATATTACATACAGATAATGTGTCATGAAACGAAAATAAACTAAATACACAGAGGACATAAGTAAAGAAAATTAAATGAGCTCAAATATACCTACAAACGAGGTATAATAATGCAGTATTTACATACAGCTAGCCTAAATAGCATGTTAGCATGAATTAGCTTGCAGTCATGCAGTGACCAAATATTCCTGATTAGCGCTCCATAACAAGTCAATAACATCAACAAAGCTCACCCATGTGCATTCACGCACGGTATAATGAGACAAAGAAGGAGTGGCATAAAACATGTCTTTCTGTGGCAGCGTCGGAGAAAGTTGTACATGTAAACAAACTTGTTGAGTCACTGTCATACTTGCCAACCTTGAGACCTCCGATTCCGGGAGGTGGGGGGTGGGGTGGGGGCGTGGTCGGGGTGAGTCAGGGGCGTGGTTAAGAGGGGAATATATTTAAGCTAGAATTCACCAACTCAAGTATTTCATATATATATGGTAAATGGTAAATGGTTGTACTTGTATAGTGCTTTTCTACCCCCTTTTTTAAGGAGCTCAAAGCGCTTTGACAGTATTTCCACATTCACACATTCACACACTGATGGCGAGAGCTGCCATGCAAGGCGCTAACCAGGACCCATCAGGAGCAAGGGTGAAGTGTCTTGCCCAAGGACACAACGGACGTGACTAGGATGGTAGAAGGTGGGGATTGAACCAGTAACCCTCAGATTGCTGGCACGGCCACTCTCCCAACTTCGCCACGCCGTATGTATGAAATACTTGACTTTCAGTGAATTCTAGCTATATATATATATATATATATATATATATATATATATATATATATATATATATATATATATATATATATATATATATATATATATAATAATAATACCTGGGATTTATATAGCGCTTTTCTAAGTACCCAAAGTCGCTTTACATGTTAAAAACCCATCATTCATTCACACCTATATATATATATATATATATATATATATATATATATATATATATATTTATATATATATATATATTTATTTTATTATACATATAAATAAAATAAATACTTGAATTTCAGTGTTCTTGGGGCTATCCAGTAGATGGCAGTATTGTCCTGTTTAAGAGTGTCACAACATTGCTGTTTACGGCAGACAAACTGCTTTACGGTAGACTAAATATGACTGCTGTTGTTGTGTGTTGTTACCGCGCTGGGAGGACGTTAATGAAACTGCCTAACAATAAACCCACTTAAGAAACCAAGAACTCGCCCTCGATCATTCTACAGTTATGACGTCATTGGGCAGGCACGCTGTTTATATCGTGGGAAAGCGGACGTGAGAACAGGCTGTCCCCACTCATTGAGCTGGAGGGGGCGTGGCCTACAGCTCCGGCTGAATACCGGGAGTTTGTCGGGAGAACATTTCTGCCGGGAGGTTATCGGGAGAGGCGCTGAATACCGGGAGTCTCCCGGTAAAAACTGGAGGGTTGGCAAGTATGGTCACTGTCCACACAACTGTGAGTTCAATGACCGCCGAAATTAGTAGGACAAAACGGCGCTCACCAAATACTCTCGTCAGTGAAGCACAAACATATTAAACAGTGGGCTTTGTAACAATTAGGAAGGTTTTTGTCGTGTTTGTCCTCCTACAGAAACCATATTAAAACAAAAAAAAAATGTTTCACCCCATTTTTTTTTCCATTTACATACATTTTTGAAAAAGCTCCATGGAGCCACCAGGGCGCCGCTAAAGAGCCGCATGTGGCTCTAGAGCCGCTGGTTGCCGAAGGTATGCAATTGCGTGCATTACATATATTTGTTTCTGTAAAATAGAAAAAAGAACTACATTTAGTAAGAAAAAATAAAGTACTTGAATTGACATATTTTTATGTTATTGCATTTTATTCAAAGGCTTTGCCAGACCGCTTAAAATTAAATGACGGGCCAGATTTGGCCCCGGGCCTTGAGTTTGACACCTGTGTTCTACAGCATGTTGACATACACGATTATTATTTATGATTGTCATTTGTGCATGTGGCTTTGGGATTGGGCCACAGATTACGCTGAGTGGCGACTGGGACATGGATTATGTGGAAGTGGGCACACAGCGACGCGTTATTAAAACAAAGCTGGATATTTGGGCAAAGGTGCCAGTCAAGTTTGGGACGACAACAGTTTTTAATGGAAGAGCCTGCTTTTGTAATCCTGGATTCTGAGCAGGCTTTGCTACACATCTTAAAATAGCTTGATCGTAGTTTGATCATTTAGTTTTTCTTAACCTGGCATCATGTTAGAATGTAATGTTATGAGTTACCTGTAGCAACGGGGGCGTGGTTGTGGGCGTGGTCCCAATGACATTATTGAGTAATTTGCATTATTTGCTATGATGGTATGATTTTCTTTAAAAAGGCTAAAAAAAAAGTATACTTCCTTTTTTTTTTTTTTTAAACAGTTTTTATTACTTAGTATTAACATACTTTTTTATCATTTTGCCATATTTTCAATTGTTGCCGCTTTGTTGAGTACTTTGTTGAGATTTGCTAACCTAGCATTATGTTAAAATATAATGTTACCATGTAGCTCACATAGCTATGCTAGAGTTGCTAACCTAGCATGATGTTAAAATATAATGTAGCATGTAAATCCCATAGCTATGCTAGTGTTGCTAACCTAGCATTATGTTAAGATATAATGTTAGCATGTAGCTCACATAGCTATGCTAGTGTTGTTAACCTAGCATGATGTTAAAATATAATGTTAGCATGTAGCTTACACAGCTATGCTAGTGTTGCAAACGTAGCATGATGTTGAAATATAATTTTAGCATGTAGCTCACACAGCTATGCTCATGTTGCAAACCTAGCATGATGTTAAAATATAATGTTAGCATGTAGATCCCATAGCTATGCTAGTGTTGCTAACCTAGTATTTTGTTAAAATATAATGTTAGCATATAGCTCACATAGCTATGCTAATGTTGCTAACCTAACATTATGTTAAAATATAATGTTAGTATGTGGATCCCATAGCTATGCTAGTGTTGCTAACTTGGCGTTATGTTAAAATATAATGTTATCATGTAGCTCACACAGCTATGCTACTGTTGTTAACCTAGCATGATGTTAAAATATAATGTTAGCATGTAGATCCCATAGCTATGCTAGTGTTGCAAACCTAGCATGATGTTGAAATATAATGTTAGCATGTAGCTCACATAACTATGCTAATGTTGCTAACCTAGCATTATGTTAAAATATAATGTTAGCATGTATCACATAGCTATGCTAGTGTTGCTAACTTAGCATGATGTTAAAATATAATGTTAGCATGTAGATCCCATAGCTATGCTAGTGTTGCTAACCTAGCATGATGTTAAAATGTTACCGTGGAGCTCACACAGCTATGCTCGTGTTGCAAACCTAGCATGATGTTAAAATGTAATGTTAGCTTGTAGCTCACACAGCTATGCTTGTGTTGCAAACCTAGCATGATGTTGAAATATAATGTTAGCATGTAGATCACACAGCTATGCTAGTGTTGCAAACCTAGCATGATGTTAAAATGTTACCGTGTAGCTCACACAGCTATGCTCGTGTTGCAAACCTAGCATGATGTTAAAATGTAATGTTAGCTTGTAGCTCACACAGCTATGCTCGTGTTGCAAACCTAGCATGATGTTGACATATAATGTTAGCATGTAGATCACACAGCTATGCTAGTGTTGCAAACCTAGCATGATGTTGAAATATAATGTTAGCATGTAGATCACACAGCTATGCTAATGTTGCTAACCTAGCATGATGTTAAAATATAATGTTAGCCTGTAGCTCACACAGCTATGGTAGTGTTGCAAACCTAGCATGATGTTAAAATATAATGTTAGCATGTAGCTCACACAGCTATGCTAGTGTTATTAACTTAGCATGATGTTGAAATACAATGCTAGCATGTAGATCCCATAGCTATGCTAGTGTTGCTAACCTAGCATTATGTTAAAATATAATGTTAGCATGTAGCTCACACAGCTATGCTAGTGTTGCTAACCTAGCATTATGTTAAAATATAATGTTAGCATGTATCACATAGCTATGCTCGTGTTGCTAACCTAGCATGATGTTAAAATATAATGTTAGCATGTAGCTCACATAGCTATACTAGTGTTGTTAACCAAGCATGACAGAGCTAACCTGTCACTGTAAATGTACTAACTCATGCTCACTTCACCATCCTATTGCTCTATTTACCACTGCACTATTATTTATTAACCTTGCACATATTAGTTATTCAAGTACTTGTTTGGATAATAATGATATTTGGACATTAACTTCGTTTTTTTCTCTCTCCACTTTTTGTCTTGCAGCCGCGTGATTCTTCCTATCTCGGTGGAAGAGGTACGTTTCATTTGGTCTTTCCAAGGACTCAAATAACTTCATTGTCATAGCAGCTCTCATGAGTCCTACAGTATGTACATAATGTATGTATATTGTATATTATTTTTCTCCATCTTTCACATATAAATCCCTATCTAAGACACTTAAAACTATAATTATTTGATACTATACTATACAATACAATATTGTTCAATTGTTATTAGCTATGTCTAGCTTGTGTGCTATTGTGTGCTTAGCTGTTGTGTAGCTGCTAGTTCCTAGTAGCCTATAGCCTCACATGTTTACCTTTTGTAAATCACTTTAGTAAAAAAGAAGAAAAGACCCATCTTGGACCGATATCAATATGATATCAGGACACACCAATTACAATCTAGGGCTACACGAGTGCTGCCGTATGGTAAAAAAAGTAGGCACACAGTTTTTATTACAGTGAAGCCATGTTCCCTATAAAAAATCATGTAAAGCTAATGAACAAAATTCAGGCACCCAAAAATATAAACTTAAAATACATTTCATTGACAATAATTGTGGTTTTCAACACTGAAAAAATGTGAAATAAGTAGAAATGAAGAATAAAAATAATTTTGTTGGCGAAGGGGAAGGAGTGACACACGGATGCCACCTTCATACTTAGCTACAAGTTCTATTTAATAGTGTTTCTTGCCTTTTTTTTAAATCAAAATACTGGTACTCACAACTTTCTTTGATCCCACGGTGGATTTGCAGCAATAAAAAAAAAGTATAATGAGTGAAGATGGACATTGATAAATTATGTTATGTCAGACCCACTCGACATCCATTGCTTTCTGTCTCCCCTAGAGGGGGGGAGGGGGGGGGGGGTTACCCACATATGCGGTCCTCTCCAAGGTTTCTCATAGTCATTCACCGACGTCCCACTGGGGTGAGTTTTTCCTTGCCCGTATGTGGGCTCTGTACCGAGGATGTCGTTGTGGCTTGTACAGCCCTTTGAGACACTTGTGATTTAGGGCTATATAAATAAACATTGATTGATTGATTGATATGTTTATGATAACTGGACTGAGATGGTAGACAAAATCTGCATCGATTTCCTGCGGAAAATTTGAGTTGAAAATCGATTTATACAAAAAAGTGTCGTGTACGAAAACGGTGGTACTGACTGTACTGTCCAAATAGTGGCAGCACGAGTGAATGTGTGTCAAAAGTGTCAATGTTTCCCTCAGTGACGTGCAGCACTCATGCACCTTTGGTCCTAAGGGACAGATTTATTTAACCTATCCCCCCCCCCCGCCCCCACCAAAGTTAATGTTTATATTGGGTTTTTTTATCTGTATTTGTCAATATAGGTATTTACTGACTCTAAAGATGCTTTTACACCATTGCCTCTCACACCCCCCCCCCCCAAGTGAATGTTTATTTATTTATCTATCTGTATGTGTCAAGATATACGCCATTGCCTCTCATGTCCTTCTGAAGTGAATGTTTATTTATCTATCTGTATGTGTCAAGATATACACTATTACGCTACTGCCTCTCACACCCCCCCTGAAGTGTATGCTTATTTATTTATCTATCTGTATGTGTCAAGATATACACTATTACGCTACTGCCTCTCACACCCCCCCTGAAGTGTATGCTTATTTATTTATCTATCTGTATGTGTCAAGATAT
>NC_084744.1:50549110-50579110 GCF_033978785.1 Entelurus aequoreus
CTTCTATGTACCTTTTTATTTATCTTCTTTTTACCTTCTGTTTACCTTGTATTTCCTTATTTGACCTTGCATTTACTTACTTTAACATTGTTACCTTCTATTTACCATATTTTACCTTCCATTTATATTTTATTTACCATTTTACCTTCTATTTACCTTTCATTCTCCTTCTATTGACCTTATTTTACCTGCATTTACCTTATTTTACCTTTTATTGACCTACTTTAACATGTTTACCTTATATTTACCTTCTTTTACCTTTCATTCACCTTTTATTTACCTCATGTACCTTATTTTACCCTTTTGACCTTCTATGTACCTTTTTATTTATCTTCTTTTTACCTTCTGTTTACCTTATATTTCCTTATTTGACCTTGTATTTACTTACCTTAACATTGTTACCTTCTATTTACCATCTTTTGCCTTCCATTTATAGTATATTTACCCTTTTACCTTCTATTTACCTTTTATTCATTTTCTATTGACCTTCTTTTACCTGCATTTACCTTATTGTAACTTGTTTACCTTTCTCTTATCTTATTTGACCTTTTATTTACCTACTTTAACATGTTTTACCTTATATTGACCTTCTTTTACCTTTCATTTACCTTTTATCTACCTTATATTTACCTCTCACGTACCTTATTTTACCCTTTTTACCTTTTATTTGCCTTTGTTACCTCCTATTTACCTTATTTTTCTCTCATTTACCTTTTACTCACCTTTTTGTACATTCTATTTACCTTCTTTTACCTTTTATGTACATACTTTAACATTTTTAACCTTATATTTACCTGCTTTTACTTTCCAATTCCCTTCTATTTACCTTTTTTTACCTCCTGTTTACCTTGTATTTCCTTATTTGACCTTGTATTTATTTACTTACTTTAACATTGTTACCTTCTTTTTTCAATCTTTTACCTTACATTTATGTCATATTTTTACCCTTTTACCTTCCATTTACCTTTTATTCACCTTCTATTGACCTTCTTTTACCTGCACTTACCTTATTGTAACTTGTTTACCTATCACTTATCTTATTTGACCTTCTATTTACCTACTTTAACATGTTTTACCTTATATTTACCTTCTTTTACCTTTCATTTACCTTTTATCTACCTTATATTTACCTCTCACGGACCTTATTTTACCCTTTTGACCTTATATTAACCTTTGTTACCTCTGATTTACCTTCATATACTCACATTTACCTTTTTATTCACTTTTGTGTACCTTTGTGTACATTCTATTTACCTTTTATTTACATACTTTAACATTTTCAACCTTCTATTTACCTGCTTTTACTTTCCATTTCCCTTCTATTTACCTTTTTTAACCTTCTGTTTACCTTGTATTTCCTTATTTGACCTTGTATTTACTTACTTTGACATTGTTACCTTCTATTTACCATATTTTACCTTCCATTTATATTTTATTTACCATTTTACCTTCTATTTACCTTTCATTCTCCTTCTATTGACCTTATTTTACCTGCATTTACCTTATTTTACCTTTTATTGACCTACTTTAACATGTTTACCTTATATTTACCTTCTTTTACCTTTCATTCACCTTTTATTTACCTCTCATGTACCTTATTTTACCCTTTTGACCTTCTATGTACCTTTTTATTTATCTTCTTTTTACTTTGTTCTACCTTATTTCACCTTCTATTCACCTTTTACTTTATTTTACCTTCTATTTACATTCATGAAACAATGAATGTAAGCAACAAAACACAAATGGAAGTGTGTTTTGAATGTAATAATGGATGAATGGTTGCAGCCTCAATAATAGTTTGTGTTACAACGTATTTTATTAGTATTATTTTAATGGCCCTCATTTAATGGTGCAGGTGTTCCTAGTGTTGTAGCTCATGTGTGTCTCATAAACATAATTCCTAATCAAACTATTACAAATATTTGAATTGCTGTCCATCTTGTCCTGCAGTAAAGTTCCGTCATTCGTCAGAATGTTAGCGCCCGCCTCAGCCCTCAACATCCACGAGAAAGCCTGGAATGCGTACCCGTACTGTCGCACAGGTAACACACACACACACACACACGCACGCACACACACACACACACACACACACACACACACACACACACACACACACACACACGCACGCGCGCGCGTACACACACACACACACACACAAACGCACACACTAGCATAGTGCAACACATGGCAGTACATTTTGGATGCATACTCTCTAAAGATGTATAATGTAATAATATGATGTATAATAATTATAGTAATAATAATAATGATAAAGGATTTTAAATACGGCAGCCATATTGGGTCTGCTTGCTGTCTGCTTCTGTTGCACCTTGATGGACGTATGAATTATTTACTGCATGTCCAGCCACTGGAGGTGGAGGTGGTGGTGGTGGGGGGTGGTCACCTGATCCTCCCTTTCAAGCTGAGATCTCTCTCTCACACACACACACACACACACATACACACACACACACACACGCACACACAAAAAGAGTTGTATCCCTTACAATTTTTCTCATCCATGCTTTTCTTTATTTTTCTATGTCTGCTTTACCCTCTGCTTTCTTTCCCATGGAAACAAAAGTTATTACTGTAAGTATTATTGTTATTCCTGTAAGCATTATAATTATTACTGTAAAACATATTATTAGTACTATAAGAGTTAGTATTATTACTGTAAACATTATATTTATTACAGTAAGTACTTCATATTACTATTTTTATTATTATTATTACTGTAAGTATTATTACTATTGTAAGTATTAATATTATTACTTTAAGTAATATTATTATTATTATTACTGTAAGTATTATGATGATTATTATTATTATTACAATAAGCATTATTATTATTATAATATACTATATTATATTTCTCTCCGAGCTGCCACCTTATCATGGTAGAGGAGTTTGTGTATCCCAAAGATCCTAGGAACTATGTTGTCCGGGGGCTTCTATACCCCCTGTTGCGTGGCAGCAGCTCTATGGAAAGTCAAAACCAAGGACCCAGATTTCCCTCACCCGGACGCGGGGCACCGGGGCCCCCCTCTGGAGCCAGGCCCGGAGGTGGGGTTCGATGGTTAGCGTCTGGTGGCCGGGCCTGTCCCTATGGTGCCCAGCCAGGCACAGACCGAAGAGGTAACGTGGGTTCCCCTTCCAATGGGCTCACCACTCATAGGTGGGGGCATAGAAGTCTGGTGCTCTGTGAGCTGGGCGGAAGTCGAAAGCACGGCCCTTGGCGGTCCGATCCTCAGCTACAGGAGCTAGTTCTTGGGATGTGGAATGTCACCTCGCTGGGGGGGAGGGAGCCTGGGCTGGAGGGCAAGGTGGAGAAGTTCCGGCTAGATCGAGTCGGACTCACTTTGACACACAGCAAGGGCTCTGGAACCAGTCCTCTTGAGAGGGACTGGACGCAGTGATAGGCGACGGGCTGGGGTGGCAATATTTATTCCCCCGGCTCAGAGCCTGTACGTTAGAGTTCAACCCGGTGGACAAGAGGGTAGCTTACCTCTGCCTTTGGGTGGGGGGATGGGCCCTGACTGTTGTTTGTGCTTACACACCATCTGACATCTGCTGGGTGACTTCAACGCTCACATTGTCATTGACAGTGAGACCTAGAGAGGCGTTATTGGGTGGAACAGCCGCCCGGATCTGAACCCATGTTTTGTTATTGAACTTTTGTGCTCGTCACAGATTGTCTAGATTAAACACCATGTACAAACATGTCCATATGTGCACTTGACACCAGGACACCCTAGGCCGCAGTTCAATGATCGACTTTGTAGTTGTGTCATCGAATGTGCGGTCTCATGTTTTGGACACTCAGGTGAAGAGAGGGGTGGAGCTTTCTGCCGATCACCACCTTGTGGTGAGTTGGCTCCAATGGTGGGAAAGTATGCCGGTCAGACCTGGCAGGCCCAAAAGAATTGTGAGGGTCGGCTGGGAACATCTAGCAAAGTCTCCCGACAGTTTCAATTCCCACCTCCGGAACACCTTTGAACATGTCACAAAGGAGGCCCTGGACATTGAGTCCGAGTGAAACTGTGGCCGCAAGGTGGTTGGTGCCTGTCGTGGCGGTAATCCCAGAACCCGCTGGTGGACACCAAGGGTGAGGGATGCCGTCAAGCTGAAGAAGGTGTCATATCAGGTCCTTTTGGCTCATGGGACCACGGAGGCAGAGGACAGGTACCAATTTGGCGGTTGCAGAGGCCACAACTCGGACATGGGAGGAGTTTGGCGAAGCCGTTGAAAACGACTTTCTGACGGCTTCGAAGCGATTATAGACCACCATCCGCCGCCTCAAGAGGGGGAAGCAGTGCACTGTCAACACCGTGTATGGTGAGGATTGTGTGCTGCTGACCTCGACTCAGGACGTTGTGGATCGGTGGAGGGAATACTTCGAAGACCTCCTCAATCCCACCTACACATCTTTTTATGAGGAAGCAGTGTCTGGAGAATCTATGGTGGGCTCTCCTATTTCTAGGGCTCAGGTTAAAAAGGTCGTTGGTGGCAGGGCCCCGGGGGTGGATGAGTTCAGGCAAGAGTTCGTAAAGGCTCTGGATGCTGTGGGGCTGTCTTGGTTGACAAGACTGCAGCATTGTGCGGACATTGAGGGGGGTGCCTCTGGATTGGCGGACTGGGGTGATGGTTCCTCTCTTTAAGAAAAGGAACCGAAATGTGTTTTCCAACTATTGTGGGATCACACTCCTCGGCCTTCCTGGTAAGGTCTATTCAGGTGTACTGGAGTGGAGTCGAACCTTGGACTCAAGAGGAGCAGTGTGCTTTTCGTCATGATCGTTTAACTGTGGACTGGCTCAACACTCTTAAGGGTGCATGTGCTTTGTGGACTTGGAAAAGGCCTTCGACCGTGTCCCTTGGGAATTCTTGTGGGGAGTGCTCAGAGATTATGGGGTAACGGACCATCTCATTGTGGCGGCCTGCTCCCTGTATGATCAGTGTCAGAGCTTGGTCTGCATTGCCGGTAGTAAGTCGGATCTGTTTCGAGTGAGGGTTGAACTCCGCCTGGGCTGCCCTTTGTCACTAATTCTGTTCATAACTTTTAAGGACAGAACTTTTATGCGCACTCAGAGCGTTGAGGGGATCCGGTTCGGGGGCTGTAGGATTAGGTCTCTGCTTGTTGCAGATGATGTGGTCCTGAGTGCTTCATCTGGCCAGGATCTTCAGCTCTCTCTGGATCGGTTCGCAGCCGAGTGTGAAGCGACTGGAATGAGAATCAGCACCTCCAAATCAGAGTCCAGGGTTTTCGCCCGTAAAAGGGTGGAGTGTCATCTCTGGGTTGGGGAGATCTTGCCTCAAGTGGAGGAGTTCAAGTACCTCAGAGTCTTGTTCAGGAGTGAGTGGATTGTGAAATCGACAAGCGGATCAGTGTGGCGTCTGCAGTGATGCGGACGCTGTATTGTCAATCCGTTGTGGTGAAGAAAGAGCTAAGCCAGAAAGCAAAGCTCTCATTTTAACGGTCAATCTACGTTCCCATCCTCACCTATGGTCATGCGCTTTGGGTTATGATTCAAAGGACAAGATCACGGGTACAAGCGGCCGAAATACTTGTCCTCGGTCGGGTGGCGGGGCTCTCCATTGGAGATAGGGTGAGAAGCTCTGTCATTCGGGCAGAGCTATATTAAAATCGCTGCTTCTCCACATCGAGAGAAGCCAGATGAGGTGGTTCAGGCATCTGGTCAGTACGCCCGCCGGACGCCTCCCTATGGAGGTGTTAAGGGCACGTCTGACCGGTAGGAGGCCACGGGGAAGACCTAGGACACGTTGGGGAGACTATGTCTCCCGGCTGGCCTGGGAACGCCTCGGGATCCCCCGGGAAGAGCTGGACGAAGTGGCTGGGGAGAGGGAAATCTGGGCTTCTCTGCTTAGGCTGCTGCCCCCGCGACCTGACCTCGGATAAGCGGAAGAAGATGGATGGATTTTTTTTACTTTAAGTATTATTAGTACTATTATTATTACTGTAAGTTGTATTATTACTGTAAGTATTATTATTACTGTCAGTATTATGATTATTCTTATCACTGTTAGCATTATTATTATTACTTTAGGTATTATTATCACTGTAAGCAGTATAATTAGTATTACTTTAGATAATGTTGTTACTACTGTAGGTAAAATAATTTATTCAACAACATGACACACTTTAGACACTAGCTGAAATTTGAGCTGGTGTAGTCAGACACCGTGACTTGTGTGTGTGTGTGCGTGCGTGCATGCGTGTGTGTGTGTGTGTGTGTTTGTGTTTGTGCATGCATGCGTAGGTGTGTGTGTGTTTGTGTCGTCCAAACAAATACTCCAGGTCAGCACATAATAGAGAAGACTAAAAGTAGCCAAGTATTACGACAAGTCATCATTCTCTGTCGACCAATCAACACACTGTGATGTTAGCCCCGCCCCCTTCAGCTACCGAAGAAGTGATGCATCTATCATATCCACAATCATATGAAACTGAAAGCTTTGTGTTTCTTTTTCGTGCAGAATGAATACATGAAGGACAACTTCCTGATCAAGATCGAGACGTGGCACAAACCCGACACGGGACGCATGGAAAACGTAATTACACAAATGAATAAGTATTTGAGAAATTAAATGTTATAATATTTATTAATCTGGCATGACATGACTATCAATATGCTTAGAATGATTATTGCTTATTTAGCTCTAGCACAAAGAGGATTGTTAACAGCTGATATTTGAAGAGAGGAGCATATTTCTGCCATGTTAAAACGTATTATATTTTACACTTTTTTTTTTTTTACATTAATAATGATTTGGAGTGCATGAGAAAGCGGGAATGAAAGAGTAACCCACATTTTATTGACAAGCAGTGGCGGGTTGTGCGTTTCCCACCTAGGCCTTCAGTGATGTCCGACTTCAATGATTACCTCTCAAAATACCATAATTCTATGTCCCCACATGACCACTGCTAGAGAAACACTATACATAAACATATTTACTGCGCATTGAATCACCTCAACAGTGTACAAAACAGGCTATATTTCGGCACATTTAAAAATCATTAAACCCGCATCAGCATTTAAAACATATCTTACGTGGTACTGTCAAAATTTAAATGATTGTAAAAAACATATTAAATGTGGAAAAATAAAGAAATTAAATATTTGAACTCATGTTTTGCTCTCCTTTGTGAGTTTAAAAAGTGAGTACCGATGATTTCTCCGCTGGCCGGGTATGGCCTTGGTGCCACTTCCTGCTCTTCGCAAATTAAAACTTGTGATTGGATACTCACTTGGGAGTGACAAGTGAAAATCCAATCACGCTCTTATTTAAAGTGAGGCTACATAGATAGGCTACTGTCAACAACTCGTCATCTGATTGGCTATCGCAACTTTCTATCAACCGGCAGAATTCATGCAGCGCTGCCAACAAGCAAGCTGAATTCTGATTGGGAAAAAAGCTCTTAACGTAAAAACAAGCAACACTGGTTATTTCGGCGAAGTAGGAATAATTTGTTATGAATCAAATATTTTCATGGCTGCAGCATAAAAACATGTTTACTAAAATAGAATACATTTAGGTACATTCAGGAACTTTACTCCGTTTTATGGCAGGTGCTTTAACTGGAAATAAGAGGATGTGATTCTAAAAACAACAGAAGCTCAACTATCAAACCGTATGAAAGAGAAAAATAGAAAGAAAAAAAAAAAATATATATATTTATATACAGTATATATATACAGTATATATATATATATATATATATATATATATATATATATATATATATATATATATATATATATATATATATATATATATATATATATATATATATATATATATGTATATATATATATATATATATATGTATATATATATATATATATATATATTTTTTTTTTTTTTATTTTATTTTATTTTTTTTTTAATTTTTAACTTCCTGTATTAGCTCCTTTAAAGCTACAAAACCGTCAATTCACCAACAAAATTACTTTGATTCAAGTAAACTTATTGCTCTAAGGCCAAAAGTTTTGTACTTGAAAAAATTAACTGTGAAGCCACATTTGGAAACATCAATGTATTAAAATATATATATATATATATATATATATATATATATATATATATATATATATATATATATATATATATATATATATATATATATATATTGTTTTTTTTTTAAATTAATTTTTATTTTTATTTTTTTTTTTTTTAATACACTGATGTTTCCAAATGTGGTTTCAAAATAATAAATCAAGTATATATATATATATATATTTTTTTTGTTTGTTTTTTTTTTGTATTTTGTATTTCTTTTTTTTTCTTTTTTTTTTAATACACTGATTTTTTCCAAATGGGGTTTTGTAGCTTTTAAAGGAGCTAATACAGGAAGTAGATGATCCCTGCTCCTGGTTCTAGTCAGCACTCAAGACTAGGGATGGGTACTGTTTACATCTAGACAAACACAGTACCCTGCGATGAGGTGGCGACTTGTCCAGGGTGTACCCCGCCTTCCGCCCGAATGCAGCTGAGATAGGCTCCAGCACCCCCCGCGACCCCAAAAAGGGACAAGCGGTAGAAAATGGATGGATGGACAAACACAGTACCAATTTCTGTACCTGGGAATCAATACCGGTTGTCAAACGATACCATATTTCGGTGCTTTTGTGTGTGTTAACAAATATTAGTTGTTTTTAATAGTAAAATCAAACTTTTTTTTATTGCAACATTTAAAAATTAGCATGTATCTTCTTTTATTGTCACATTTCTAAATCTCCTTTGCAAGTATGACATTAAGTTGCAATTACAGTTGCAAGTCCAAGACGTTAGATGGCAATAGTGTATAGTTTATGATGTGTTGGCTCGTCAGTTCAGTCCTTGTTGAATGTAGTCTTTTGTTGCGCCCTAAAAAGCGTTAATACTGTAAGTCAGGGGTGTGAAAGTCATTTAAGTTCAGGGGCCCGCATGGAGGGAAATCTCTGCACACGCGGGCTGGACTATTAAAATCATGGCATTAAAACAAAAAAATAAAGACAACTTCAGATGTTTTTCTTTGTCTTACTTTGGCCAAAAATAGAACAAACACATTCTGAAAATATTACAATAAAAATATAGAAAAAAATACCGGCAGCAGTAAAGTTTAGATCCATGAAGGAAAGAAGAAAGTGAATGAATGTTTATAACTGAATAAATTTACATATGCATAAAACATTTTTTTCTTTTATATTATTTTTTTTAATGAATTAAATCACGATTATGACAACCATTTCCCAAAACACAATATAGAATGTGAGATTTAACAGGATAATGCATACATTTATCATTTGTTTTCAAAACGCTTACAAAAAAGTGGGACCCCAAATATTTACTGTGGGACCCCATTTTTATGACTTGATGGGGTCCCTGGGACCCCATTTTGAAAATTCCTAGTACCAACACTAATAGAGTATTGGTGCATCTAAGTTGTAGTTTTCAGTATCACATTTGAAGGCATTGAAATCGCATCAAGCTAGCCCATTTTTTGAAAAGTGGAGCGTTACTATACTTACGTTGGAGCGGTTTTTTTTGCTACCGTTGGATCTTACATGAATTAGGTAAGACTAGCAGGATTCGGTCATTGACAAAAACTAGTACCGGATTCGGAACCCAATGTGTTGGTTGTGTTTCAGGTGCACGGTTTGGACGGAGACACCTGGAAGAAGGTGGACGTGGTTTATATCGACATTGCGGACAGAAGCCAAGTGGATTCGAAGGTGAAGAGCGTGAAGAAGATTCGTGCGGACGCATTGAAGATCCTTATTTGTCTCTGTGCAGGACTACAAGTCCGAAGAGGATCCCTGCAGGTTTAAGTCCATGAAGACCGGACGAGGCCCTCTAGGACCAGACTGGAGGGTACGAAGACACCTCATCACTTGTATTTGTTAACACTATATTGCCAAAAGTATTTGGCCACCAGCCTTGACTCACACATGAACATGAAGTGCCATCCCATTCCTAACCCATTTGGTTCAATATGATGTCGCTCCACCTTTTGCAGCTATTAAAGCTTCAACTCTTCTGCACTGCATAAAGTCAGTGTTCAAAAACAAGAAAAAAAAATACAGAAATTAGGGGTATTTTATTTGAACTAAGCAAAATTATCTGCCAATAGAACAAGAAAATTCGGCTTGTCAAGACTTTCCAAAATAAGTAAAATTAGCTAACCTCAATGAACCCAAAAATACATTAAAATAAGTATATTCTCACTAATAACAAGTGCACTTTTCTTGGAAGAAGAAAAAAGAGACATTTTTGCTCAATATGTTGAAAAATATTCTTAAATTAAGTAAATGCTAGTGCCATTATCTTGACATAGTGATATGCGCTCGGCATCATGATTTTTTTTTTCATGCTTAACGTGAGAAATTATTACTTTAAAAAAGTAGTTTTATACTTGTGAGTGTTGATGACACAGCTTTGCAACAGTTGATATTCTAGTTTCAAGCATGTTTTACTCATTATAGGTCATCAAATCTCAGCAACAAGCTGTAATATCTTACTGAGATCATTTAGGACCAAAACCCTTAAAACAAGTAAAACACTCTAACATAAAATCTGCTTAGTGAGAAGAATTATCTTATCAGACAGAAAATAAGCAAATATCACCCTTATTTGAGATATTTAATCTTACTTAGATTTTAGTTTTTGCAGTGTGAGAAGGCTGTCCACAAGGTTGCAGAGTGTGTTTATAGGAATTTCCCACCCATCCATCCATCCATTTTCTACCGCTTATTCCCTTCGGGGTGGCGGGGGGTGCTCGAGCCTATATCAGATATAATCTGGCGGAAGGCAGGGTACACCCTGGACAAGTCTCCACCTCATCGCAGGGCTACAAAATAATATTAAATTTATATATTTTTATTTATGATGTGCAACTACAGTATATATAAAAAAGGACATTTGAAACAAGGAGCACCGACGCCTTAAATAGATTTTTTATTTTATTTTAAACTGTATTATTTTAACTATGTGAAATATCATATAAAACAATAACAATTATTTTAAAATATATTTAATTTATATATTATTATACTGCGATGAGGTGGCGACTTGTCCAGGGTGTGCACTGCCTTCCGCCCGATTGTAGCTGAGATAGGCTCCAGCGCCCCCCGCGACACCGAAGGGAATAAGCGGTAGAAAATGGATGGATTATTTATGAATATATGATGTGCAACTATAAACAAAAAAGAACATTTGCCCTAAGCAGACTTGTTAGTTATTTTAAATGTAATTATTTTACTATATGAAATATTATGTAAAACAATATTTATTATTAAAAACTATATTTATTTATATATTTTTATTTATGAATATATGATGCGCAACAAACAAAGAGCACCTAAGCCTTAAGGATATATTTAATTAATTTGAATAATTTCCCACCATTCTTCCAAAAGCGCATTGGTGAGGTCACACACTGATGTTGGTGGAGAAGGCCTGGCTCTCAGTCTTCGTTCTAATTCATCCCAAAGGTGTTCTATCGGGTTCAGGTCAGGACTCTGTGCAGGCCAGTCAAGTTCATCCACACTAGACTCTGTCATACATGTCTTTATGGACCTTGCTTTGTGCACTGGTGCACAGTCATGTTGGAAGAGGAAGGGACCCACTCCAAACTGTTCCCACATGGAATTGTCCAAAATGTTTTGGTATCCTGGAACATTCAAAGTTCCTTTCACTGGAACTAAGAGGTTAAGCCCAACTCCTGAAAAACAACCCCACACCATAATTCCTCCGCTGACCCCTCTCTGTCAGTTTACGTGGCCTACCACTTCGTGGCTGAGTTGCTGTTGTTCCCAAACTCTTCCATTTTCTTATAATAAAGTTGACTTTGGAATATTTAGGAGCAAGGAAATTTCACGACTGGATTCGTTGCACAGGTGGCATCCTATGACAGTTCCACGCTGGAAATCACTGAGAGCGGCCCATTCTTTCACAAATCTTTGTAGAAACAGTCCCCATGCCTAAGTGCTCGATTTTCATCATCGGCGGTCACTCGAACGAGTATGACGATCCTCCTGGTAGGGGTGTATCCCTTTATGGAGGATGCATGTGCGTGACTTTGTTTAACTGGTGCACAGACAGTCACCACACGATCCTTGACAGAATCGGGTCAGGGTCCAGTGGCGCGGAGTCCAAGACGACTGGGGACCCTTTTCTGCTGCAGCCTTCTGCCACCATCGCAGCCGTTGTGGTAGTTCTTAAATCTACCGTCTTCCGCCCTGCTCCGCCGTTGAGGTCTTCACCGTATCGCTGGCTAGGGGGCAGTCAGGTACTAGGCCTTTGCTGACAGAATCGGGTCAGGGTCCTGTGGCGCGGAGTCCAAGATGACTGGGGACCCTTTTCTGCTGCAGCCTTCTGCCGCCATCGCAGCCATTGTGGTAGTTCTTAAATCTACCGTCTTCCGCCCTGCTCCGCCGTTGAGGTCTTCACCGTATCGCTGGCTAGGGGGCAGTCAGGTACTAGGCCTTTGCTGGCAGAATCGGGTCAGGGTCCAGTGGCGCGGAGTCCAAGACGACTGGGGACCCTTTTCAGCTGCAGCCTTCTGCCGCCATCGCAGCCATTGTGGTAGTTCTTAAATCTACCGTCTTCCGCCCTGCTCCGCCATTGAGGTCTTCACCGTATCGCTGGCTAGGGGGCAGTCAGGTACTAGGCCTTTGCTGACAGAATCGGGTCAGGGTCCAGTGGCGCGGAGTCCAAGACGACTGGGGACCCTTTTCTGCTGCAGCCTTCTTCCGCCATCGCAGCCGTTGTGGTAGTTCTTAAATCTACCGTCTTCCGCCCTGCTCCGCCGTTGAGGTCTTCACCGTATCGCTGGCTAGGGGGCAGTCAGGTACTAGGCCTTTGCTGACAGAATCGGGTCAGGGTCCTGTGGCACGGAGTCCAAGACGACTGGGGACCCTTTTCAGCTGCAGCCTTCTGCCGCCATCGCAGCCGTTGTGGTAGTTCTTAAATCTACCGTCTTCCGCCCTGCTCCGCCGTTGAGGTCTTCACCGTATCGCTGGCTAGGGGGCAGTCAGGTACTAGGCCTTTGCTGACAGAATCGGGTCAGGGTCCAGTGGCGCGGAGTCCAAGACGACTGGGGACCCTTTTCTGCTGCAGCCTTCTTCCGCCATCGCAGCCGTTGTGGTAGTTCTTAAATCTACGGTCTTCCGCCCTGCTCCGCCGTTGAGGTCTTCACCGTATCGCTGGCTAGGGGGCAGTCAGGTACTAGGCCTTTGCTGACAGAATCGGGTCAGGGTCCAGTGGCGCGGAGTCCAAGACGACTGGGGACCCTTTTCTGCTGCAGCCTTCTGCCGCCATCGCAGCCGTTGTGGTAGTTCTTAAATCTACCGTCTTCCGCCCTGCTCCGCCGTTGAGGTCTTCACCGTATCGCTGGCTAGGGGGAAGTCAGGTACTAGGCCTTTGCTGACAGAATCGGGTCAGGGTCCTGTGGCGCGGAGTCCAAGACGACTGGGGGACCCTTTTCAGCTGCAGCCTTCTGCCGCCATCGCAGCCGTTGTGGTAGTTCTTAAATCTACCGTCTTCCGCCCTGCTCCGCCGTTGAGGTTTTCACCGTATCGCTGGCTAGGGGGCAGTCAGGTACTAGGCCTTTGCTGACAGAATCGGGTCAGGGTCCAGTGGCGCGGAGTCCAAGACGACTGGGGACCCTTTTCTGCTGCAGCCTTCTGCCGCCATCGCAGCCGTTGTGGTAGTTCTTAAATCTACCGTCTTCCGCCCTGCTCCGCCGTTGAGGTCTTCACCGTATCGCTGGCTAGGGGGCAGTCAGGTACTAGGCCTTTGCTGACAGAATCGGGTCAGGGTCCTGTGGCGCGGAGTCCAAGACGACTGGGGACCCTTTTCAGCTGCAGCCTTCTGCCGCCATCGCAGCCATTGTGGTAGTTCTTAAATCTACCGTCTTCCGCCCTGCTCCGCCGTTGAGGTCTTCACCGTATCGCTGGCTAGGGGGAAGTCAGGTACTAGGCCTTTGCTGACAGAATCGGGTCAGGGTCCAATGGCGCGGAGTCCAAGACGACTGGGGGACCCTTTTCAGCTGCAGCCTTCTGCCGCCATCGCAGCCGTTGTGGTAGTTCTTAAATCTACCGTCTTCCGCCGTTGAGGTCTTCACCGTATCCCTGGCTAGGGGGAAGACAGGTACTAGGCCTTTGCCAAGGGCCACCTGGGGTAACAGCAGTAAAGGGGTTAACCTGCTAGTGCCCCAAGACCCCATAGAGGAGCCTCCACTGCCGGATGCACTTTAACGTCATGCCCAGGACACGCTTGATTTTATACACCCAAGTGATTAGGACACCTGATTCTGATCATTTGGATGGGTGGCCAAATACTTTTGGCAATCTAGTGTATTGCTAACGAGCGTCCATGTTCCTGCAGAAGGAGCTCCCCAACAAGAAGGACTGCCCACACATGTGTGCCTACAAGCTGGTCACGGTCAAGTTCAAGTGGTGGGGCCTCCAGAACAAAGTGGAGAACTTCATACAGAAGGTTTGTGGACCTCAGCGCCCCCCACTGGAGCAGATGTGACATGACTTCCTGTCTCTCGGCAGCAAGAGAAGCGTTTGTTCACCAACTTCCACCGTCAGCTGTTCTGCTGGATCGACAAGTGGATCGACTTGAACATGGAGGACATCCGCCGCATGGAGGAGGAGACGCGCAAGGAGCTGGACGAGGTGACGGAAGGAGACCGGGTCAGCGGGAATTGGTCCCGCGGTTTTTAACCGGTTTGTGTTGTGTTGTGCTCACAGATGAGAGTGAAGGACCCGGTCAAAGGCATGGTGGCGCTAGAGGACTGAGGTTGGCTCTAGACTGTGAATGCTGCTGCTCATCAGGTAGGACAAGAACACTAGCATAGCTAACATTACATTTTAACATCATGTTAGGTTAGCAACACTAGCATAGGTATGTGTGCTACATGCTAAAATTATATTTAAACATCATGCCAGATTAGCAACACTAGCATAGCTAACATTACATTTTAACATCATGCTAGGTTAGCAACACTAGCATAGCTATGTGCGCTTCATGCTAACATTACACTTTAACATCATGCTCGATAGCGACACTAGCATAGCTATGTGAGCTTCATGCTAAAATTACATTTTAACATTATGCTAGGTTAGCAACACTAGCATAGCTTTGAGCGCTTCATGCTAACATTACATTTTAACATCATGCTCGGTAGCGACACTAGCATAGCTATGTGAGCTACATGCTAAAATTACATTTTAACATTATGCTAGGTTAGCAACACTAGCATAGCTTTGAGCGCTTCATGCTAACATTACATTTTAATATCATGCTCGGTAGCGACACTAGCATAGCTATGTGAGCTACATGCTAAAATTACATTTTAACATTATGCTAGGTTAGCAACACTAGCATAGCTTTGAGCGCTTCATGCTAACATTACATTTTAACATCATGCTCGGTAGCGACACTAGCATAGCTATGTGAGCTACATGCTAACATTACAGTTTAACATAATGATAGGTTAACAACACTAGCATAGCTATGTGAGCTACATACTAATATTACATTTTAACATCATGCTCGGTAGCGACACTAGCATAACTATGCGGGCTACATGCTAACATTACATTTTAACATCATGCTAGGTTAGCAACACTAGCATAGCTTTGAGCGCTTCATGCTAACATTACATTTTAATATCATGCTTGGTAGCGACACTAGCATAGCTATGTGAGCTACATGCTAACATTACAGTTTAACATAATGATAGGTTAACAACACTAGCATGGTTATGCGGGCTACATGCTAACAATACATTTTAACATCATGCTAGGTTAGCAACACTAGCATAGCTTTGTAAGCTTCATGCTAACATTACATTTTAACATCATGTTTGGTAGCGACACTAGCATAGCTATGTGAGCTACATGCTAACATTACATTTTAACATCATGCTCGGTAGCGACACGAGCATAGCTATGTGAGCTACATGCTAACATTACATTTCGACATAATGCTAGGTTAGCAGCACTAACATAGCTATGTAAGCTACATGATAACGTTACAGTTTAACATCATGCTCGGTAGCGACATTAGCATAGCTATGTGAGCTACATGCTAACATTACAGTTTAACATAATGATAGCTTAGCAATACTAGCATAGCTATGTGAGCTACATACTAACATTCCATTTTAGTATTATGCCAGATTAGCAACACTAGCATAGTTTTGTGAGCTACATTACATTTTAAAATCATGCTAGATAACAACACTAGCATAGCTATGTGAGCTACATGCTAACATTTCATTTTAACATTGGGTTAGGTTAGCCTATTCGCCGATGAAAACTAAAATCATCAAATGTATCGCTCCAACGTCCCACACCAGGGGCCTCATGTAACTAGTTGCGTGAAACAGGTGTATGTGAAAATCCAGAAAAACTTCGTACAGCAGCAAAAATTCAGATGTATAAAAGTGTGCGCGCGCACAAAGCCGAGCAGATTTCTTTGTTACATCGCAATCAACTTCAAATCAGCCGCAGACGTGTGCCTAGCTTGGCACGCCCCCCTTATAAATACGCATATCATATTGAAAATACAATTAAATAAAATTGTTTGAAATCTTTTAACTCTAAACATGCTAGCATATCACAAAGGATACAAACAATTTTACCTCTTGTTCAATTACTCAATTTATTAATAAAACACAGGAGAGCTACTTGCAGTAGCAGCCTGCTGCTGCTGTCCGCCTGACGTGGCCAAGAAAGGCCTCACAAAAACACGTTTTGACAGCAATAAATAAAATGATCGCCTAGATCAGGGGTGTCAAACTCATTTTAGATGGGGGGCCACATGGAGGAAAATCTACTCACGGCACGATAACTTAAAAAGAAAGACAACTTCAGTTTGTTTTCTTTGTTTAAAAATAGAACAAGCACATTCTGAAAATGTACAAATCATAATGTTGTTGAGGTTTTTTTACACTTGCATGTTGCGGTTAATAGTATTCTACCTTTATTTGTCGTTATTTATATTTTCTGAATAAATTATGTGATAATGTTCATCAGTCAACTCATTGGTGTTAATTTTCAATCTATCAAGGTAAAAAAAAAAAAGGATCAAAATCAAATTACAGGATGTTATTTATGTATTTTGATCATTTTCCTCGACTAACATCATGTGGTTTATTTTGTACATATGTAGCATCATCTACAAATATACAAAGACGTGCTATTGCGACATCTAGTGGACACATTTAGAACAGCAGTTTCTTCCATTCTAAAATTTCAGGTTAATGTTTATACTTAGCAAACTCATCCCACGGGCCCAGATAAAACCTGTTCGCGGGCCTGATCCGGCCCTCGGGCCTTACATTTGTCACCCCTGGCATTGATGAATTAATAGACGTCCTCACAGATATTCTTATCAATATGAGGCTTTAGATGCAGTGTCCTTGCTAAGATCTTTTTTAAGAAATTTGCGTACAGCGCATTAGGAAAGTAATCAAAGCCCTTCGCATTTTCCAGAATTTCTTATGTGTCAAGAGGTTTTTACTAAACCCAAACCCAGTGAAGTTGGCACGTTGTCTAATTCGTAAATAAAAACAGAATACAATGATTTGCAAATCTATTTAAACTTATATTCAATTGAATAGACTGCAAAGACAAGATACTTAATGTTGGAACTGAGAAACTTATTTTTATTTTTTATTTTTCAAATAATCATTAACTTACAGTTTAATGGCATCAACACATTGCAATTTTTGAAGCTTTTCAGGTGGAATTATTTCCCATTCTTGCTTGATGTACAGCTTAAGTTGTTCAACAGTCCGGGGGTCTCCATTGTGGTATTTTAGGCTTCATAATGCGCCACACATTTTCAATGGGAGACAGGTCTGGACTACAGGCAGGCCAGTCTAGCACCCGCACTCTTTTACTATGAAGCCACGTTGATGTAACACGTGGCTTGGCATGTCTTGCTGAAATAAGCAGGGGCGTCCATGATAACGTTGCTTGGATGGCAACATATGTTGCTCCATAACCTGTATGTACCTTTCAGCATTAATGGTGCCTTCACATATGTCTTGGGCACTAATACACCCTCATACCATCACAGATGCTGGCTTTTCAACTTTGCACCTATAACAATGGTGGTTCTTTTCCTCTTTGTTCCGGAGGACACGGCGTCCACAGTTTCCAAAAACAATTTGAAATGTGGACTCGTCAGACCACGGAACACTTTTCCACTTTGCATCAGTCCATCTTAGATGAGCTCGGGCCCAGCGAAGCCGGCGGCGTTTCTGGGTGTTGTTGATAAATGGCTTTCACTTTACATTGTAGAGTTTTAACTTGCACTTACAGATGTAGCGACCAACTGTAGTTACTGACAGTGGGTTTCTGAAGTGTTCCTGAGCCCATGTGGTGATATCCTTTACACACTGATGTCGCTTTTTGATGCAGTACCGCCTGAGGGATCCAAATGTCACGGGCATTCAATGTTGATTTTCGGCCCTGCGGTGATTTCTACAGATTCTCTGAACCTTTTGATGATATTACGGACCGTAGATGGTGAAATCCTTAAATTCCTTGCAATTGTTCGTTGAGAAATGTTGTTCTTAAACTGTTGGACAATTTTCTCACGCATTTGTTTACAAAGTGGTGACCCTCGCCCCATCCTTGTTTGTGAATGACTGAGCATTTCATGGAAGCTGCTTTTATACCCAATCATGGCACCCACCTGTTCCCAATTTGCCTGTTTCCCTGTGGGATGTTCCAAATAAATGTTTGATGAGCATTCCTCTACTTTCTCAGTCTTTTTTGCCACTTGTGCCAGCTTTTTTTAAACATGTTGCAGGCATCAAATTTCAAATGTTAATATTTGCAAAAAATAACAAAGTTTTCAAGTTCGAATGTTAAATATCTTGTCTTTGCAGTCTATTCAATTGAATATAAGTTGAAAAGGATTTGCAAATTATTGTGTTCTGTTTTTTATTTACGGGCCAACTTCACTGGTTTTGGGGTTTGTACTTCATGACGTCATGAATAATAAATTAGATGATGATTTTTGTCTGGTTTGCTGTCCATAAACACGTATCGTTACTGGTTTGTTAGTACCCCTTCAGCGTTTAAAAAAAAAAAAAGTAAATTTCGCATCATAGTCGAGCTTTTATTTTGGCGGTAATGTTTTCTTCTGATGTTTTTCAGACGCGACTCGGAGACACCAGCGGATTCACATCCTTTCTTTCCAACACGACACTTCCTCTGTACTTTTCAGGACGTGGACAAAATGTGTTTTTCGTCTCCATTGGCTGCACGGAGGCGCCCAGTAGAACACCCCTTCCCCCCCATAGGTCCATTGATTGATTGATTGAATGATTGATTGATCGGTTAGTCATGTCTGTCAGCAATGTAGGATTTCATGAATATTACAATCTTGTACATAAACAAACACAGTAAGTCATTGTATTGAATAATGCAGTATTTATATATACTGTACATATAAATATAAATATATATATATATATATATATACATATATATGTTAAAAGGGTTTTTAAAATTATTTTGAGTTTATTCGTAGACTTTTTATTTGTTCTTCCTCAAATTGTTTCTCCGCCGTGTTTTTCTTTTTTTTTTTAATTCCTATTTCATAACGTCGTCTACGGAGGTTAATTTGTTTCTTTATTCCGGAAAAAAAAAATGTTGACCCTGAAATTTATGTAACTGAACTTTTCGCATTTAATTTAAGCTGACATTTTCATTCAAAAATAATTAAAAGTTAAGCAATTATTTGTGTAAAAAAAAATAATTGTCTAAAAATTAATTGGAAAAACATTCACTGTATAAAAATTACTGTATAAAAATTCAGTGTAAAAAATTCAGAATACAAAAATAACTGTAAAAAACTTAATTGTACACAAATTCAGTGCGAGCATATTCTGCATTATTTTTTGGACACTGAATTTTTATACACTGAAATGTTTTTGCACTGAATTTTATACACTCATATTTTTACACAATAAAATATAAAAAACTATATTTTGACGAACTGAATTTTCAAAAACACAGATTTTACTCAGAATTTTGTTTATCAATAAAATTGTCAGCATAAGTAAAAGTAAAACAAAATAAATAAAAAAATCAGTTACATAAATTTAGTGTAAAAAAAATGTTTTGTGATAAAGACACAAACTAACCTTCATAGTCGGTATTTTAGTTCCTTTTGTGTCACATCGTGTTTGCCTTGTGGAGTGTGTATGTGTTAGTGTGTGTGTGCGCGCGCGTGTGTGTGTTTGTGTGTGTGTGTGTGTTGACGGGAGGTAATAAAAAAGCGAGGAATGACCGACAAGAAAAACGACAACGTTCATCAATTAAAAACCTTCAGCCTGGTTTCCACTGACGGAGGGTACCACTTTTGGTAGCAAGCGCAGTGAAAAGGGGGCGGAGCTAGGCGTGCAGTGTGTTGATTGGTCGCGGGGCAGGAGCCACGTTCAGCCCACAGCTTTGTTTTTTTATTGGCCCTTCAAAATATAACGATAATTTAATGAGATGAGATATGTCACTTTGTCGGTTATAATGAAGTTATTGTGTTCATTTCAAATATTTTAGCATATATTTAGCATCTTTAATGTACAACATTTAAACCCCATTGCCATATTGGATTAAATGACTCTACGGGTGTTAATTCACGTTTAAAACTGTATTTAAAAGTTTTCAACTTTCTTTTTATTTTTTATTCTCGATCCATGACTTGTTATTCCCATTACATTGCGGCCCGGAACCAATTAACAGCGATAAACAAGGGATTACTGGAGTACACAATGACTAAACACAAGCAAAAACTACCATCGACTAGTTTTTTAAAATCCTCAAAGTCCTTTTGTGTCCAGAAAATTAGTCCCAGACTTTGTAAAGAATAACAAAAATCAAAAACCGATACTACCCTTGGTATCGACATTACCGATACGTGTATGGATCTGCCTTCCCTTTACACATACACCACTGTTATTTTATCGTCTCTCTAACTATTATTGCTCATTTCAAGTTAATAACTGCTTACTTTCTTATTTTTTTAAGTTTTTTTTAGCAGCTATCTTAGCAATTAGAATGGCTTCTTGTCTACTCCTGCTTGCTCTTACTCAGTGTGTGACATGTTTAGCCTTGTCCTCCAGTGATAATACTACTTGAATGGAAAGTAGTTGATCATTCATTTAGTGGAACGGCTCCATACTGTGTATGAAAACACAAAAAAGTATTACTACTTTTTCTATTAAACCAATCCATCGCCACATCTCTAGTTATTAATATTATTTTATCTCTTTACATTACAAATGTTCTTACTTTATTTGTGGAATAGCCAATAAAAACAAACCAAACATCCCGTGGGCCGCACCTTGGACACCTGTACGGTTTTATCAGCGCTCCAAACCGGACGTCTCGGTGGAAACACAGCGCCCTTCAGTGGACAAAAGTTCTTATCCAATGATAGCAATAACTGCCATGAGCCCTTCAAAAAGTCACATGGTGCTGCTGTTGTTTGTCATGTGATGTGCATGAGCGTGTACGTGCATGAGCGTGCGTTTAATGGCGTGACGTGTTGATGGGGGGTCTCCTTAGCCCTCATTTTTTAAATTTTGTCTTTTATTGTTCTGTTTGTTCCCGTCATTCCCTGCATTGTCACACTAGAAACATTGACAAGCAAAAATATGGAATTATAAATGTATATACTCAGTACATGACACACACACACACTTATGGAGTGAAATCACTGCCAAAACTCCATAAACACGCAAAAATGGTTTGACTCACGCCCAACGATTCGCAAGTATAAAAACAAATTTCTCTAATTAAAAGTAAAATCTTCAATTAAAAATAAGATTCGGAAGTAAAAAATTAAAGAACAAAAAACTATTGTCTGCAATTAAAAAATGATTGACAAGTAAAAACTATTTTTTTAAATAAAAAAACGATTATAAAGTAAAAATTTATTTGCTTAGTAAGTTAAAAAAAAATGTTTTAATAAAAAAATATTTTTTACATAAAAACAAAACATTCGTCAATTAAAGAAATCATTTTTAGCAGCTATAAAAACAATTTTCTGCAATTTAAAATTTAATCTTCAATTAAAAAAAAAGATTCGGAAGTTAAAAAAAAAGAACAAAAAACTATTGTCAGCAAGTAAAAAATTATTCGCAAGTAAAACAACTTTTTTTTCAATAAAAACACGATTCCCAAGTAAAAATTAATTTGTTTCAATTAAAAAAACAATTCAAGTAAAAAAAATGTTTTAATAAAAAAAATTTTTTTACGTTAATTAAAGAAATTATTTGTAATTATAAAAACAATTTTCTTCAATTAAAAATTAAATCTTCAATTAAAAAAACAATTCCAAAGTTAAAAAAAAGAACAAAAAACTATTGTCTGCAAGTATAAAATGATTCGCAAGTAAAACTACTTTTTTTTTTCAATTAAAAAAACGATTGCGAGTAAAAATTAATTTGCTTGAATTAAAAAAACAATTCAAGTAAAACATTTTTTTAATAAAAATACATTTTTTACGTTAAAAAAAAACATTCTTCAATTAAAAAAAATATTTGTAAGCATAAAAACTATTTTCTGCAAGTAAAACAGCTTTTTTTTCAAAATAAAAACTATTCTTAAGTTAAAAAAAGTTTTTCAACTGAAAAAAATATTCTCAATTAAAAAAAAAGGTTCCCATTAAAAATATAATTGCAAGTGAAATAAAAGGTTTTAT
The DNA here is from genome assembly GCF_033978785.1 of Entelurus aequoreus. Classification (NCBI taxonomy): domain Eukaryota; kingdom Metazoa; phylum Chordata; class Actinopteri; order Syngnathiformes; family Syngnathidae; genus Entelurus; species Entelurus aequoreus. The sequence continues at coordinate 50,571,851 of NC_084744.1, forward strand.
CCAATCATAAAACGATTCGCAAGTAAACAATTTTCTTTAAGTAAAAATATTCTCAAATGAAAAAAACATGTTCAAATGTAAAAACGATTTTCTTCAAGTAAAAAAAATATTTTCTGCTAGTAAAAAAACGATTCTCAAATTTAAAAAATAAAGGTTCTTCAATTATAAAACGATTTGCAAGTGGAAAACAATAATAATAATTTCTTCAAGTCAAAATCTTTAGCAGTAATATTCCACACTTCGGAACCCACACGTAATTCCCACTATAAACAACAGGTGGTGCTGCTGAGTCAATATAAGTCAGAGCTACTGTTATGTGCGCATTGTGCCGCCCGCCAAAAATAACAAGGAAGAAGAAGCAGGATGGGGAGTAAAATGGCAGGCAGAAGAGAGAGGAAACAAGCTCAACCTGTAAGTTAACCATTACGTTTTTTTACTTTCCAATAGTTTTTTTTAATGAAGAAAATATGGTTTTACTTGCGAATCGTTGTGCGTGAGTAAAAACATTTGAATGTGTTTGTGGAGTTTTTGCAGTAATTTCACTCAAGAAATATATTTCCATTAAAATACGTTAATATATTTATTTATGGAAGCCGACGTCCTGCTCTCATAAAAAGCTGTTGATTGTCCGCCATCTCTCGGGACATTCTTCCCTTTGTCACCACAAGAGGCGCTGTGGCGCGTCCACGGCAGGACACCGCCCTTAAAAAAAAGATCCAACATAATCCATATTTTAGTTGTAAATGTCGTCGTAGCGATGTTGTGAGTCTGCGCGAAGAGGGGAAGGATCACTTGAAACAAAACGGTTAAGAGCCACCAAGACGCCAAACATGGAAAAAAAAAATAAACAAAGACGATTTTCTTGCTTCTTCTTGGACTTTTTCTCTCTCTCACTGTACCCTCTCCCCCCTTTGTTTGTTTATTGTGGATTTGTGCCTTTTTTGTCATCTTATAACACAAACTGTACATTGGCGACATGAATTAAAAACTAAGCAAAAAAAAAAAAGGAATTTATTATGTTCTTATGATGTACTTCTATTTATACTCTAGAATTGGAACAAATAATTAGAAGTGCTTTATATGTGACTCAGCGCACACACACACACACACACACACACACACACACACGGTTGTGCAGTGAATTAATCAGGCTTTGGTTGACAAAGATTACGTTTAAACCCTGATTACGAGTTCAGCTATGCGTTTTTGTGAGACGTTAATGACCCCAAAAAGGCTTAAAAATGTGTTATTTCAGTTTTTATATTCATACTTTTTATTTTGGATTTATGCCAAAAACGCTATTTAAAGATCCTCTATATATGACAGGATCTTTTTGCTGGGTTTAAAGACTTGCTGAACAAATAACTCAACTTGTCAAAGATCTTGTATATATGACAGGATATTTTTGCTTGGTTTAAAAACCTGCTGAAAAAAATAAAACGTGTCAGATCGTGTATCAATGACAGGATCTTTTTGCTGGGTTGAAAAACCTGCTGGAAAAATAACACAACTTGTCAAAGATCGTGTATATATGACAGGATCTTTTTGCTGGGTTTAAAAACCTGATAAAAAAAATAACACAACTTGTCAAAGATCTTGTATATATGACAGGATATTTTTGCTGGGTTTAAAAACCTGATAAAAAATACCACAACTTGTCAAAGATCTTGTATATATGACAGGATATTTTTGCTGGGTTTAAAAAACTGATAAAAAAAATACCACAACTTGTCAAAGATCTTGTGTATATGACAGGATATTTTTGCTAGTTTTGAAAACCTGCTGGAAAAATAACACAACTTGTCAAAGATCTTGTACATATGACAGGATCTTTTAGCTGGGTTTAAAAACCTGCTGGCAAAATAACACAACTTGTCAAAGATCTCTTAAATATGACAGGATCTTTTAGCTGGGTTTAAAAACCTGCTGAAAAAAATTGTCAAAGATCTTGTATATATGACAGGATATTTTTGCTAGTTTTAAAAACCTGCTGAAAAAACACACAACTTGTCAAAGATCTTATATATATGACAGGATCTTTTTGCTAGTTTTAAAAACCCTGCTGAAAAAACACACAAAGATTTTGTATGTATGACAGGATATTTTTGCTGGGTTTAAAAACCTGCTGAACAAATAACACAACTTGTCAAAGATCTTGTATATATGACAGGATCTTTTTGCGGGGTTTAAAAACCTGCTGAAAAAACAAACAAAAAACTTGTCAAAGATCGTGTATCAATGACAGGATCTTTTTGCTGGGTTTAAAAATCTGATGAAAAAATAACACAACTTGTCAAAGATCGTGTATCAATGACAGGATCTCTTTGCTGGGTTTAAAAACCTGCTGAAAAAACCACACAACTTGTCAAAGGTCCTCTAAATGTGACACGATGCTCTGCTGTGAATTATTTTGGACCAATGCTGCAATGATCTTCATGTTTTTTCCCTTTGTTTGAGGTGAAAAAGGCCCAAAGAGTTCCTGGTGTCCTAGATGTTGGACATAGATGCACACCTGCTGTGCGTCCATGTGCGAGTACAAAGGCAGCAAAGTGTGATGTCGACACAAACAAGTCTCTGCATTCATGAATGACGTAATTCCTCATAAGAAGTTGATCCACGGTAAATCCCGGCAGGTTGTTGCATGCAGGACCAGCAGGAAGGACGCGAGACCAGCAGGACCAGCAGGAAGGACGCGAGACCAGCAGGGAGGACTCGGCCGACGACACGAAGCAGATCAAAAAAGCACAAGAAAAAGGAAAAGCAACAAAGTCAGCGACGGGACTCAAAGCAGGAAAACCGATCCAGACTCCGGACTCTCCTTTGGAGATCTTCATCATCTGTGCACAAGGAGTCTGCAGATTCTTCCACACACCAAAAGACAACACTGACACAGGTACGGACTCACTGCTGGTCCTCGTTCTGGCTCTGTGATGATGCATGTTAGTCCTGGATCTACAAACCCCGTTTCCATATGAGTTGGGAAATTGTGTTAGATGTAAATATAAACGGAATACAATGATTTGCAAATCCTTTTCAATCCATATTCAGTTGAATGCACTACAAAGACAACATATTTGATGTTCAAGCTCATAAACTTTGTTTTTTTTTTGGAAATAATAACTAACTTAGAATTTCATGGCTGCAACACGTGCCAAAGTAGTTGGGAAAGGGCATGTTCACCACTGTGTTACATCACCTTTTCTTTGAACAACACTCAATAAACGATTGGGAACTGAGGAAACTAATTGTTGAAGCTTTGAAAGTGGAATTCTTTCCCATTCTTGTTTTATGTAGAGCTTCAGTCGTTCAACAGTCCGGGGTCTCCGCTGTCGTATTTTACGCTTCATAATGCGCCACACATTTTCGATGGGAGACAGGTCTGGACTGCCGGCAAACCAGGAAAGTACCCGCACTCTTTTTTTACGAAGCCACGCTGTTGTAACACGTGCTGAATGTGGCTTGGCATTGTCTTGCTGAAATAAGCAGGGGCGTCCATGAAAAAGACGGCGCTTAGATGGCAGCATATGTTGTTCCAAAACCTGTATGTACCTTTCAGCATTAATGGTGCCTTCACAGATGTGTAAGTTACCCATGCCTTGGGCACTAATGCACCCCCATACCATCACAGATGCTGGCTTTTGAACTTTGCGTCGATAACAGTCTGGATGGTTCGCTTCCCCTTTGGTCCGGATGACACGATGTCGAATATTTCCAAAAACAATTTGAAATGTGGACTCGTCAGACCACAGAACACTTTTCCACTTTGCATGAGTCCATCTTAGATGATCTCGGGCCCAGAGAAGCCGGCGGCGTTTCTGGGTGTTGTTGATAAATGGCTTTGGCTTTGCATAGTAGAGCTTTAACTTGCACTTACAGATGTAGCGACAAACTGTATTTAGTGACAGTGGTTTTCTGAAGTGTTCCTGAGCCCATGTGGTGATATCCTTTAGAGATTGATGTCGGTTTTTGATACAGTGCCGTCTGAGGGATCGAAGGTCACGGTCATTCAATGTTGGTTTCCGGCCATGCCGCTTACGTGGAGTGATTTCTCCAGATTCTCTGAACTTTTTGATGATATTATGGACCGTAGATGTTGAAATCCCTAAATTTCTTGCAATTGCACTTTGAGAAACGTTGTTCTTAAACTGTTTGACTATTTGCTCATGCAGTTGTGGACAAAGGGGTGTACCTCGCCCCATCCTTTCTTGTGAAAGACTGAGCATTTTTTGGTAAGCTGTTTTTATACCCAATCATGGCACCCACCTGTTCCCAATTAGCCTGCACACCTGTGGGATGTTCCAAATAAGTGTTTGATGAGCATTCCTCAACTTTCTCAGTATTTATTGCCACCTTTCCCAAATTCTTTGTCACGTGTTGCTGGCATCAAATTCTAAAGTTAATGATTGTTTGCAAAAAAAAAAAGTTTATTAGTTTGAACATCAAATATGTTGTCCTTGTAGCATATTCAACTGAATATGAGTTGAAAATGATTTGCAAATCATTGTATTACGTTTATATTTACATCTAACACAATTTCCCAACTCATATGGAAACGGGGTTTGTATATAAACAAATTATAATCAATAGATCCGAAGTTGATCAAGAGGTTTAAGGGTTAGAATTATTTAAAAAATAACGTATGACTTATTTTTAACACTTTTATGAGTGGGACCTTTTTGGATCCCCAAGACTTTTAGTGGGATTTGTATATGGCAAACACAAAATATGAAATATTTTCCCCAAAAATGTTTAAAAGTGTAATATTTGATTTGAAGTCATTGGAGCCTTAAATAGGTCAATAATTCATAACAACATTGATTTGATTCATTTTTATTTTATGAGCAATGAGTTTTTTAAAAAATCCCACAAAAGTTCCTGAGGATCCGAAAAGGTCCCACTCATATTTTTTTTTTTTTTTTTTTACTTTCAACACTTAAATCTTTACAAAAACACAAAATAAGTAATTGAGCAATGACAGTTGACAAAAAACACACACACAAAAAAGAACTTTTTTTTTTTTGTAGTTTGTTTTATGCCCTTTTTATCACATAAAATTTAGTTTTTTGGGAAAAACACAAAATATGCAATATTTTCCCCCAAAAAGTGTTGAAAGTGTAATATTTAATGTGAAGTAATTGGAGCCTTAAGTAGGTCCATAATTTATAACAACATTGATTTTAATTAGCGATGTCCCGATCCGATATTTGGATCGGATCGGCCGCCGATATTTGCCAAAAAATGTGTATCGGCAAGGCATGGGAAAATGCCGATCCAGATCCAGCTTTTAAAACAATTCCGGTCCGTGTTTTCCAACGCACAGATTTAAATAATACATTCCACTTTTCTGCTGCTCCCTAATTTCCGTTCCGCATTTTCCAGCACACCTTCAACACATCCACAGGTCTGTGTCCTAACCGTCAAGACGGCCATGTGAATTAAAAGTTACCGGTAAAAATGTCAGCTGTCTCTGTGCGATATAGAAAATGACTATATGGTGATATTCGAGTATACGTTCTCACACAGTTGCTTTTAGCTGCTGGCATTACACTGCAGGCTCTTCTCACTCTTTCTTGTGTCTACTTCTCACAGACAGCAAGCGCACCTTCTTCTTCTTTGTTGCCTGTTTCTTCTTCTTCTGTGCCGAAAATGTAATTTCAGTTCTTATGTGTCTTGTACATGTTAAGAATGGACAAATAAAGCTCCGATTTTACACACGTCACATACTGTCACGTCATACGTCAAATACGTATACGCCCTCCCTGCAGAGACGTAGCAGCATGGCTAACGTTAGCTGTGATGCTAGCTTAGCCGTGTGAGCGGTAATAATGAAGGAAGAATTAATTAATTCCCAAGAAAAACAGCAGGGGGTCCATCGTCTGGCGGTGGTTTGGCTTCAAGTGGGAATATGTCGAACAGACAACTGTAATTTGTCAAGTGTGGGGCAAAAGCGTTGCTATAAAAAGTAGCATTACTGCTAATGTGTAGCATCATTTGAAAAGTCCCCTGCTAGAAAATGAAGAGTGTTTGAAACTCCGCACATCAGCATCTCCATTGTGTATTATTCAAACTCACCTAATTCAGCTGGCTAGTTGTTATCAAGAGTACTAAAACCGTTTTTAACATGAATCTGACAACTAAGTAGGCTAAATACCCGTAACTTTAAACTTTAATACATGCTCGGCCAGTATCGGTATCGGATCGGAAGTGCAAAAACAACATCGGTATCGGATCGGAAGTGCAAAAACCTGGATCGGGACATCCCTAATTTTAATTAAATTTTATTTAATGAGCAATGAGCACTGAATTTTTAAAAAATGCCACTAAAAGTCCTGAGTATCCAAAAGGGTAAAAATTGTAAAAAAAAATAAAATAAAAAAACAGTCTTTGCTTTCTTTTCTTTTTTAACTTTCAACACTTAAATATTTACAAAAACACAAAAATAAGTGATTTGAGCAATGAGAGTTAAAAAAAACACACAAATTATTGGGGATCCAAAAAGGTCCCACTCATAAAAGTGTCATTAATTATAAAAAAAAAAAAAAAAGAAGAAAAAAAAGAAATTCCAACCCTTAAATCTGTAGATTATAATTTCAAAATATTTTTCACGTTTTTTTTGGTTGTTTTAGGCCCTTTTTTTATCATATGAAAAACACAAAATATGCAAAAAATATTTCAAAGTGGAATATTTAAAGTGAAATAATTGGAGCCTTAAAGGCCTACTGAAAGGAAATGTTCTTATGTAAACGGGGATTGCAGATCCATTCTATGTGTCATACTTGATCATTTCGCGATATTGCCATATTTTTGCTGAAAGGATTTAGTAGAGAACATCGACGATAAAGTTCGCAACTTTTGGTCGCTGATAAAAAAGCCTTGCCTGTACCGGAAGTAGCGTGACGTCACTGGTTGTGGAGCGCCTCACATCTGCACATTGTTTACAATCATGGCCACCAGCAGCGAGAGCGATTCGGACCGAGAAAGTGACGATTACCCCATTAATTTGAGCGAGGATGAAAGATTCGTGGATGAGGAAAGTGAGAGTGAAGGATTAGAGGGCAGTGGAAGCGATTCAGATAGGGAAGATGCTGTGAGAGGCGGGTGGGACCTGATATTCAGCTGGGAATGACTAAAACAGTAAATAAACACAAGACATACACTACCGTTCAAAAGTTTGGGGTCACCCAAACAATTTTGTGGAATAGCCTTCATTTCTAAGAACAAAAATAGACTGTCGAGTTTCAGATGAAAGTTCTCTTTTTC
>NC_084744.1:50586610-50641610 GCF_033978785.1 Entelurus aequoreus
TCAAACCATAACAAAATATATTAATTTTTTATTAATTTTACCTTTAGGGGTCCTGGGGACCATAAAGACTCTTAGTCATTAAAATGTTAAAAATAAGTCAGATTATTATTTTTTTATTATTATTTAACGCTTACAGTAAATCTCTATATCAACTTCAAGTTGATATAAAGTAATACAAATTAAAAAAAATGTTTTATGGCTTTTTTGTTTTTTTATAGTAAAACTGAAATATGCAGTATTTAGTAATTAGAGCCCTAAAAGATCAATAATGCAGGACACCATTGATTTTAATTCTTTCATATTTTTGAGTAATCACAGTGAAAAGATGAATAAAAAATCACTAAATATATTTGGGATCCAAAAGGTGCCCCACTCATAAAGTGATACATCTTTATTAGGTTTTCCTTTTACTTTCAACACTTAAGTTACGAGATCAACTTCAGATATAGGTATATCTGTCGATTTTATGCTGGAACTATTATTTTGTTTGTTTAATGCACTTTTGTCAAAGAAAACTTTGATGTTTTTATATGGCTACTGCACAATATATGCAATATTTACCACATAAAACATTTTAAAGTGAAATATTTGAAGTAATTGGAGCCCTGAAAATAATTCATTATAACATGGATTTTTTGTCTTTTTGTCTTTTTTTTTTTTTTTTTGAGCAATGGCAAAAAAAGAAAGACAAAAGAAAAAAAAACAGCCTGCATTGCAGCTTTTGTGTCAACATTGCAACTTTTCTCGTTAGATTTCACCTCATTCCACTTTTTTTAAGGTTCTTTTTTAGTTTTACAATAGTATTTCCAGAATGTGTGGCGGGCCGGTAAACAATTAGCTGCGGGCCGCTCTTTGGACACCCCTGCGCTACAGCATACTTGCCAACCTTGAGACCTCAGATTTCGGGGGTGGCGTGGTTAAGAGGGGAGGAGTATATTTACAGCTAGAATTCACCAAGTCAAGTATTTCATATATATACTGTATATACACAGTTGTGTTCAAAATAATAGCAGTCCCACATCACTAGCAAGATAAATCACTGTTTTTGTTAGAATGTCAACTTCTACACTGCAAGTAAGTTTCTAGAAGGTTTAGTAAAGGTATAGAAAACCAACAGACCCAACAGGAATGATGTGCATGCTGCTGATTCTGTGAAACTGAATCATTTACTGAAAGGGGCGTTTTCAAAAAAATAGCAGTGCTGCGTTCCATAAGTGACATCATTGATTATGTGTAAAAAAAAAAAAAAAGTTAAACAAGTGGCTCATATTTTAGGATCAAGGCAACTGACGCTGCATATGCTGGCTGTGCATTTGTCCTTGGAAAAACAGTGTAAAATGGGTCGTTGAAGACACTGTTCAGAAGAAGAGCGTTCTTTGATTAAGAATTTAATAAAAGAGGGGAAACCCTATAAGGAAGTGCAGAATATGATTGGCTGTTCAGTGGGGTTGAGTATCGTTTGAATTCGAACGATTCCGATTCCTGACGATTCTCGATTCCGATTCTTTTAAGAGGCAGGGTCAAAAAAAAGTTTAGGATATTTTAAATGAGCTAGCTAACCTACAGTCTTTCTGAATGAAATAGTCTGACATTCTCCATCAATTTTAATTCTATTAACTTTTTATGAACTTTACTATAAATTCCTCACAGGGCTGTTTTCAACTAGAATATAAATATCAAATTTATGAACTTGAATATAAATATTATAAATTATGAATACATTTTCCCAGGGGTACACTTTCCTCAAGAGAGCTTTATTTTTGAAAACCTCATGAAAACACATTTACACACACAAGTGTATGATGCTGCAGGTACTTAAAAATGTTACCGTGCTCCCACTGATGGGCTAACCTGGTGCAGAAAAGCAAATAAACAATAAGAAACAACTTGCAAAACCCAGTCCAGATTAGCAGCAGGTACAGTATAAAATCAGAGACAGTTCTTGTTTAGGAAAATGACCATATCCGCCTTCTCAGGCAGGATGCGTGAGCGTCCTGGACAGATAGTGTCTCCTGCTGTGGAAAATACACGTTCGCTGGGTGTGGAAGAAGCTTGAACGCATAAATAGGAGAAAGCTAGATCTGACAGCAAAGGATAAGTCTTTTGTTGGTTCCACCAGACCATCACCATGCAGCAGGGTCGTCAGACATAAGTATCGGTGGAACGTCCTGGTACATCTGCAGCTCTCTCTCCACTCGTTTCTTGATGGACATGGAGCTCTGTTATTTCGCGGTTATTTCAGTTTTTTTTGTAAAGTAAAGCCACACTTTCGACCGCCGACGCCCGCTATCCATGCTTGAGCTTGACTGACTCGCTCGGCTATGCTAACACTTCCGGCGGTGGGCGCTTCTTCGTTGGTGCTCAGCGGCTTCTTCTGGTTTGGCGGACATCTTTTTATTTTTTATTTTTTTCTCCGGTCGGCGGACTCGCTATCGAAAATAGGAATCGAAATTTAAACTTTTTAACCATTCCGGGAGAATCGGAAAGTTAGTCCCGGTTCCAATCGATACTCGATACCCAACCCTACTGTTCAGCTAAAATGATATCAAACGCTTTAAAATGGCAGCCAAAACCAAAAAGACGAGGAAGAAGAAAAAAAAACGACTATTGTAATGGCTCGGAGAATAACCAAAATGGCAAAGGCTCAGCCAATAATCAGCTCCAGGAGGATCAAAGAAGATCTAAGATGGCCTGTGAGTACTGTAACAATCAGACCACGTCTATGTGAAGCCAGGCTAGCAGCAAGAAGCCCCCGCAAAGTCCCATTGTTTAAAAACAAAAGACATGTGCTGAAGCGGTTACAATTTGCCAAAAAACACATTGACTGGCCTGAAAAGAAATGGCGTAAAATGTGGGGACTGGTGAGAGTAAGATTGTTCTTTTTGGGTCTAAGGGCCACAGACAGTTTGTCAGACGTCCTGCAAACACTGAATTCAAGCCCCAGTACACCGTGAAGCATGGTGGTGCAAGCATCATGATATGGGGATGTTTCTCGTACTATGGTGTTGGTCCTATTTATCGCATACCAGGGATCATGGATCAGTTTTAGTACATCAGAATACTGGAAGAAGTCATGTTGCCGTATGCTGAAGAGGAAATTCCCTTGAAATGGGTGTTTCAACCAGACAATGACCCTAAACACACCAGCAAGCGAGTAAAATCATGGTTCCAGACAAACAGAGTTCAAGTAATGGAGTGGCCAGCACAATCCCCGAACCTTAATCCCTTTGAAAACTTGTGGGCTGACATAAAGAATGCTGTTCATGAGGCAAAACCAAAAAATGCAGAGGAATTGTGGAACGTAGTACAATTGTCCTGGGATGCAATACCTGTCGACTCCATGTGCCACAGATGTGAAGCAGTTATCAAAAACCGTGGTTATGCAACTAAATTATAGTTAATAATTCTAAGGAAAGTTGAATCTGCAAGCCTTTCTTAGTTTATACAGTACATTTGAGTTTTATAAAGAAAGATGTCAACACTGCTATTTTTTTGTTTTATATTTCTGGACTTTCTGTAAATTATTGTTGAATTACTTTTTTCCAATTTTCTGGCTTTGAAATAGAATGTGCGGTGTCCCCAATGCATTTGTGTTCATTAAAATGCAATTTATTTGAATAATTTTGAGGTTTACACACCTTTTTAAACACACTGCTATTATTATGAACATAACTGTATATATATATATATACTGTATATATAAAATAAATACTTGACTTTCAGTGAAATCTAGCTATAAATATATATTTATTTTATTATATTTATATATATATATATAATAGAAATACTTGAATTTCAGTGTTCATTTATTTACACGTATACACACACATAACACTCATCTACTCATTGTTGAGTTAAGGGTTGAATTGTCCATCCTTGTTCTATTCTGTCACTATTTTTCTAACCATGCTGAACACCCTCTCTGATGATGCATTGCTGTGTGGCACGCATAAAAGTGCTTTCATCAAATGCACTAGAGTCTGGTATCTTCCATCTCCCCTTAGCATGGCCCAAAACCGGTCAATCTTTGCTTCCTGAGGAAGATCTTCACTGCCAAGCACTTGGTAGTCCACTACTTCTTCCTGGAGGCTATCCAGGTCCAATCGCAGCTGCGGCTTGGAACTTGCAAGCGTATTTCTTCATCTTACTCGTCGCCGCGGCTGTATTTTCCTCATTCTTCTGCTTCGTCTCCTTGTTGTGTGCGCAGTTGTACACTGCACTCTCTAAAAGCCGTAGATGTTATTGTCACATATGCATGTACAGTAGATGGCAGTATTGTCCTGTTTAAGAGTGTCACAACATTGCTGTTTACGGCAGACGAACTGCTTTATGGTAGACGAAAACGTGACTGCTGTTGTTATCGCGCTGGGAGGACGTTCATGAAACTGCCTAACAATAAACCCACATAAGAAACCAAGAACTCGCCCTCGATCATTCTACAGTTATAACGTGATTGGGCAGGCACGCTGTTTATATTGTGGGAAAGCGGACTCAGGTCTGCATGGAGCTGGAGGGGGCGTGGCCTCCAGCTTCGCCTGAATTTCGGGAGAAAATTTGTCCCGGGAGGTTTTCGGGAGAGGCGCTGAATTTCGGGAGTCTCCTGGAAAATCCGGGAGGGTTGGCAAGTATGCGCTACAGTGCTGTGCTATGTATTGATTTGTCAGGGGATATTTACGGTGGGCTTTACAGTGAAGTTTTTTTTTATGTCACTATTGCCCTTGTTTTGCTATACTGCCTTTGTGGGGATTTGTCTTTGTTGTGTTGGTGAAATAATATAGTATTTGAAATTCCTGCAATGGCCGGTCGTGGGCATAGTGTCACATTTGGAATGGGGAGGGGTAGATTGGTGTCAAGCAGTCCTAGCTTCATGATAGACCAACCAGTTTTTAACCCGCTACTAACCCCCATCTCTAGCTCTACGCCAGTTACTCAAGGAGTGCGTCAGCCCACGCAAGTCAAATCTGTTTATGCTTTTGGAGACATGATCACAACTTTAGCTGAACAGATAGGAGACAACATCTTTGCCAACATCAGCATGATGCACCAGCCAAGTGCCTTTCAGCCTCAGTCCACTCTTCACAGTTCTGAGCACTTCCCGTATTTACCACTTTTTGCCAGCAACAGGCGCTGTTGCAACACTTCATTCATAATTTAATCAAGCATAATGAACGTCTGTTTTCTACACAGTTACATATACTCTGATGATAAACTTGTGTGATGACTGTATTATGCTGATAGTTTATATTTGTAACATGAATTGATTAAGTCCAAACATGGCGCCTTGTGGTCACGTGAGGGTATTTTGACCAATCAGCAAAGAGATGCTTTGGCCATACTCTCTGATTGGTTAAAGCCTCCCAAGTGACCACGTGTTCGGGACCAACCATAGACATCTTATAAGTCAGTGGTTCTCAAACTTTTTTTGTCATCCCCCACTTTGGACAAGGGGGAGTTTTCAAGTCCCACCTGCCCCCATCGCCCCAACAGAACGCTAATGCCAAGCTTAACATTTTCAAATTTAGTGAACATCAAGTAACATGACGTTGTATACATTCAAACGCAATAACATAAAATAACATCAAGTTCAATAATAAATAAAATAACTGTGCAGCTGTGGTATAACTTGCATCAAGTTCAATAATAAATAAAAGGGATGGCGTAGCGACGTTGGGAGAGTGGCCATGCCAGCAATCTGAGGGTTGCTGGTTCAATCCCCACCTTCTACCATCCTAGTCACGTCCGTTGTGTCCTTGAGCAAGACACTTCACCTTTGCTCCTGATGGGCCTGGTTAGCGCCGTGCATGGCAGCTCCCGCCATCAGTGTGTGAATGTGGAAAATAGTGTCAAAGCGCTTTGAGTTCCTTAAAAAAAGGTAGAAAAGCGCTATACAAGTACGACCCATTTACCATAAAATAACTTGCATCAAGTTCAATATACAAGAAGCTTTGATTGATTGATTGAAACTTTTATTAGTAGATAGTACAGTACATATTCCGTTCAATTGATCACTAAATGGTAACACCCCAATAAGTTTTTCAAGTTGTTTAAGCCGGGGTCCACAAATCAATTCATGGTACAAATATATACTATCAGCATAATATAGTCATCCCACAAGTTAATCATCAGAGTATATACATTGAATTATTTACATTATGTACAATATTTACAAACCGGGGGGTGGGATGAGCAGGGTTTAGTTGATATCAGCACTTCAGTCATCAACAATTGCATCATCAGAGAAATGGACATTGAAACAGTGTAGGTCTGACTTGGTAGGATATGTACAGCGAGCAGAGAACATGGCAGTGTTTCCCACACATTCATTTATTTGTGGCGGCCCGCCACGAAAGAATTACGTCCGCCACAAATCAAATTAAAAAAAAAAAGTGTTTTTTTGTCCTGTCCAGCTTCTCAGGCAAATCATATAGTTGATGTAGATGCCCATATAGGCTGTTCAGATTTACTTTACAAAAGAGAAGTGTAGGATACTTCTCTTGTTGCCTTATTTGTATTTGACCACTACTGTTTTCTGTTTATTTGTTACTGACTGTGGCAGGACACCTCTGCTTCACTTTATGTTGCTGGTAAATAATATGGTTGTAGTAGTAGGCTAAAGTTAAATTATTTAGTATGCACTAATTAAAGGGGCAGAGCTTTAAGAGACATTTTAGCTTTTATATTTTATAAGATATATTTTTTGTAAGAACCACAATTAATAAATATATTTCAGTGAATAACTTATTGTTCAAATCTGTATATAAAGTGTTGTAATTATATTGTAAAATGGATGGATGGATGGATGGATGGACGTTTAAAACAAAACTGTTATTATTAATTAGTAAGTATACATTTTTTGAGCCTTTTTTAGAGAAAATCATATCATTGTAGTACATTATGCAAATTACTCAATGTCATGGTGACTACGCCCCCACCGCCACAGGTATCTTGGCAGTAGTGATGGGTCCGGCAACACCGATGCATCGGCGCATGCGTCGAGCTCATAGAGCGATACCCTGTGTCGGTGCGCGTATCGCTTTTAGAAAGTCACGTGACCGAACACGAGCTGTTTTGGTCACGTGACCGATCATGAGCTGTTCTGGTCACGTGACCGCTCATGAGCTGTTCCAGTCACGTGACCGATACGCGAACTGTATCGCACTGACGCCTGCGCGCCAAACTGTGTTTATTAGGAAGCGGCGCAATGCGTGTTGACGAACACCGTTAGGGCCGCTTGTTGTCACTGTCACTCAAAGTTGCATTTCAAAATTACACAGAATAAATGTTTATTTTGTTTAGAATTCAGATGGGTTTGATTAGGTGCGCGGCATATATTTGCTGTGCGACGCACAGTGTGCGCGGAGGACGCTTGAGCACTGCGCAATTGCGCAGGCGCACACCTTAGAGGGAACGTTGCTCACAGGGCACAGAGTGAGTGCGATACAGTTCGCGTATCGGTCACGTGACCAAAGCAGCTCATGATCGGTCACGTGACTTTCTAAAAGCGGTACGCACACCGACACAGGGTTTCGCTCTATGAGCTCGACGCATGCGCCGATGCATCTGTGTTGCCGGACCCATCACTACTGTTACTAGAGAAAGGTACAGGAATGACGGCGTGGCGAACTTGGTAGAGTGGCCGTGACAGCAATCGAAGGGTTGCTGGTTACTGGGGTTCAATCCCCACCTTCTACCATCCTAGTCACGATACATGTTCACATTATTTATTGACTGTATCTAAAAAAAGATAAAAATATATTTTTATTTAAATGAAGATATGAAATAATCCTAAATGAAATACAATGACTTGGTTTATATTATTGTATATACTAGGTCATAAAATCAGTGTCAGTTGAGTCGGTCCATAGGTTGCCTGTAGGGATTTTTAATGTCCAGCAGATGTCAGTATTTAGTGACACAGTATCAATACAGTTTTGCAATGTGTCGAAACGTTTCATGAGGCCTCATCAACCCATCACTACTTGGCAGTTTATGGGAAACACTGCATAGTGAGTTCAGAAAGCATAAGAACAAGTATAAACATGTGATTATTTACATTTGGTTATAAGACCGAAAGGACAAGATCACGGGTACAAGCAGCCGAAATGAGTTTCCTCCGCTGGGTGGCGGGGCTCTCCCTTAGAAATAGGGTGAGAAGCTCTGTCATCCGGGAGGAGCTCAAAGTAAAGCCGCTGCTCCTCCACATCGAGAGGAGCCAGATGAGGTGGTTCGGGCATCTGGTCAGGATACCACCCGAACGCCTCCCTAGGGAAGTGTTTTGGGCACGTCCGACCGGTAGGAGGCCACGGGGAAGACCTAGGACACGTTGGGAAGACTATCTCTCCCGGCTGGCCTGGGAACGCCTTGGGATCCCCCGGGAGGAGCTGGATGAAGTGGCTGGGGAGAGGGAAGTCTGGGCTTCCCTGCTTAGGCTGCTGCCCCTGCGACCCAACCTCGGATAAGCGGAAGAAGATGGATCGATGGACATTTGGTTATTTACAATCCGGGGAGGTGGGATGTGGAAGGGGGAGGGGAGCGTGTTAGTTTAGGGTTGAGGTTGACTGGAGGTGTTGTTTTAGTGCGGTTTTGAAGGAGGATAGAAATGCCCTTTCTTTTACACCTGTTGGGAGTGCATTCCATATTGATGTGGCATAGAAAGAGAATGAGTTAAGACCTTTGTTAGATCGGAATCTGGGTTTAACGTGGTTTGTGGAACTCCCCCTGGTGTTGTGGTTATGGCGGTCATTTACGTTAAGGAAGTAGTTTGACATGTACTTCGGTATCAGGGAGGTGTAGCAGATTTTATAGACTAGGCTCAGTGCAAGTTGTTTTACTCTGTCCTCCACCCTGAGCCAGCCCACTTTGGAGAAGTGGGTTGGTGTGATCTGGGGTGCAGGTCTAAAAGTAATTTGACTAGCTTGTTCTGGGATGATTGTTTTGGAGGTGCTAGGGTACCAGGAGGTGCAAGCGTAATCGAAAAAGGGTTGAATGAGAGTTCCCGCTAGAATCTTCAAGGTACTTTTGTTGACCAGAGAGGAGATTCTATAGAGAAATCTTGTTCGTTGGTTGACCTTTTTGATGACCTTTGTTGCCATTTTATCACAGGAAAGATTAGCCTCTAGAATGGAACCTAGGTAGGTGACCTCATATTTCCTGGTGATAACAATGTCACCCACTTTTATAGTGAAGTCACTGACTTTTTTTAGATTGATTTGGGACCCAAATAGGATAGATTCCGTTTTACCTAAGTGTATGGATAGTTTGTCAGCGAGCCAGGTGCAAATACTAAGGAGTTCAGCACTGAGGATTTTTTCCACCTGTGATTTGTCCTTGCCGGATACCAGCAGGGACGAGTCATCCGCAAACAGGAACAATTCACAGTCGCATGCTGATGACATGTCATTTACGTATATTAGGAACAGTAAAGGCCCTAATATACTGCCTTGGGTAATCAATGTACTTCTAGAACGCATCACCGAGATGGAGAGATATTCAAGACGATGGAACCTGAGACTGCATGGTGTGGCCGAGCGTGTGGAGGACAGAGATGTACGTGAAGAGGTGATCCGAGTTTGCCAGGCCCTGCTGCCATCTGATGCTGAACGGCTCCCGAATGTTATCGACACCGTGCACCGCGTTGGAGTGAAGAAGCCGAAAGGTAACCGGTGTGTTTTACTGCAGTTTTCCTTCCGGGTGCACAGAGCTGCAGTCTGGGCCGCTGCAAAGAATTCCTCTTACCTGCGAGGCAACAGGCTGCGTTTCGCCGAGTATCTTTGTAAAGTCGACAGAGAAGCAAGAATGAAGTTATGGCCACTGGAGGATGAAGCTCGCAAGGCAGGGAAAATTGCCTACTTTGCCGGCGGTCGGGCATTTATTGAGAAAAAAGAAATCCCTCTTCCAGTCTGAAGATACACCTTTCAGACTTTAACTTACTCTTGACTTTACTTTGTTAAAAGAGGATGGACAGATGAGGAGTTACAACTTATGCACGAGCCAGTTTTTTGCCCTTTTCTGAGTATTAATATGATGGTGTTCCCGCAGTATTTAGTTGCTTTGTTTCTAACTCAAAGCATTTTCTAATTCTAATTCATTCTTATTTAACTTTGTCTTTATCTAAAGTTTCTTTCAAAGCCAGGGGGTTAAGGCAGAACTTGAAGCGCAAAGCTTTATTTTTATTTCTTAAACAATGTAAAACAGATTTATGTTTTTTACAGGAGACACACAGTATGAATGATGATGTAAAGTTTTGGAGATCTCAATGGGGTAATGAGATATTTTGCTCTCATGCATCACAGCGTTCTGGTGGAGTTGGCACACTCAAAAACAATATTACAGGATTCTTATTGCATCATAGTGACTATGATAAAAATGGCCATTATATTTGTCAAGTTTTTGAGATTCAGAAAACTAACATTATAGTTGCTAACATTTATGGATATAACTCGGTGCCTGACAATACTATTTTATTTAATGAGGTGGAAAATAGAATTCTACACTGGCTTGCCAAATTTCCAAATGCTTATATACTTGTAGGAGGTGACTTCAATACTGTCATTGACAATTCACTTGATAGATGGCCACCAGGCTCTCAAAATAGTGTCAGCTCAAATCTAAAGTTACTAATGCAAAGGCTTGATCTAATTGATGTCTAAAGATATAAAAATCCTGATAAGACATCCTTTACCTGGTCTAATAAGTCAGGCTCAAGAGAATCCAGAATCGACATGTGGTTAATTTCTAAATCACTGCAAAACAGTGTTACTGTTCAAATTCTCTCCACTCCTTTGACTGATCATAGGGCTATACAGATTCACATCTCTCTACATCCCTCTCACAATCGTTCAAAAAGCTCATACTGGAAACTCAATAGTTCGGTTTTATGTCATGAAGCAGTTAAAAATGAAGATTAAAGATCTAATACAATTTTTTTTTTTAATAACATCAAAGAAATTATATCCTATATTCTCTTACATGACACAACTGTCGGAGCTTTTAAAACTAAGCTGACTTTTTTCATGTAAATTTTTTTTATTCAGTGAAAAGACTAAAATTCCATTCGGTTGTTTTTTTTTTTGTGGTGGCCTGTCATATTACCATACCATACCAACTTTAAAAACAAGCACAGTTGAAAAACAAAGGGCTGTACACCACAAAGAAATAGAGGCAAAGGACAGACTAAAAAATAACATTTAAAACAGAAATAAAAATACACATTGAAAAAGCAAATATAAATTACCCTAAGAACAATTTGTTTGATAAAAAACAGTTTAAAAGTTAAAAACAGTTTAAAGTCTCATGCTGGGTTAAAATCCAGTGAATAAAAATGGGTTTTAAGAAGGGTCTTAAAAATAGCCAAAGAAGGGGCCTATCTCACATGGAGAGGGAGATCGTTCCAGAGTTTGGGACCCGCAACAGAGAAGGCTCTGTCCCCTCTGAGCTTGCGCTTTGTTTTGGGTACCTCCAGGATCAGCTGATCAGCTGACCTGAGGGACCGGGTGGGGGCATAGAGGTGGAGCAGCTCAGAGAGGTACGGTGGGGCAAGACCACGTAAGGATTTAAAAACGAGTAAGATCATTTTAAAATGCACTCTAAAATAGCTAAATGGTTTCCTTTTTTTTCTCAGTCATATTGTGAGTTCTAGTATTGTGTATTTAGCTTTTTGGCTTTTCTACTGCATTTGAGGAATGTCTTCCACTCATGTTGAACAACTTCCACATGTTTAAAGTCTTCCTTAAAAAAGGGAAGCAGGCACACATACAGCAGAATGTGTGGCATTTTTTACAGACTAAATATTGTGTCAGAAAAACACACAAACTCAGTGTCATGTTCAACATCGAAAATTACAGTATGATGTGTGTGTGTGTGTGTGTGTTCTGGCAATGCTTACTTAATGGGGACATCGCTCTGTTTACACAGTCATCTTTAGGGGTCCTCTGACTGTATGGGGACAAAAAAACAGGTGCCCTAAAGGGAAACTTTTTTAAATGATCCTGAGGATCATGTCATATTTAATTTGAACTTTTTTTTTTTTTTTTTAAATGGTCCTCAGTAGTCACGTACAAATTTGTGTGAATTATGCAAAATGATTTAAATTTGGTCCCCATGAACCATATTAACTCTTTTTCCCCAGGGTCCCCAGTAAGAATGATCAGCACATTACTTCATCAATCCAGAGATTTAAAGACGTGTATGAGCTAACTGGGCTGTTGTACCTAAAAAATGTTTACCTTAAAATGTTTATGCCTCCACAACCTGTAGAAAGGGTGGTCCCCACAACTGATGATCAAAAACTTGGTCCCCATTCCAAATGATTGTGTGTGTGTGTGTGTGTGTGTGTGTGTGTGTGTGTGTGTGTGTGTGTGTGTGTGTGTGTGTGTGTGTGTGTGTGTGTGTGTGTGTGTGCGCGCGCGCGCGTGTGTTGAACAGGACATTCAGCAGATCTTGGGCCGGTTATCTCCACGCCATCTGGAAGTGATGGAGGCATACATGTATGAGAAGGAAGAGGCCGGAATCATCGCCCAGATGGAGAAGCAAGAGGCCCAGAAGGAGATTGACGAATTAAAAGAGGCCGTACTCTTCGCCTTGATGGAGAAGCAAGAGGCCCAGAAGGAAAGTAAGTAAATACCTGTTAGGAAGGGACCATGTTTTGACCCAGCAGATGTCATCCACAACATTATTCCAGAGTGCAGTTACATAGGAGACAGACACACAATCATTTTGGAATAAGCTGCGGATTATTCTGTTATTTTTCTGATCAAAGCAAAGTTTCCCCACAGGAGTGTGAAGTGTATCATTCACCATTCTTACAGCAGAAAGAGGAGATGAGTAAGCCCTGTACAACATAACACCTGTTGGAATGTACAACATAACACCTGTTGGAATGTACAACATAACACCTGTTGGAATGTACAACATAACACCTGTTGGAATGTACAACATAACAACACCATCCATTGCACCACAATACACACAGTGACTATAGCTGCCATCAATTCTAATTAAATATGTAGATTATTGTTTTCACATCTGTTCAAGACCTGTCAAATGAAATCTATATAAATCATATATTATCAAATCACAGCCAGATGCTAGAAGGCGGGACTTATACGCGGAAGTCAGGGGGCGGGACTTTAGTTTGTATTATGTTTTGGGATTCAATGTAAATGACGTCATCACTTTTTGACAGAAAGTATATCCTATATTCTCTTACGTGAAATGTACACAACTGTCAGAGCTTTTAAAACTAAGCTGACTTTTTTCATGTACATTTTTTTTATTCAGCGAAAAGACTAAAATTCCATTGTTTTTTTTTGTGGTGGTCTGTCATAATAAATGGTTTCCTTTTTTTTTCTCAGTCATATTGTGAGTTCTAGTATTGTGTATTTAGCTTTTAGCCTTTTCTACTGCATTTGATGAATGTCTTCCACTCATGTTGAACAACTTCCACATGTTTAAAGTCTTCCTTAAAAAAGGGAAGCAGGCACACACACAGCAGAATGTGTGGCATTTTCTACAGACTAAATATTGTGTCAGAAAAACACACAAACTCAGTGTCATGTTCAACGTCAGAAATTACAGTATGATTTGTGTGTTTGTGTGTGTGTTCTGGCAATGCTTACTTAATGGGGACATCGCTCTGTTTATACAGTCACCTTTAGGGGTCCTCTGACGGTATGGGGACAAAAAAACAGGTCCCCTAAAGGGAAACCTTTTAAATTATTCTGAGGATCATGTCATATTTAATTTGAACTTTTTTTAATTTTTATATGATCCTCAGTAGTCACGTACAAATTTGTGTGAATTATGCAAAATTATTTAAATTTGGTCCCCATGAACTATATTAACTTTTTCCCCAGGGTCCCCAGTAAGAATGATCAGCACATTACTTCATCAATCCAGAGATTTAAAGACGTGTATGAGCTAACTGGGCAGTTGTACCTAAAAATGTTTATGCCTCCACAATCTGTAGAAAGGGTGGTCCCCACAAGTGATGATCAGAAACTTGGTCCCCATTCCAAATGATAACCAGTGTGTGTGTGTGTGTGTGTGTGTTGAACAGGACATTCAGCAGGTCTTGGACCTGTTATCTCCACGCCATCTGGAAGTGATGGAGGCATACATGTACGAGAAGGAAGAGGCCGGAATCTTCGCCCAGATGGAGAAGCAACAGGCCGGAATCCTCGCCCAGATGGAGAAGCAACAGGCCGCACGCCTCGCCCGGACGGGGAAGCAAGAGGCCCAAAAAGAAAGTAAGTAAATACCTGTTAGGAAGGGACCACGTTTTGACCCAGCAGATGTCATCCACAACATTATTCCAGAGCGCAATTACCGTATTTTTCGGAGTATAAGTCGCACCGTAGTATAAGTCGCACCTGCCGAAAATGCATAATAAAGAAGGAAAAAAACATAAGTAGCACTGGAGTATAAGTCACATTTTTTGGGGACATTTATTTGATAAAACCCAACACCAAGAATAGACATTTGAAAGGCAATTTAAAATAAAGAATAGAGAACAGGCTGAATAAGTGTACGTTATATGAGGCATAAATAACCAACTGAGAACGTGCCTGGTATGTTAACGTAACATATTATGGTAAAAGTCATTCAAATAACTATAACATATAGAACATGCTATACGTTTACCAAACAATCAATCTGTCACTCCTAATCGCTAAATCCCATTAAATCTTATACGTCTAGTCTCTCAAGTGAATGAGCTAAATAATATTATTTGATATTTTACGGTAATGTGTTAATAATTTCACACATAAGTCGCTCCTGAGTATAAGTCACAACCTGGCCAAACTATGAAAAAAACTGCGTCTCATAGTCCGAAAAATACGGTACATAGGAGACAGACACACAACCATTCTGGAATAAGATCAAAGCAAAGTTTCCCCACAGGAGTGTCAAGTGTATCATTCACCATTTTTACAGCAGAAAGAGGAGATGAGTAAGCCCTGTACAACATAACACCTGTTGGAATGTACAACATAACACCTGTTGGAATGTACAACATAACAACACCTGTTGGAATGTACAACATAACAACACCATCCATTGCACCACAATACACAAAGTGACTATAGCTGCCATCAATTCTAATTAAATATGTAGATTATTGTTTTCACATCTTTCCAAGACCTGTCAAATGAAATCTATATTATAGACGGAAGTCAGAGGGCGGGACTTTAGTTTGTTTGTATTATGTTTAGGGATTCAATGTATATGACGTCATCACTTTTTGACAGAAAGTATATCCTATATTCTCTTACATGACACAACTGTCAGAGCTTTTAAAACTAAGCTGACTTTTTTCATGTACATTTTTTTATTCAGCGAAAAGACTAAAATTCCATTCCGTTTTTTTTTTGTGGTGGTCTGTCATATTAAATGGTTTCCTTTTTTTTCTCAGTCATATGCTTTGAGGCTTTTCTACTGCATTTGAGGAATGTCTTTCACTCATTTTGAACAACTTGCGGTATAGATGAGCAGCCGTGCCAGCAACTTGAGGGTTCCAGGTTCGATCCCCACTTTCACCATCCTAGTCACTTCCGTTGTGTCCTTGGGCAAGACAGGTGCACGTCTTCGCAGGTGGGAGGGGCCAATCCCCATAAAAGCATAGAATTGATAAAAAGCAACCAAACATTTTGTCAATCATTTTTTATTGACTACAATGTGGGACAGCAGCAGCACTCAACCCATGGTACCTGTCAAGTCAAAGTACAGAGCAGCACAAACACCACTGATTTGTAGAGCACACTCCAGGCCTGAAGGGGCAACAGTGAGAGCTGAACATCTCCACCTGCTTCCAACAGATTGGTGTGATTGAATTCACCTGTTCATCTGCTCAGAGTACATGCTCAAAATGTTTGAGCTCCAGTCAGTCACCCCTTTTTGACATGCTGCTAAGAGGAAGGAAGACAGCTCCTGTGTGGACTCACAAGACGCAACTGGTGAGGAAACCTTGTTTTGTACTGAGGGGATGTTTAAAGAAGATAATTTCACTGATGTTTACAAAATTGTTTAAGTTGACTGAAAGTAAATTTAAAAAGTTATCAGTGATGTTTTAAGTTTATTCTTATAATTAGGATAGATTGTTTAAATTTAATTTCATTCATATTGTTGGAAATGTTTAAGTTTATTCTTAAACCTATCAGTGGAAATTAATTTTGGTTGGATTGACTTTGTTGAGCTTCGTTGCGTTGCGGTGGAGATGTATTTAAACTTTCGTCAAACATTTTACCTTTGGACTTATTTATTGTAGCGGCAGCATCGTAACATGTTGCTGCTCTAACTCACAGAGAATGACTCATGACTAATGACATCGGAACAGGAAGTATAGGTGTCAGATAACAGAGGTAAACACTGCCCTCTAATGGACACAATGGGTAAGGGCGTACAACAGTATTACACTTAACACCCCCACTCTCTCTTAGCTTATTGTGGTACATCATTTTTCATAGAAAATAAAACAACAAAAACACATTTTGGCACACGTTATGCTTTTCTTGCACTCAGTGCCAAACAAATACTAAGCAAACTTCCAGTTTTAGCTTAGTGGCTGGTTTTGTCATCAAGTCAGCAATCATGCTGTCAGTAGGACAATATTCCAAACATATTCTCCCACTATTTACAGTTTCACGTATGAAATTATATTTGATATCAATATGTTTGCACCTTTGTCGGTTTACTGGATTTCTAGCTAGTGCAATAGCTCCTTGGTTGTCATCGTAAACCTTGGTTTGTGCATACTGACACTTATCAATACCTTTGAGTAACTGTTGCAAATACATACACTCCTGTATGGCTGACGCTAAGGCCATGTATTCTGCCTCGCAGGTAGACAGTGCAACTGTCGGTTGCTTTCGACTCTTCCATGAAATGAGTGCACTTTTGTCACTTAAACTGGCACAGTATACCTGTAGTGCTACATCTGTCTGTGACCTCAGATGCCCAGTCAGCATCACTGTGGACTATTAGACCAAGTTCACCTGTGTCATCCTTTTTAAAAATAACCCACGGTCTGTTGTACCTTTTAAGATACCTGAACACATGCTTTACAGTGTTCCAATGCTCCTCACTTGGCTCAGCAAAATGCTGGGAATGTTTACTGACCACATAACTTAAATCTGGTCTAGTGCAAGTAGCCAAATAGATTAAACTTCCCACTGCTTCTCGATAGATCCTTGGTTCTTCCATTTTTACAGCATTTTCTGTGTATTCGAGTTTTGACTCGCATGGGGTCTCTCTGGCCTTACAATCCTGCATCCCAAATCTGGAGAGGATTTTGTTCACGTACCTGTGTTGTGACATTGTGACTTGGTCCTCTGACTGTTTAAAATCTATCCCTAGAAAACTGTTCAACTTCCCCAGGTCTTTCATTTTAAATCTCTCAGTGAGCATCACTTTGACATTTTTCACAACCTCCTCATTGTTAGCAGCAATTATCAGATCGTCAACCCACACAATCAAAATCACTTTTTCATTGTCTTTTTCCCTTGTGTATTGGCAGTTATCAGCAAGATTTTGATCAAAACCGTTTTCAGTGAGATATACATGCAACAGAGAATTCCAGTTTCGACCTGACTGAGACCATATAAGGACTTACCTAATTTGCATATTAACTTCTCTTCTGTTTGACTTTTTCTCGTAACCTTCCGTGTAGGTATGCGGTTTTCACATCCATTTGATGTAAAACTAGATCTTCCTGCACTGCTTTTTGCATTACTACTCTGATAGTTGTCATGTCAGCAGTAAGCAAGAATGTTTCCTCATAATCAATGCCTTGTTTTTGGCTATAACCTTTTGCAACAAATCTTGCTTTACACTTATCTGACCCATCGGTATTACTCTTGAGTGTATACACCCACCTACCCCCCACTGCCTTTTTGCCTGGTGGTAATCTTTTAGTGACTGCATTTCGTCATTCAGTGACCTGGTTGACCGTATGGCATCCTGGTAATTTTGTGGTATGTCGCAAACTGCTCTATAACATGAGTCTACACAAGTTACCAGCCTGTCTGCCCTGTCTTCCATGTCATATTCCTGTAGGTGCATGGGCCTTCTCCTAACTCTAGGTGGGTTCTTTCTTCCCTGACCCCCAGCGCTAGACTGTTCACCTTCAATCTCTGAAACAGATACATCATTTTTAACACTTTGACCTGATGCATTTCCCATTTTTTTCATCATCACTTTCCTCATTTTCAAGGACCCTGGGGTGTACCTCTGTCCTGATACTGAGTGTGTGGTCAATGTGTTTGTGTTTCTTTTTCGTTGACTGTCTTGTTTGTGGATTTCTCTAGCCTGTGTTTTTGGACCGTTTCTGTGTCTAGATAATACACAAGATAAGCTGGGCTGTTCTTGTCGTACCCGATAAAACGACCCTATTCTCATCTAGGATCTAACTTTCCTTTCTCTTGTTCGTATGCAAAGCACACAGATCCAAATTTCTGAAGTTTGGACATTTTTGGCTTCTTGCCTGTGAGCATCTCATAAGGTGTTTTCCTTGTGCGTTTACTGTAACATCTGTTTCGTACATAAGGCAGCTGTCTGTACAGCATAATTCCACATTTTGTCTGGTAGTTAACTGTCAAAAAGCATACACCTGCCCATCTCAGGGTTCTCCAACTTCTCTGCCGTGCCGTTTTGGTGAGGCGAATAAGGTGCAGATGTCTCGTGCTTAATCTTATTTTTGGTTAACAGTGCTTTGAATTCCTTGCTCGTAAATTCAGTACCATTATCCGCGGAGTCTGCTAAGAACCTCTCTGTGGCATGTACCGCATCACTATTGCATTTGAGAAAATATACAGTCATGGCACCTGAATAGTCGTCCGTAAAGGACTGTGTATATTTGTGACCTTCTAAGCTTGGGGTTCTCATAGGACCGGCTAAA
Organism: Entelurus aequoreus; assembly: GCF_033978785.1. Taxonomy (NCBI): domain Eukaryota; kingdom Metazoa; phylum Chordata; class Actinopteri; order Syngnathiformes; family Syngnathidae; genus Entelurus; species Entelurus aequoreus. The sequence continues at coordinate 50,605,503 of NC_084744.1, forward strand.
TCTGTATGCACTTCATAAACCCTCAGTCTTCTCTTGAAGTCCTTAAATGTCACGTTGTCCTCATTTTGTGTAACATGGACAGCCAGTGGTCTGAATAAGTCTGGCAGTCCATTGAAAATGGTGGCCACAAGCACTCATGTTCTCATGTTCTCTCCTGCATCACGAAGAGCTGAAATTATATTCTCAGCCCTTATCATATAATCAGTCACAGTCTCATTCCCTTCCATTTTTATGGTGGTCAATGAAGTGTACAGGTTTAGAATCCTGGGCTTGCTCTTTCCAGAATAATGTTCTCTTAATAATTTCAAAGCTTTCCTTCCATCATCAGCGGTGTCATGTCTTATCAATGATAAGGCTCTTATCTAGCGCAGGGGTGCTCACACTTTTTCAGCATGCGAGCTACTTATAAAATGATCAAGTCAAAATGATCTACCTACTACAAAAATTCAAAACATATATTTATTTCTAAATATATTGAGGATTCTTTATATCTACAATGTATGTTGATGTACATGCATAACCGCATGAGCCAATATTGCACAACACAATTAACTATGTAAATTTTGTCATTACCCGAGTTTACTCTGATGACTTGCACTGAATTGAATCAGCCAGGGATGCATAGTCCGGACAGTAGCTGCTGACAGCCAGACTCAAGCACACTTCCAAATGTTCATCAGTCATGGTGGAACGGTACTTGGACTTAATGATGCTTCGGTGGCGGCTTTCGCTTTTAAAGTTTGTTGTGTGAAAAATTACTGCTGTCCGGACAACTGGGATTTCAGTTCCTTCATCTTTCTCTTTCTCAGCTCGCTTTTCAGCGGGAACTCAGTGTCGTATTTTCCATGAATAGTCCGAAAATGCCGCTCCACATTTCCCTTCTTTGGTATTGCGATGGCAGACTGGCAGATGAGGCAAACGCACTTTGAAAATGTCATCGTGAAAAAAAAAGTCCTCCTCCCATTCCGTATGAAAGTGATAAATTTTTGTCTTCTTACTTGGTCCAGCTCCCCCACTCATTTTTATACCCTTTCTTAGGTTTAAGACAAAAAACCGAGGGCTGAAAATTGGCGGTAACTCGCTGACAAGCTTGTTAGTTTTGCTGCACTGAGCGCTGTTGTTTGCGCATGCGCAGTGACCTAAGTGTCAGAAAAACGCAGATGTCATCTGACTGGCTGCCCTGTTTTATCAATCAAAAGACGGGATGGGTGATAGGCTGGCGTAAATTTTTTTTTTTTTATGTAATGCAAATTTATTTATTTATTTTTTAATGTAATGCGAATTTTTTTTAATGTAATGCGATCTACCAATACTACCTTTGCAATCGACTGGTAGATTGCGATCGACGTATTGAGCACCCCTGATCTAGCGCATTTACTACCTACTGCTGCTGTCCGCCTGACGTGGCCAAGAAAGTCGTGTCAAAGGGTTTCAAACTCATTTTAAATGGGGGGCCACATGGAGAAAAATCTACTCGCAAGTGGGCTGGACTTGTAAATTCACGGCACGATAACTTAAAAATGGTGCCACATGGTACCACACCTCTCCGCAGAACTGAACCCATGGGCTAGGTTAGCAGGCAGGTTCCACTAGGTTAGCCTATTCGCTGATGAAAACTAAAATCATCAAATGTATCGCTCCAACGTCCCACACCGGGGGCCTCATGTAACTAGAGTTGCGTGAAACAGGTGTATGTGAAAATCCAGAAAAACTTTGTACGGCAGCAAAAATTCAGATGTATAAAAGTGTGCGCACGCACAAAGCCAAGCAAATTTCTTTGTTACATCGCAATCAACTTCAAATCAGCCGCAGACGTGTGCCTAGCTTGGCACGCCCAGGCCACTCCCCCCTTATAAATATGTGTTATAAATACTCATATATTGAAAATACAATTACAATTGTTTGAAATCTTTTAACTCTAAACATGCTAGCATATCACAAAGGATACAAACGATTTTACCTCTTGTTCAATTACTCAATTTATTAATAAAGGACAGGAGAGCTACAAGAAAGTCGTGTCAAACTCATTTTAAATGGGGGGCCACATGGAGAAAAAATCTACTCCCAAGTGGGCCGAACTGGTAAATTCACGGCACGATAACTTAAAAATGGTGCCACATGGTACCACACCTCTCCGCAGAACTGAACCCATTGTACCGGCCCTGGAAAAAAGATGACAATCAGAATGAGTGAGATGTACACAAATATGTGTATGCGTCAGAGTTGTGTGTGTTAATCCTGCTGCTACCTGATTTGGATGTCTATTTTTTGGGCTTTTTGGCCGCCGGCATCTCATCGCCCGGGTCCTGGCTGGTGCTTTCACCAGGATCATCTGTTTTGCGTTCTGTGGGAACTTGAGCTGTGGAGAACAAAAGTTGTCACAAAATACTTCTGTTTGAAGAGTATGAAAAATGAAAAGCTGTCGGCACTTTCAAAGTTGTGTTTGGTAAGATACAGAAATACAAGTTTCAGTGAAGGTAAGATACAGAAATACAAGTTACGAATGAAACAGTCCATTATCAGGCTACTCAAGGAGCTGATGTTGACTTCTCATTCCTTTTTTCTTGAGCTCGTGCTCAAATAGCTTTTTCTACAAGAAATCCACTGCAAGGGAAGGCTTAACTTAAAAACAATATTATAATGTTAGATGGTAGAATCTACGTTCCTTACATTTGTTTTTGAGATCCTTGTATTTTGATTCCTCAATCTCGATCAGGGCGTGGTGTGCGGCCTCTCGCTTCTCCATTTGGGCGAGTTTTGCGGCCTTTTGCGCCTCCATCTTGGTCTCCATTAGGGTGAGGCATTCGGCCTTTTGCTTCTCCATCACGGCGAGGCGTGAGGCCTTTTCCTTCTCCGTCTGGGTCGCCAACTGGGCGAGTTTTGCGGCATTTTCCTTCTCCGTCTGGGTCGCCAACTGGGCGAGTTTTGCGGCATTTTCCTTCTCCGTCTGGGTCGCCAACTGGGCGAGGCGTGCGGCCTTTTCCTTCTCCAACTGGTTCGCCATCTGAGCGAGGCGTGCTGCTTTTTCCTTCTCGAACAGGTCGCGGTATGCGGCATCCATCTTCTCAAGCCACAAGATTTCTGCGGCCTTTTGCGTCTCCATCTCGGTCCCAATCTGGGTGAGGCCTTTTCCTCCTTCATCAGGGTGAGGTGTGCGGCCTTTTGCAACTCCATCTGGGTCTTTTGCAACTCCATGTGGGTCTTTTGCAACTCCAGCTGGGCAAGGATTCCGGTCCCTTCCTTCATCTCTCACACACACACACACACACACATCATACTGTAATTCCTGATGTTGAACATGACACTGAGTTTGTGTGTTTTTGTGACACAATATTTAGTCTGTAAAAAAATGGCAGAATTAGATGCACGAGGGACTGGACCCTACACTCTTCCACAAGTGGGTCAAAAATGACCCATGTTAGAATCAATGTGTTTTCATGCCATTTGTTGTCATTTTGGTGAAGAATAATCACTTGTATAATAGTTTGTAATATATTTAGGACCACACAAGAATTTCATGTTTGAAATATCTTTATTCTTCTTCACAATTTAAAAAAAAATTACCCAGAACAGCAATAGAAAAAATGTGAACATCCATTGTGTGTGTGTATGAATGTCCAGTCATTGACAGTTCCTCTTTCTTTTCCCTGTTTTGCCTTGTCTCATCATTGTATGCAGTTCAGACAAACTACCTGTTTCTGGCTGTGATCATTGCACACAGGGACATTGCATTTCCCACACCTGTTGTTAACTGCGATCTTTGTTACTTGGGAAGATCTGACACCTCTTTCTCTTTGGTTGGCCCTGTCTGCTTCTCTCCTGTGGCTGGATTTTGGCTTTTGTCAACCCACACCTTTCCATTGCTTCAATAATCGGGGTTTGGAGTTGGGGGCAGCCTTCCAGTCGACTCCTCATGTGTTGGGTGACAAGCTCCTTTGACAGCTCTTTGAGAAAGATCCGTCGTGCATTGGTGATGCCGCTCTTGAACTCTGGGTGCTGAGCCGTGAAATAGGTGTAGAAATTCAGGGTGGCGATGTCAATCATGGCCCATGGTACCACAGCACCATGGGCCACCTCTGTGTTTGGCGCTTGCAGGTGTAGGTTCCAACCATCTGGTCAGTGGTGTCTACACCGCCTTTCGTCTTGTTGTAAAATGTGATTACTTCTGTTTTTTTCTTTCTGCTATTTTCATCCACTACTTTTGTCGTGGTGCATCATGCTCAGGAGCACAACAGCTTTTGCTTTCTTTCTGACATAGCTGACCATGGTAAGGCTGTTGTTGAATCCAAACTCTGTGCTGTGAACCTCCCTGGACATGGAAGGCTTCATCAGAGGAGGGATGTCTGGCTTGTTCAGACGTAGAGTCCCCACAATAGTGAGATCCCTCTCTAGAAGATGCTGTGCAAGAGGCACACTGGTGAAAAAGTTATCCATTGTGATGTTGCGACCTGTGTTTCTAAATCTACCACACAACTGCTTGACAAATGAACTTCTTCACCTGGTTGTCTCCCTGTGTAAACTATACCATCTATTGCATAGGGGATGCATCACAAACCCAGAAGATCTTTAGGCCGTACTTGGCGGGCTTGCTTGGCATGTACTGTAAGCTCTTGCTGTGTAAGATAGTCTTCCTGAAGGGTCAAACTTCTGATATAGTCCGTGTGGTCCACAGTTAAATTTATTCCAGACAGCCACAGCTGATAAGAATTGAAGGTTCCCATTGGATTCCAAAGAAAATGCATGCGGGTCATTTGTGACCCACTTACGGAAGCTTGGGGTAGTAGTACAAAAACTACAATTTCTTAAAATTTTTAAAAGGTAAGTTAGAAGTGTAAATGGAATTATGTCAAAAACATGTTTTTTGAGGAATACCTGGAATATGAAATGTTAAAACATTTTCATTACAAAGATATTTCAGGAAAACAACCTCACCGGGTCATTTTTGACCCACTTGTGCATCTAAGGGTTAAGGAAGACTTTAAACATGTGGAAGTTGTTCAACATGAGTGGAAGACATTCCTCAAATGCAGTAGAAAATAATAAACAATACAAGCACTCACAATATGACTGAGAAAAAAAAGGAAACCATTTAATATGACAGACCACCACCACAAAAAAAAAAACGGAATGGAATTTTACAGTCTTTTCGCTTAATAAATAAATGTACTAGTTTTAAAAGCTCTGACAGTTGTGTTCATGTAAGAGAATATAGGATATACTTTCTGTAAAAAAAAGATGACGTCATGTACATTGAATTCCAAAACATAATACAAACAAACAAGCAGCAGAGGTAAAAAAAAACTTGTCCTGCCATTCGGGGGAAAAAAAGGCCACTCGGGGAAAAAAAAGGTGTCTACCTGTCAGCTGAGGATTACACGTATGTGCGGGTGTGACAGTGTGTGTGTGTGCGCTAAAAGTGGGGCTGTTTCTTTCAGGAGCATGATGGCACATGTTACAGGCCTCGCACTGAGTAGCCTGGTCCCAGTGTTCGATGTGGTGTGTCCTGTTTTATAGGAATAAAAAGAAGACACAAAGTGCTTGATTGCGTTGTCATCGCAGGGTGTGACCTGACTGTTTTATTAAACATTTCTTGATTTCTTTACTCATTTGCATTACTATTGTGCTTTTAATCACATCCAAATAGTTTCAATCATGTAATTTCAGTTCTACATTTGTTCATTCACATCGTTAAACAATTACATCTTTACTTTTGAAATGATAAAACATATCCACAAAAACATGGAGGATTGATCGTTACATACCCAAACACTATATTTCCTGTGTATAAGCATCACATAACGGTACTGTTGCTTTAATAAATACCTCTTCATCTTACATGTTTGTACTGTATCCTGACATTGCTTCTTTTTTAATATTGCTGCTTTCTTGAACGCTTTTTTCTATATTGTCACTGTCATTATAAATCAATTACAATTACACACAGTTACCTGACTATACCTATAAAACTTCTTAACAATCACAGTTTAACTTCAACAAATCCACTGCCGCCGCCGTTCCCGCCCAACTACGCGCTCGCACACAAAGGGAGACATCGCTTATTGAACGTTACAAATTTCATCACAAATACACACTTTTAAACAATATACTTCAATATTTCTATATTCAGAAACGCTTATAATTGCTTGGAGACAAATGTGTTAATATGATCACACTTTACCGACCTGTTTTATAGGAATAAAAAGAAGACACAAAGTGCTTGATTGCGTTGTCATCGCAGGGTGTGACACGGAAGCACTAACAAGCACCTCCCATTTTCCTCCTTTCCTATACGAGTGCTCCCTCTGCTGGCGTGGCGGAATAACGTGTCTTGTGGCATTCAGCTTGGAAACATACACTTTAGCTGTGACTTTAGATATGAAAATACCTCGAACTAAATTAGGATACTCTATTTACACATTCATTTTACAAAACAATTGTGACTACTAATTGTAAGTGTCACACACACATCAACACCCTGGAGGGACAAGTATTGGAGTACACCGAGCGCATCGCTGCCATGGAGGAACTGAACGACACTAAAGTCCCGCCCCCTGACTTCTGTGTATAAGTACCGCTTTCTATGAAATATTTCATTTAACAGGTCTTGGAAAGATGTGAAAACAATCTACATATTTAATTAGAATTGATGGCAGCTATAGTCACTGTGTGTATTGTGGTGCAATGGATGGTGTTATGTTGTACATTCCAACAGGTGTTGTTATGTTGTACATTCCAACAGGTGTTATGTGGTACATTCCAACATATGTTGTACATTCCAACAGGTGTTATGTGGTACATTCTAAAAGGTGTTATGTGGTACATTCTAACAGGTGTTATGTGGTACATTCCAACATATGTTGTACATTCCAACAGGTGTTATGTGGTACATTACAACAGGTGTTGTTATGTGGTACATTCCAACAGGTGTTATGTGGTACATTCCAACAGGTGTTGTTACTTTCTGCTGTAAAAATGGTGAATGATACACTTGACACTCCTGTGGGGAAACTTTGCTTTGATCAGAAAAATAAGAGAAAAAGCCGCAGCTTATTCCAAAATGATTGTGTGTCTGTCTCCAATGTAATTGCGCTCTGGAATAATGATGTAGATGACGTCTGCTGGGTCAAAACCTGGTCCCTTCCTAACAGGTATTTACTTACCAACAAAGTCAAAGTGATATCTTTTAAAATCATTCATGGTTATTACCCTGTAAAGACTGATGGTTCGATACAAGAAGGACATTGATGTTACCTGCACCTTATGTAACATACATCCAGAGACTGTTTACCACCTGTTTTGGACTTTTGAAAGTCCCTTCACTATGGCAGGCATCTGTCGCTTCATCCTGGACAATATTTATGACAAACTTGTGCTTTGTTTTAAAGATGTGATATTTGTTTTACACTATATGAAAAAAAATTGAAAAGGAATCTTACCTTTGCAGCCTCATTATACCATTGGCTAAGTTTGATAGTCATAAATGTAAGTTTCTCAATACCCGACCTGTCTTTTGTGCCTGTAAAACAGATTTAGAACTCTACATTAAAACACTCTCTACCTCTAACAACCAAAAAGCTGTGAAAACGATGATGCTGTGTTCCAAATTTAAGTTACTTACTGAGATTGAGTGAGCCTATGGCTTTGCACTTTATTTTATAGATATAATTTTTTGCATTCTATTTTAGTTACTTAGAATTTACAACCCGCTGGTGCTGTTTTTGGACTTATTTTGATTAGTGTTTCTCGATTGTTTGTAAATGTTTAAATTTATAAATATAGGTTTTTTTTTTTTTTAAAAAGCTGGCTGCGGGGCGTTCTTTCTGACGGCACTTCCTGTGGGGCTGCGGTCTTTCTAACATAACTTCCTCTCCGTACTCTGTACACCATAGACATGTTATATATACATATATAATTTTTTTTAAAACATAGACAAGTTATAAGTAGACGCAGCATTGGCTTGTGTGACGCGGGAAATTGGGCCGCCATCTTGACAGCTAATGTAGCGTCTACTTATAAGATGTCTATGGTTGGTCACGAACATGGCACCACGTGGTCACTTGGGAGGCTTTAACCAATCAGAGTATGGCCAGATCATCTCTTTGCTGATTGGTCAAAATACCCTCACGTGACCACAAGGCGCCATGTTTGGAGGTGAATCAATTCATGTTACAAATATAAACATAAACTATCAGCATAATACAGTCATCACACACGTTCATCATTAGAGTATATACATTATTATTTACAGTACATATTCTGTACAATTTGTACGGAATATGTACTGTACTGTGCAATCTACTAATACAAGTTTCAATCAATCAAAAAAAAAAACTAGACGTGTCATCCTCTTGCTAAAAACGTGACTTGTCGTTCACGTGATGGCACGGAAAATAAAATGTCTTTTTAGGAGGGAAAATTTAAAAATGGACAAATAGTAGCGCCAAGTGACTTGGATTAAATCAACTTTAATCTGACTACTGGTTTGGAAATAAAATACATAAATAGCTTGCTATCTAATAGACTCAGCGTGGAAGTGCAAGAGTTTTGTCATCACAGCTGATGAAAATGTCAGTTTTCCTCTTTAGTTCTCAACTGCTGTGATGGACACAACGAAAGTGACAGCACAGCACGTCTGATCGCTAAAGTTGGAACTTGAAAAAAGATTTTGAGCAGAAAACCAAATACCGTATTTCCTCGAATTAGCGCCTGGACGGTAATTAATTTAAAACCTCTTCTCACTCCGGCGCTTACCAAAGGCATGCGGTACATTTAAGCATGCGCTTATAAATTTGAGTGTGATGTAAGGATACCATCATGACATCGCTTATGCCGCAATAAAATGTAAAGCACAATGAATCATCCCGGGAGTTCTTTTTGTTGTGTCACTCGTTTTGTACTGTATACCAGTGCAAAAAATACACTGCACGAACATTTGCAATACCGCGAACGGCCGGGTAACGCAAATTACGACCTGGACATCATAGAACCGGTCGATGGACCAACACCATGGGTAAACCCAGTGGTCATCGTACCCAAGGCAAACTCTGAAATCAGACTGTCTAGATATGCGACAGGCAAACCTTGCAATCATCAGAGAGATACCCAATTCCAACAGTGGATGAACTGCTACAGGGGATGAATGGATCAGTGGTGTTCAGCAAACTGGACTTAAAGTGGGGCTACCACCAACTCCAAATGACCCCAGAATCGCGTGGTATTACCACATTCGCCATCCACAATCGAGTCTATAGATACAAAAGACTTATCTACGGCGTGTCTTCAGCCAGCGAACAGTACCAGTTGCAAAGCTGTGTCATCAACACTCACAAGAATAAAACTACTTTTTTGAAGTAATCATTTATTTCAAGCATGTGAAAAAAAAAAAATCATGACTTTGACACAATTGTGTCTCACATTAAAACAGATGACAGCCAAATGGACTTTGCTGTTTTATTTTCAATGAAACAATAGAAAACATATAGTAGTACAGTTGGCACAGTACAGTAAACTGACAGTTAATATTTAAACATTTAACAATTTTGAACCTGTTACTAATATTGATACTGTTGATAATATTCATTTTGTCTCGCTCCTTTTAGATTGTTCCGTGTCATGTTTGTGTGTTCTCAATTGCTCTGTTTATTGCTAATCTGAATGTTGCTGGGTCGGGTTTGGTTTTGGAATTGGATTGCATTATTATGGTATAGTTCATGCACATTCAGATAAATTCCTCAAAATTACAATTAAAAAATTTTGGGCCGGGGGCCGGGCTGTATATATGCGCACTAATTGACTGAAAGAGCACGCACTTGGTGCGATGATGTCATGTTATGGATGGAAAAATGCCTTTTTAGACAATATGATTTGCCTGAGCGGCTAAGAGACCCCGAGGGTAACAAGCGCTTGCCTTGTTGCCTTTCCATTAAGAACAATACATTTGTTTTTAGTATAAAGTTTGCTGGTTTCAAGAACTGTAATGCCTAGCGCTTATCATTATGTCAAGATAATGGCACTAGCATTTACTTAATTTAAGAATATTTTTCAACATATTGAGCAAAAAGGTCTCGTATCTTTTTTTTCTACCGCACCGTAACACAACATAAACACAACAGAACAAATACCCAGAACCCCTTGCAGCAATAACTCTTCCGGGACGCTCAAATATACACCCCTGCTACCCCCCCCCCCATCTCCCGAATTCAGAGGTCTCAAGGTTGGCAAGTATGCTGATGTCGTTTACGTATATTAGGAACAGTAAAGGCCCTAATATACTGCCTTGGGGGACTCCACAGCTTACTGAGAGGGGGGAACACACACTGTGCCGTTCACCTCTACCACCTGTTTCCTTCCCTCCAAGTAAGATTGCATCCAGCTCGATGAGGTTTGATCAAATCCGATTGCTCTGAGCTTATCCAACAGTATAGCGTGGTTTACGGTGTCAAAGGCCTTCTGAAGGTCCAGCATGACCATGCCGCAGTATTTGCCCGCGTCCGCCTCATGTATGATGTGGTCGGTCAGATAGAGAAGGCAAACTAACCCACGTCCAACAACCATTCGTGACTCCTGCCACTAGAGGGAAGCATGTTACCACACTGATACTAACCCAGTTCCAACAACCATTCGTGACTCCTGCCACTAGAGGGAAGCATGTTACCACACTGATACTAACCCAGTTCCAACAACCATTCGTGACTCCTGCCACTAAAGGGCAGCATGTTACCACACTAAACTAACTCAGTACCCAAGAAGTAGCTCTTGGTTTCAAAAAGGTTGGTGACCCCTGGGTTAAAGCCTCCCAAGTGACCACGTGGTGCCATGTTCGGGACCAACCATCGGCATCTTATAAGTAGACGCTACATTAGCTGTCAAGATGGCGGCCCAATTTCCAGCGTCACACAAACCAATGCTGCGTCTACTTATAACATGTCTATATGTTTTTTTTTTAATTATATATGTATATATAACATGTCTATGGTGTACAGAGTACTGAGAAGAAGTTATGTCAGAATGACCACGGCCCCACACAGGAAGTGACGTCAGAAAGAACGCCCCGCAGCCAGCCTTTTTTTCTGTTTTTAAACCTATATTTATAAATTTCAACATGTTATGTCTTCCTATAACAATGATGCAGCAGGCACAGATAGATCGTTAACCTTTTATTGTAGCTTACTACTCCGAACATACAGCCGTGTTCCCGCTCTCCAGGAGTATAGTATTGTGATGACAACATTACCCATAATTCCCCGCGTCCCTCACAACTACGGCAGCCCTAGTAGCTCCAAATACATAACATCTCCTCCCCTCTTACAACAGATGTCCCTTTTAGAAAACAACAGAAATAATCAGCTACTATTTCAAAGAACGTAAACATACACATTCAACTTATTTCTGGTATCTAAGATTATCTCAACACGTGACTTAACACAACCAACTAATGTCACAACCTTATCTTTTTCTTTAAACCACACCTAACAGGTATATGTTTTAACTCTAACTCAGGGATGAGGGTAGACTGCCTCTATCCCTCAACTGATCCCAAGGGGATTATTCTGCCCCTGATGGTCTGGGATAGTTGCTAACTATTCTAAAGATTCAAGCGTGTAGGGGGTCGCCGCTCTCTTTTAGGATACCTGCTCTCTGCAGGGGCATCAGTCTTATTGTCCACTGACGGAAAACCGTCTTTAGGGCTCAACTGCACATGTGTCTCAGTCTCATCTGGAGTCACACTTGCAGCTGGAACAGATGTATCTGGCACTGGATGTCTTACTTGGGTGTGGAGAGGAACTGAAGGGTTGGTCACTGCATCTGTCTGATCTTTCGAGGACAGCTCTGCTGACACTGGTGACGCAGACAGGAGCTGATCAGCATGTCTCCTCCAGACACTGTCACCTGTCTGAACGGAGTAGGAGACTGGTCCAGTCTGAGCAAGGATAGTAGCAGGAACCCATTTAGGTTCTCCACTGTAGTTCCTCGCTAACACAGTCTCGCCTGCTGTGAAGACTCTGTTCTTCGCCTGTCGTTCCCTGCGTTGTATCTGTTTTTCCTGTTGGCCTCGAACTGTGTCTTTTACTGCTGAGGGCTTCAACAGGTCAAAGGTCGTACGCAGGTCTCTCTTGAACATTAGGCTTGCAGGAGATGCCTTTGTAGTGCTGTGAGGAGTGTTTCTGTAGTTCAGCAGAAAAGTATGTAGTCTTTGGTGTAATGTTCCTTGTCCTTGTGATGCTTTCAGTGCACGTTTCAGAGTCTGAACGAACCTTTCAGCAAGGCCATTTGTGGCAGGATGGTAAGGAGCTGAGGTGACATGCTGCACTCCATTTGCTTGTAGAAATGCAGACATTTCATGCGACACCAGCTGAGGTCCGTTGTCAGAGACTAACTGAACCGGAGATCCAAACCGACAGAACATCTCTCCTAGCCTTTCGATGGTCCTTTCTGTGGTGGTAGATCTCATTATCGCCACCTCAGGCCATTTGCTGTGTGCGTCAATAGCAACCAGAAACATTCTGTCTTCCACTGGCCCTGCGAAGTCAATGTGGACCCGCTGCCATGGTTCTTGGGGATATTCCCACGGATGCAGGGGAGCTAATGGTGGGTTATTTCTGGTTTTGTGGCAAGCTGAACAAGATGTAGCCATTTCCTCGATTTGTTTGTCCATGCCTGGCCACCAAAAATAGCTTCTCGCTATTTCTTTCATCTTGACTATTCCACTATGTCCTGCATGAAGCTGTTGCAACATTTTTTCTCGAAGTGACAGTGGAATGATCACTCGCCTCCCCCATAGCAGGCATCCCGACTGGACAGAAAGCTCCAACCTCCTTCCCATATAAGGTTTCAGGCGCACAGTGTCACCAGCAGGTCGACCTTTAACAACAATGTCCATGACCTCTGACAGCTCTGGGTCGTTGCGAGTCACTTTTTTGATCTGCACTGCTGAAACAGGTGCCTTTTCCACCTCTCTAAAGTAAAAAATGTCCTCCGTTTTTGAATCGGGCTTTGTGACTGGAAGAGGAAGTCTGGATAACCCGTCAGCGTTGCAATGGGAGTCTGACTTACGATATTTGATGTCGTAAGCGTGAGCAGATAGCAGCAGAGCCCACCTCTGCAGTCTTGATGCAGCGAGAGATGGTATCCCAGTGTGTGGTCCCAGGATGGTCGTGAGAGGTCGATGGTCCGTTAGGAGAGTGAACTTCCTCCCATATAAATACTGGTGGAATTTCCTCACCCCGAAAACAATGCTCAGTGCCTCTCTTTCTATTTGAGCATAGTTGGACTCTGCCTTGTTCAACGTTCTGGAGGCGAAAGCAATCGGTTTTTCCTCACCATTTGGCAGTATGTGAGATAACACTGCCCCCACTCCATATGGGGATGCATCACAAGCTAGCTGAATTTGGAGTGATGGGTTGAAGTGAGTCAGCACCTCTGATGTGGTTAACGCCCCCTTGGCTTTCTCAAAAGCCTCCTGACAGCTGGCTGTCCATTTCCATGTCTTGTCCTGGCGTAACAACTCATGCAGTGGCTGTAGCAGTGATGCTAGATTAGGAATAAAACGTCCGTAATAGTTCAATAATCCTAAAAAGGATCGCAGCTGGCTGATGTTTTGAGGTGGAGGTGCCTCCACGATGGCTGTGACTTTGGATGGTGCTGTATGAAGTCCTTTAGCATCAATCACATGTCCAAGGTATTCCACAGATGATTGAAAGAAATCACATTTTTCTTTGCGAACTCTTAGTCCATACTCTCTCAATCTTTGAAGTGTAGCATCCAAGTTATGCAGGTGATCTTCATCATTTGCTCCTGTACACAGGATGTCATCCAAATAGCACTGCACTCCTGCTAGACCACAGAGTATCTGGTCCATAGCTCGCTGGAACAGAGCCGGGGCAGAAGTGATACCAAAAGGCAGTCTGCAGTATCTGAAAAGCCCTTTGTGTGTGTTAATAGTCAGCATCTCACGTGACTGTTCATCCACCTGCATCTGCAGGTACGCCTGATTGAGATCTATTTTGCTGAACTTTTGACCTCCACTCAGCCCAGCAAATAAGTCATCGATCAGGGGAAGTGGGTACTGTTCTGCTATTAAGGCAGGGTTGACTGTCACCTTAAAGTCTCCACATGTCCGGATTCCACCATTTTTCTTTTGCACTGGAACGATGGGTGTAGCCCACTCACTAGTCGTTACAGGCTCCAAGACTCCATTTTTGACCAAAGCATCCAAATCAGTTTCCACCTTTGATCTGATGGCGTACGGCACTGGTCTCGCTCTCAAAAACACAGGTTTAGTGTCAGGTTTGACATGTAGCTTTACTGTAATATTTTCCATGCAGCCCAGTTCATCACGAAAGACCTCTTTATGCTTTTCCAGTATCATCTGAAGCTGTGTAGAACTGTCTGACATTTTTCTCACCTCTTGCCAGTTGAGATGGATCGCCTTTAACCACACCCGACCCATTATGGCGGCGTAGTCTCCCTGGGTGATGTAGACTGGAAGTCTCACAGTCTGATCGTTACACTGCACCAGTACATCGGTCATTCCTTTCATGTGCACCGTGTGTCCAGTGTATGCTCTGAAAACAGTGTCTGCAGGACGTAGAGGGAGATGTCTCATGTGTTTCCTGTAGATTTTATAAGACACTAATGATGCCCTCGATCCAGTGTCTATTTGCATCTTTATGGAATGTCCTTCCAACTTGGCTTTGGCCCAGAAACCATCCGAGCTCTCACCCACATTCATTACCCGTATTGTATTCACTGTGGTAGACATGTCCTCCTCAGAAGAATCACTGTTACTCTCCTTTTCATATTTGACTGTGTGAACCTGTCTTTTCTTCTTGTAATGTGCACTTTTCACTTTATTTCCAGTCTTTGAGCCATCCTCTTTGCTCTTTTTATATCTGCACGCCCGCTCCACATGGCCTCTTTTCCCACATTTATGGCAATCCATATCCTTGCACCAACATGCAGATGCAAGATGGCCAGATTTACCACAGCGAAAGCATGGCCCTTGCACATCTTGGTTGATGCTGAGTTTGTGCACTTTCACATGCAGCTGCTGTGCTTCTCTAGATGCCATTTCCATAGACACACTTATATTAATGGCCTTTTCAAGAGTCAGATCACTTTCTGTAAGCAATCTTTTTTGTGCTGCTTCATTTGCCAGTCCACATACAAGCCTGTCTCTTAACGCATCACTCAGTGTGTCACCAAACTCACAGTGTTCGGCCAGTTTACGTAAAGCTGCCATGAACATGGTGACAGACTCACCCTCTTCCTGATGTCGCCGGTGAAATCTGAATCTTTCGGCGATTACCAGAGGTTTGGGGGAGAAATGTTTGGTCAAAATGTCCACAATGTTTTTATACGTTTTACTCCCTGGTTTCTCTGGCTGTAGGATGCTCCGAAGCAGGGTAAATGTCTTCGGGCCGATCACACTCAGAAAAGTAGGTACGATCTTGCCATCATCAATTCCATTTGCTGCGACAAAATAGTCAAAGCGCTCCGTGTATGAGCTCCATTGCTCGACATTCTCATCAAAGGGGCCAATCGAGCCGATAACTCCAGCCATCTTACTGGTCGTCTTACCGCTAATGGCGCTCCGTTTTTGACTTTGGTCGGTGTCGCTGGTCTCCGGTCCCCTCTTCTCTCAGCAGGAATAGTCGGAATGCCGGCGGACACCTGCGCTAGCATTAGCGTTAGCTCGGGGCTCCCGTGAGACAAGGAAAACTTCTCCTGTTCTTAACACTGACAACACGCGTCGGTTCACTCGTCCTCGTCGCCACTTTTGTTATGTCTTCCTATAACAATGATGCAGCAGGCACAGATAGATCGTTAACCTTTTATTGTAGCTTACTACTCCGAACATACAGCCGTGTTCCCGCTCTCCTTTAGTATAGTATTGTGATGACAACATTACCCATAATTCCCCGCGTCCCTCACAACTACGGCAGCCCTAGTAGCTCCAAATACATAACACAACATTTACAAACAATCGAGAAACAATAATCAAAATAAGTACAAAAACAGCACAAAACAGCACCAGGGGGTTGTAAATTCAAAGTAACTAAAATAGAATGCAAAAAATTATATATATTGTGGCTGGCTACGGGGTGTTAGCCAATGACTTTGGCTGGGGGGCGGGACTTCCGGGAGAGATAGGGAAGTGACGTTGTTGATAGGAAGTAGGAGTTCGAGTTTTGCCGGGAAAAGGAGAGACACACTTTACTTTTTTTTTTATAAACCTTTATTTATAAATTTCAACATTTACAAACAGTTGAAAATAATAAAGTAAGTGCAAAAATAGTACAAAACAGCGCCAGGGGGTTGAAAATTCAAAGTAACTAAAATAGAATGCAAAAAATATATATATATATATAATAAACAAAGCGCAAAGCCATAGGCTCACTCAATTTCAGTAAATAACTTAAATTTGGAACACAGCATCATCGTTTTCACAGCTTTTTGTTTGTTAGAGGTAGAGAGTGTTTTAATGTAGACACAAAACACGGGTCGGGTATTGAGAAACTTACATTTATGAATATAAAACTTAGGTTGCAAAGGTAAAATGCCTTTTAAATTTTTTTCCATACAGTGTAAAACCAAATATCACATCTTTAAAACAAAGCGCAAATTTGTCATGAATATTGTCCAGGATGAAGCGACAGATGCCTGCCATAGTGATGGAGTGCTTTCACAAGTCCAAAACAGGTGGTAAACAGTCTCTGGATGTATGTTACATAAGGTGCAGGTAACATCAATGTCCTTCTTGTATCTAACCATCACAGTCTTTACAGGGTAATAACCATGAATGATTTTAAAAAATATCTCTTTGACTTTGTTGGTAAGTAAATACCTGTTAGGAAGGGACCAGGTTTTGACCCAGCAGATGTCATCTATATCATTATTCCAGAGCGCAATTACATAGGAGACAGACACACAATCATTTTGGTATAAGCTGCGGCTTTTTCTCTTATTTTTCTGATCAAAGCAAAGTTTCCCCACAGGAGTGTCAAGTGTATCATTCACCATTTTTACAGCAGAAAGTAACAATGTACAACATAACACCTGTTGGAATGTACAACATAAGACATTTTTGTTGGAATGTACAACATAAGACCTGTTTGTTGGAATGTACACCATAATATCACCTGTTGGAATGTACAACATAACACCTGTTGGAATGTACAACATAACACCTGTTGGAATGTACAACATAACACCTGTTTGTTGGAATGTACACCATAACATCACCTGTTGGAATGTACAACATAACACCTGTTGGAATGTACAACATAACACCTGTTGGAATGTACAACATAACACCTGTTGGAATGTACAACATAACACCTGTTGGATTGTACAACATAACACCTGTTGGAATGTACTAGGGATGTCCCGATCCGATATTTGGATCGGATCGACCGCCGATATTTGCCAAAAAATGCATATCGGCAAGGCATGGGAAAATGCCGATCCAGATCCAGTTTTTAAAAAAAAACTCCGGTCCGTGTTTTCCAACGCACCGATTTAAATAATACATTCCACTTTTCTGCTGCTCCCTAATTTCCGTTCCGCATTTTCCAGCACACCAACACATCCACAGGTCTGTGGATTCTCACGCAGTTGCTTTTCGCTGCTGGCATTACACGACAGGCTCTTCTCTATGGCGTCACATTAGTGCCAAAAATCCAAGCGCATAAAAACTGTTATCGCGCGCTGATTCTCCACTTCGTGCGCGCGCGCAAAAGGGTGTCGCACGCGCACGAAGTGGAGAATCAGCGCGCGATCAGTTTTTATGCGCTTGGATTTTTGGCACAAATGTGACGCCATACTTCTCACTCTCTTCTGTGTCTCTCTCTCACAGACAGCAAGCGCACCTTCTTACACACGTCACATACTGTCACGTCATACGTCACATACGTATACGCACTCCCCGTAGCAGAGAGGTAGCAGCATGGCTAACGTTAGCTGTGATGCTAGCGCAGCCGTGCAAGCAACGTTCCCTCTAAGGTGCGCGCCTGTGCAATTGCGCACTGCTCAAGCGTCCTCTGCGCATAGCAATTATATGCCACGCACAAAATCAAATAAAAAAAATAAGCGCATAACAATTTTTGACACACGGACACGACAGAGAAAACAGTTTTCGTCATCATTGTTCAAATATTGTAACGTCTGTCGAGACGCTTATCTCCATTCGGTGCCACACGCCCACACCATCAAAATGCCGAGGCAAAAATTTCCACATCAACACCGTATGAAAAAATTTGTGATTTTTTTAGTTGTGATTTCCTTCTCTGCATGAAAGTTTAAGAGTAGCATATATTAATGCAGTATGAAGAAGGTTTTAATGTCGACATGCAAGCCTTGAAAGAAATTTTGAAAATCAAGACTACATTTCCTGCAAATGGGTGCATTTCTACCCTATATTTTAACTTTAGATTTATTCTCATATCAAACTCTTGGCTGTCTTTTTGACACTTACATCCGGCGCCCCCCTCCACATCCCGGATTATAAATAATGTAAATAATTCAATGTGATTATCTTGTGTGATGACTGTATTATGATAGTATATATCTGTATCATGAATCAATTTAAGTGGACCCCGACTTAAACAAGTTGAAAAATATATTCGGGTGTTACCATTTAGTGGTCAATTGTACGGAATATGTACTTCACTGTGCAACTTACTAATAAAAGTCTCAATCAATCAATCAAAACACATAGAATCATAATACTGCTGTGATTATATGCATCAAGTGTTCATTCAAGGCTAGGCAAAATATCGAGATATATATATCGTGTATCGCAATATGGCCTTAAAATATCGCAATATTAAAAAAAGGCCATATCGCCCAGCCCAAGTTCAATGATGCCATTTCTGTTTGTCATGTATAATTTTGTCTATTTTTGTTTATCCTTGAATAAACAAGTCAGTTTCTTGTTACCAACCATTGCGTATTATTCAAACTCCCCTAACTCAGCTGGCTGGTTGTTATCAAGAGTACTAAAACCCTTTTCAACATGATTCTGACAACTAAGTAGGCTAAATAACTTTAAACTTTAATACATGCTCGGATAGGCCAGTATCGGTATCAATGTATAACATAACACCTGTTGCAATGTACAACATAACACCTGTTGCAATATACAACATAACACCTGTTGGAATGTACAACATAACACCTGTTGCAATGTACAACATAACAACACCTGTTGGAATGTACCACATAACACCTGTTGGAATGTACCACATAACACCTGTTGGAATGTACAACATAACACCTGTTGGAATGTACAACATAACAACACCTGTTGGAATGTACAACATAACACCTGTTGCAATATACAACATAACACCTGTTGGAATGTACAACATAACACCTGTTGCAATGTACAACATAACAACACCTGTTGGAATGTACCACATAACACCTGTTGGAATGTACCACATAACACCTGTTGGAATGTACAACATAACACCTGTTGGAATGTACAACATAACACCTGTTGGAATGTACAACATATGTTGGAATGTACAACATAACACCTGTTGGAATGTACCACATAACACCTGTTGGAATGTACAACATAACACCTGTTGCAATGTACAACATAACACCTGTTGCAATGTACAACATAACAACACCTGTTGGAATGTACCACATAACACCTGTTGGAATGTACAACATAACACCTGTTGGAATGTACAACATAACACCTGTTGCAATGTACAACATAACACCTGTTGGAATGTACAACATAACAACACCTGTTGGAATGTACAACATAACACCTGTTGAAATGTACAACATAACACCTGTTGCAATGTACAACATAACACCTGTTGGAATGTACAACATAACAACACCTGTTGGAATGTACAACATAACACCTGTTGGAATGTACAACATAACACCTGTTGGAATGTACAACATAACAACACCTGTTGGAATGTACCACATAACACCTGTTGGAATGTACCACATAACACCTGTTGGAATGTACAACATAACACCTGTTGGAATGTACAACATAACACCTGTTGGAATGTACAACATAACACCTGTTGCAATGTACAACATAACACCTGTTGGAATGTACAACATAACAACACCTGTTGGAATGTACAACATAACACCTGTTGAAATGTACAACATAACACCTGTTGAAATGTACAACATAACACCTGTTGGAATGTACCACATAACACCTGTTGGAATGTACAACATAACACCTGTTGGAATGTACAACATAACACCTGTTGGAATGTACAACATAACAACACCTGTTGGAATGTACAACATAACACCTGTTGGAATGTACAACATAACACCTGTTGGAATGTACAACATAACAACACCTGTTGGAATGTACAACATAACAACACCTGTTGGAATGTACAACATAACACCTGTTGGAATGTACAACATAACACCTGTTGCAATGTACAACATAACAACACCTGTTGGAATGTACAACATAACAACACCTGTTGGAATGTACAACATAACAACACCTGTTGGAATGTACAACATAACAACACCTGTTGGAATGTACAACATAACAACACCATCCATTGCGCCACAATACACACAAGTGACTATAGCTGCCATCAATTCTAATTAAATATGTAGATTATTGTTTTCACATCTTTCCAAGACCTGTCAAATGAAATCTATATAAATCATATCTTATCAAATCACAGCCAGATGCCAGAAGGCGGGACTTATACACGGAAGTCAGGGGGCGGGACTTTAGTTTGTTTGTATTATGTTTTGGGATTCAATGTATATGACGTCATCTTTTTTTGACAGAAAGTATATCCTATATCAGGGGTCCTCAAGTACAAATCTTTTGAAACAGGCTGGGTCTGCTTATTATTGATCAAGCTTATATAGTAGCAGGAGGTAGGTAGTAGTTTAAAAAATAACTTTAAAACTAACAAAAATAAAATAAATATCCAATAAAATACAAAATTAACAAAAATAAAATAAATATCCAATAAAATACATGAAAGATTTTCTTTGAAACAAAAATAAATAAGAACTTAAATAAAATAAATATTTCAGTACGTCTGGTAGCTGTGGCATCAGAGAGTGGGATTTGATTTATTTTAGCTGTCATTTCCTCCTTTTCTTTGCCTTCAAACATGGCACCCATCACTTCAGTCAAAAATTCTTTAATTCTGCATCAGAGAATGACTTCTTGTGGTTACCCAAAAACCATGCCACTCTGAGTGAGCACTCCGTTGCTGTTTGTTGTTGTGTCATAGATTTAACAAAAATCTTGCTTGATGTTTCATATGACTTTTTCAGCCTCGTGATTTCTTTTTTCTTAGCTCTGAATAATGAGGAAATGTCTCTTCAAATTCACGGTGCTCTTTCAGATAGTGACGTTTCAGATTTTCACTTTTCACCAGAGCAACAGTACTGTTGCATATTTGACACATTGGTCTGGTACTTGCAGTAGGTAGGATGAAAACATATTGCTCTGTCCATTCTTCCTTGAAACGTTGGTTTTCCCTGTCCACCTTTCTTTTACCAGCCTGAGCCAACTTGGAGCATGCTATTGTGATTTGATTCACATCCAGTGACTGACGAGTGAACAGTTAGCGAAGTAGCGATACCAGACAATTGTGTGCATGCAGCGAAAGGTTCCATGCATGTGGCATGAGCGCTGTATGACCCAGGTGGTAACAGCCTATCAGCGCGTCGTTGTGATAGAGATAACAGCCCATACTCTGATTGGCTGATTCCGCAGCCAATCAGAGTGGCGTTCTCTCGCTCTCACTCCGTCTCGCTCTCTTTCTCTCTCAGAGAGAGAGACGGAGTGAGTGAGACACGGAGAAGTGTAAACGAAAAGTGGAGATATTTGACTAAAAACGACAAAGATGCTAGCGATAACTCAAAGAAATACAATTATTATATTTTTTTTATAATAATTATAATTTAAAAAAAAAAAATGTATTTATTTTATTTTTTTTACTATATTTCGTGCTGGGTCCGGACGGACACGTTGCTGGGTTCGGACATGGACCGCGGTCCGCCTGTTGAGGATCACTGTCCTATATTCTCTTACATGAAATGTACACAACTGTCAGAGCTTTTAAAACTAGTACATTTATTTATTCAGCGAAAAGACTGTAAAATTCCATTTTTTATTTTTTTTTGTGGTGGTGGTCTGTCATATTAAATGGTTTCCTTTTTTTTTTCTCAGTCATATTGTGAGTGCTTATATTGTTTATTTATTTTCTACTGCATTCGATGAATGTCTTCCACTCATGTTGAACAACTTCCACGTGTTTAAAGTCTTCCTTAAAAAAGGGAAGCAGGCACACACAGCAGAATGTGTGCCATTTTTTACAGACTAAATATTGTGTCAGAAAAACACAAACTCTGTGTCATGTTCAACATCAGAAGTTACAGTATGATGTGTGTGTGTGTGTGTGTGTGTGTGTGTGTGTGTGTGTGTGTGTGTGTGTGTGTGTGTGTGTGTGTGTGTGTGTGTGTGTGTGTGTGTGTGTGTGTGTGTGTGTGTGTGTGTGTGTGTGTGTGTGTGAAAGAGAGAGAGATGAAGGAAGGGACCGGAATCCCCGCCCAGCTGGAGTTGCAAAAGACCCAGATAGAGTTGCAAAAGACCCAGATGGAGTTGCAAAAGACCCAGATAGAGTTGCAAAAGACCCAGATAGAGTTGCAAAAGACCCAGATGGAGTTGCAAAAGACCCAGATAGAGTTGCAAAAGACCCAGATGGAGTTGCAAAAGACCCAGATAGAGTTGCAAAAGACCCAGATAGAGTTGCAAAAAACCCAGATGGAGTTGCAAAAGACCCAGATAGAGTTGCAAAAGACCCAGACGGAGTTGCAAAAGACCCAGATGGAGTTGCAAAAGACCCAGATAGAGTTGCAAAAGACCCAGATGGAGTTGCAAAAGACCCAGATGGAGTTGCAAAAGACCCAGATAGAGTTGCAAAAGACCCAGATGGAGTTGCAAAAGACCCAGATGGAGTTGCAAAAGACCCAGATGGAGTTGCAAAAGACCCAGATAGAGTTGCAAAAGACCCAGATAGAGTTGCAAAAGACCCAGATAGAGTTGCAAAAGACCCAGATGGAGTTGCAAAAGACCCAGACGGAGTTGCAAAAGACCCAGATAGAGTTGCAAAAGACCCAGATGGAGTTGCAAAAGACCCAGATGGAGTTGCAAAAGACCCAGATGGAGTTGCAAAAGACCCAGATGGAGTTGCAAAAGACCCAGATGGAGTTGCAAAAGGCCGCACACCTCACCCTGATGAAGGAGGAAAAGGCCTCACGCCTCACCCAGATTGGGACCGAGATGGAGACGCAAAAGGCCGCAGAAAGCTTGTGGCTTGACAAGATGGATGCCGTATACCGCGACCTGTTTGAGAAGGAAAATGCCGCATGCCTCGCCCAGATGGCGAACCAGTTGCAGAAGGAAAAGGCCGCAGGCCTCGCCCAGTTGGCGACCCAGACCGAGAAGGAAAATGCCGCAAAACTCGCTCAGTTGGCGACCCAGACGGAGAAGGACAAGGCCGAACGCCTCGCCGTGATAGAGAAGCAAAAGGCTGAATGGCTCACCCTGATGGAGACCAAGATGGAGGCTCAAAAGGCCGCAGAAAGCTTGTGGCTTGACAAGATGGATGCCGTGTACCGCGACCTGTTTGAGAAGGAAAATGCCGCATGCCTCGCCCAGATGGCGAACCAGTTGGATAAGGAAAAGGCCGCAGGCCTCGCCCAGTTGGCGACCCAGACCGAGAAGGAAAATGCCGCAAAACTCGCTCAGTTGGCGACCCAGACGGAGAAGGACAAGGCCGAACGCCTCGCCGTGATAGAGAAGCAAAAGGCCGAATGGCTCACCCTGATGGAGACCAAGATGGAGGCTCAAAAGGCCGCAGAAAGCTTGTGGCTTGACAAGATGGATGCCGTGTACCGCGACCTGTTTGAGAAGGAAAATGCCGCATGCCTCGCCCAGATGGCGAACCAGTTGGAAAAGGCCGCAGGCCTCGCCCAGTTGGCGACCCAGACCGAGAAGGAAAATGCCGCAAAACTCGCTCAGTTGGCGACCCAGACGGAGAAGGACAAGGCCTAACGCCTCGCCGTGAGAGAGAAGCAAAAGGCTGAATGGCTCACCCTGATGGAGACCAAGATGGAGGCTCAAAAGGCCGCAGAAAGCTTGTGGCTTGACAAGATGGATGCCGTGTACCGCGACCTGTTTGAGAAGGAAAATGCCGCATGCCTCGCCCAGATGGCGAACCAGTTGGAGAAGGAAAAGGCCGCACGCCTCGCCCAGTTGGCGACCCAGACGGAGAAGGAAAATGCCGCAAAACTCGCTCAGTTGGCGACCCAGACTGAGAAGGAAAATGCCGCAAAACTCGCCCAGTTGGCGACCCAGACCGAGAAGGAAAATGCCGCAAAACTCGCTCAGTTGGCGACCCAGACGGAGAAGGACAAGGCCGAACGCCTCGCCGTGATAGAGAAGCAAAAGGCCGGATGGCTCACCCTGATGGAGACCAAGATGGAGGCGCAAAAGGTTGCAAAACTGGCCCAAATAGAGAAGGTAGATGCCGCACACCTCGACCTGATGGAGAAGCGAGAGGCCGCACACCTCGCCCTGATGGGAGATTGAGGAATCAAAGTACAAGGATCTCAAAAACAAATGTAAGGAAGGTAGATTCTACCATCTAACATTATAATATTGTTTTTAAGTTTAAGCCTTCTCTTGCAGTGGATTTCTTGTGGAAAAAGCTATTTGAGCACGAGCTCAAGAAAAAAGGTATGAAATCAACATCAGCTCCTTGAGTAGCCTGATAATGGACTGTTTCATTTGTAAATTATATTTCTGTATCTTACCTTCACTGAAACTTGTATTTCTGTATCTAACCAAACACAACTTTGAAAGTGCCGACAGCCGCCCGTGAGTAATTATTTTCATACTCTTCAAAACAGTGTTTTGTGACAACTTTTGTTCTCCACAGCTCAAGTTCCCACAGAACGTAAAACAGATGATCCTGGTGAAAGCACAAGCCAGGACCCGGGCGATGAGATGCCGGCGGCTAAAAAGCCCAAAAAATAGACGTCCAAATCAGGTAGCAGCAGGATTAACACACACAACTCTGACACATACACATATTTGTGTACATCTCACTCATTCTGATTGTCATCTTTTTTCCAGGGCCGGTACAATGGGTTCAGTTCTGCGGAGAGGTGTGGTACCATGTGGCATCATTTTTAAGTTATCGTGCCGTGAATTTACCAGTTCGGCCCACTTGGGAGTAGATTTTTCTCCATGTGGCCCCCCATTTAAAATGAGTTTGACACCCTTTGACACGACTTTCTTGGCCACGTCAGGCGGACAGCAGCAGCAGGTGTACGGCTGCTACTGCAAGTAGCTCTCCTGTGCTTTATTAATAAATTGAGTAATTGAACAAGAGGTAAAATTGTTTGTATCCTTTGTGATATGCTAGCATGTTTAGAGTTAAAAGATTTCAAACAATTTTATTTAATTGTATTTTCAATATGATATGCGTATTTATAAGGGGGGCGTGGCCTGGGCGTGCCAAGCTAGGCACACGTCTGCGGCTGATTTGAAGTTGATTGCGATGTAACAAAGAAATTTGCTCGGCTTTGTGCGTGCGCACACTTTTATACATCTGAATTCTTGCTGCCGTACAAAGTTTTTCTGGATTTTCACATACACCTGTTTCACGCAACTCTAGTTACATGAGGCCCCCGGTGTGGGACGTTGGAGCGATACATTTGATGATTTTAGTTTTCATCGGCGAATAAGCTAACCTAGTGGAACCTGCCTGCTAACTTAGCCCAATGTTAAAATGAAATGTTAGCATGTAGCTCACAGAGCTATGCTCGTGTCGCTACCAAGCATGATGTTAAAGGCCTACTGAAATGATTTTTTAAAATTTAAACGGGAATAGCAGATCCATTCTATGTGTCATACTTGATCATTTTGCGATATTGCCATATTTTTGCTGAAAGGATTTAGTAGAGAAAATCGACGATAAAGTTTGCAACTTTTGCTCGCTGATAAAAAAAAGCCTTGCCTGTACCGGAAGTAGCGTGACGTCACCGGAGCTAGTATTCCTCACAATTCCCCATTGTTTACAATGGAGCGAGAGAGATTCGGACCGAGAAAGTGACGATTACCCCATTAATTTGAGCGAGGATGAAAGATTCGTAGATGAGGAACGTTACAGTGAAGGACTTGAGAGGCAGTGATGGACGTATCTTTTTTCGCTCTGACCGTAACTTAGGTACAAGCTGGCTCATTGGATTCCACACTCTCCATTTTCTATTTTGGATCACGGATTTGTATTTTAAACCACCTCGGATACTATATCCTCTTGAAAATGAGAGTCGAGCACACGAAATGGACATTTAAAGTGACTTTTATCTCCAAGACAATACATCGGTGACACACTTAGCTACTGAGCTAACGTGATAGCATCGTTCTCAAATGAAGATAGAAACTAAATAAATAAACCCCTGACTGGAAGGATAGACAGAACATCAACAATACTATAAAACCATGTACATGTAACTACACGGTTAAAAATTCTCCGCTTGGTAAGGCTTAACTATGCTGTTACTAACGACGCTAAGGCTAATTTAGCAACTTAGCAACCGGACCTCACAGAACTATGTACTCTTCTCCTTTTTCTATTGTGTATCACGGATTTGTATTTTAAACCACCTCGGATACTATATCCTCTTGAAAATGAGAGTCGAGCACGCGAAATGGACATTTAAAGTGACTTTTATCTCCAAGACAATACATCGGTGACACACTTAGCTACTGAGCTAACGTGATAGCATTGTTAAAAATTCTCAGCCTGGTAAGGCTTAACAATGCTGTTACTAACGACGCTAAGGCTAATTTAGCAACTTAGCAACCGGACCTCACAGAACTATGATAAAACATTAGCACTCCACCTACGCCAGCCAGCCCTCATCTTCCCATCAACAGCCGTGCTCACCTGCGTTCCAGCGATCAACGGCGCGACGAAGGACTTCATCCGTGGGTTTGGCGGCAAGCATCGGCTAGGCGTCTTCTAAGTAAGTAGTCCTTGTTGTGTTGCTGTAAGTATTGTACTTAGCCGCTAAGACACCGATCGATC
Organism: Entelurus aequoreus; assembly: GCF_033978785.1. Classification (NCBI taxonomy): domain Eukaryota; kingdom Metazoa; phylum Chordata; class Actinopteri; order Syngnathiformes; family Syngnathidae; genus Entelurus; species Entelurus aequoreus. The sequence goes on from NC_084744.1 coordinate 50,632,643, forward strand.
CCACCTATAACGTTCTTCTTTGCAGCCTCCATTGTTCATTAAACAAATTGCAAAAGATTCACCAACACAGATGTCCAGAATACTGTGGAATTTTGTCGAAGAAAACAAGAGGCTTTTCTATCGGGTCCGATGGGGTCCAACCACTTCCGTAGATTTTCTGACGTCACGCGCATAAATTATATCCAAAGGAGTTTTTCAACCGGAAGTGTGGCGGGAATTTTAAAATTGCACTTTATAAGTTAACCCGGCCGTATTGGCATGTGTTGCAATGTTAAGATTTCATCATTGATGTATAAACTATCAGACTGCGTGGTTGGTAGTAGTGGCTTTCAGTAGGCCTTTAAAGTGTAATGTTAGCATGAAGCGCTCAAAGCTATTCTAGTGTTGCTAACCTAGCATGATGTTAAAATGTAATGTTAGCATGTAGCCCGCATAGCTATGCTAGAGTAGTTAACTTCGCAGGATGTATTAATGTAATGTTTGCATGTATCTCACATAGCTATGCTAGTGTTTCCTACCTAGCATGATGTTCAAATGTAATTTTAGCATGTAGCACACATAGCTATGTTAGTGTTGCTAACCTGGCATGATGTTAAAATGTAATGTTAGCTATGCTAGTGTTGCTAACCTAGCCCGATGTTTAAATGTAATTTTAGCATGTAGCGCATATAGCTATGCTAGTGTTGCTCCCCTGACTTACAGTATTAACGCTTTTTAGGGCGCAACAAAAGACTACATTCAACAAGGACTGAACTGACAAGCCAACACATAAACTATACACTATTGCCATCTAACGTCTTGGACTTGCAACTGTAATTGCAACTTACGTAAAGTTCCTGAATGTACCTAAATGTATTCTATTTTAGTAAACATGTCTTTATGCTTATACTTATTCATTTGTGTAATTACGTTTTCCATGTGTCCCGTGTCGGGTTTGTGCCACGTTTCGATCTTGATCAGGAAGTTGTCCTTCATGTATTCATTCTGCAAGAAAAAGAAAGATTTCAGTTTCATATAATTGTGGATATGATAGATGCATCACTTCTTCGGTAGCTGAAGGGGGCGGGGCTAACATCACAGTGTGTTGATTGGTCGACAGAGAATGACGACTTGTCGTAACACTTAGGTACTTTTAGTCTTCTCTATTATGTGCTGACCTGGAGTATTTGTTTGGACGACACAAACACACACACACTTACGCACGCATGCACAAACACACACAGTCAAAGATTACGTTTAAACCCTTGATTACGAGTTCAGCTATGCGTTTTTGTGAGACGTTAATGACCCCAAAAAGGCTTAAAAAAAATTTAATTTGAGTTTTTATATTCATACTTTTTATTTTGGATTTATGCCAAAAACCTTATTTAAAGATCCTCTATATATGACAGAATCTTTTTGCTGGGTTTAAAAATCTGCTGAAAAAGTAACACAACTTGTCAAAGATCTTGTATATATGACAAGATATTTTTGCGGGGTTTAAAAATCTGCTGAAAATATAACACAACTTGTCAAAGAGCTTGTATATATGACAGGATATTTTTGCTGGGTTTAAAAACCTGATAAAAAAAATACCACAACTTGTCAAAGATCTTGTATATATGACAGGATCTTTTTGCTAGTTTTGAAAACCTGCTGGAAAAATAACACAACTTGTCAAAGATCTTGTATATATGACAGGATCTTTTTGCTGGGTTTAAAAACCTGCTGGAAAAATAACACAACTTGTCAAAGATCTTGTATATATGACAGGATATTTTTGTTGGGTTTAAAAACCTGCTGAAAAAACAACACAACTTGTCAAATAACTTGTATATATGACAGGATCTTTTTGCTGGGTTTAAAAACTTGCTGGGAAAAAAAACACAACTTGTCAAAGATCTTGTATATATGACAGGATCTTTTTGCTGGGTTTAAAAACCTGCTGGAAAAATAACACAACTTGTCAAAGATATTGTATATATGACAGGATATTTTTGTTGGGTTTAAAAACCTGCTGAAAAAACAACACAACTTGTCAAATAACTTGTATATATGACAGGATCTTTTTGCTGGGTTTAAAAACTTGCTGGGAAAAAAAACACAACTTGTCAAAGATCTTGTATATATGACAGGATCTTTTTGCTGGGTTTAAAAACCTGCTGGAAAAATAACACAACTTGTCAAAGATATTGTATATATGACAGGATATTTTTGTTGGGTTTAAAAACCTGCTGAAAAAACAACACAACTTGTCAAATAACTTGTATATATGACAGGATCTTTTTGCTGGGTTTAAAAACTTGCTGGGAAAAAAAACACAACTTGTCAAAGATCTTGTATATATGACAGGATCTTTTTGCTAGTTTTGAAAACCTGCTGGAAAAATAACACAACTTGTCAAAGATATTGTATATATGACAGGATCTTTTTGCTGGGTTTAAAAACTTGCTCGGAAAAAAAACACAACTTGTCAAAGATCTTGTATATATGACAGGATATTTTTGCTAGTTTTGAAAACCTGCTGGAAAAATAACACAACTTGTCAAAGATCTTGTATATATGACAGGATCTTTTTGCGGGGTTTAAAAACCTGCTGAAAAAACACACAACTTGTCAAAGATCGTGTATCAATGACAGGATCTTTTTGCTGGGTTTAAAAACCTGCTGAAAACTAACACAACTTGTCAAAGATCTTGTATATATGACAGGATCTTTTTGCTGGGTTTAAAAATCTGCTGAAAAAAACAACACAACTTGTCAAAGATCTTGTATATATGACAAGATATTTTTGCGGGGTTTAAAAACCTGCTGAAAAAATAACAACTTGTCAAAGATCTTGTATATATGACAGGATCTTTTTGCTGGGTTTAAAAACCTGCTATAGAAAAAAAAAACACAATTTGTCAAAGGTCCTCTAAATGTGACACGATGCTCTGCTGTGAATTATTTTGGACCAATGCTGCAATGATCTTCATGTTTTTTCCTTTTGTTTGAGGTGAAAAAGGCCCAAAGAGTTCCTGGTGTCCTAGATGTTGGACATAGATGCACACCTGCTGTGCGTCCATGTGCGAGTACAAAGGCAGCAAAGTGTGATGTCGACACAAACAAGTCTTTGCATTCATGAATGACGTAATTCCCCATAAGAAGTTGATCCACGGTAAATCCCGGCAGGTTGTTGCATGCAGGACCAGCAGGAAGGACGCGAGACCAGCAGGGAGGACTCGGCCGACGACACGAAGCAGATCAAAAAAGCACAAGAAAAAGGAAAAGCAACAAAGTCAGCGACGGGACTCAAAGCAGGAAAACCGATCCAGACTCTGGACTCTCCTTTGGAGATCTTCATCATCTGTGCACAAGGAGTCTGCAGATTCTTCCACACACCAAAAGACAACACTGACACAGGTACAGACTCACTGCTGGTCCTCGTTCTGGCTCTGTGATGATGCATGTTAGTCCTGGATCTATAACACTTTAGTCCTAGTTCTACAATGACATACAGTATTATGTCCTGGTACTTTAATGACATATGTTAGTCTTGGTCCTATAATGAAATATGTTAATCCTGTGTCTATAATGTGATATGTTTGTGCTGGGTCTATAATGAAATAAGGTAGTCCTGGTTCTATAATGAGATTTGTTAATGCTGACACATATTATTCCTGTTTCTATAATGATATATTTTATTGATGGGTCTATAATGAAACATGTTAATTATGGTTCTATAATGACATATATTAGTCCTGGTTCTATAATTAAATATATTAAGACTGGCACTATAATATTATGTTGTAGTCATGGGTCTATAATGACACTTTATAGTACCTAGTCTATAATGACACATAATAGTCCTGTTTGATATTGAAACATGTTAAGTCTGGTTCTATAATGACACATGTTAGCCCTGCATGTTCCGCTAATGACATATGTTAGTCCTGGGTCTATATAGAAATAAGGTAGTCCTGGTTCTATTTTGAAATATGTTAGTGCTGGATCAATGATTAAATATGTTAGTCCTGAGACTATTTTAAATAAGTTTGTCCTGGGACTATAATGAAAAATGATAGCCCTGGTTATAAAATGAAATAAGTTAGCCCTGGGTCTGTAATGAAATATGTTAGTCTTGGTTCTATAATGTCACATTATTCTTGGTTCTATAATGTCACATAATAGTCCTGGTTCTATTATGTAATATGTTAGGGCTGGGTCTATAATGAAATAAGGTAGTCCTGGTTCTATAATAAGATTTGTTATTGCTGACACATATTATTCCTGTTTCTATAATGATATATTTTATTGATGGGTCTATAATGAAACATGTTAGTTATGGTTCTATAATTAAAAATATTACTGGCACTATAATACTATGTTTTAGTCATGGGTCTATAATGACACTTTATAGTACCTAGTCTATAATGACACATAATAGTCCTGGTTCGATATTGAAACATGTTAAGTCTGGTTCTATAATGACGCATGTTAGCCCTGCATGTTCCGCTAATGACATATGTTAGTCCTGGGTCTATATAGAAATAACGTAGTCCTGGTATTATTATGAAATATGTTAGTGCTGGAACTATGACTAATTATGTTAGTTTTGGGTCTATTTTGAAATATGTTAGTCCTGGGATTATAATGAAAAATGTTAGCCCTGTTTATATAATTAAATAAGTTAGTCCTGGGACTATAATGAAAAATGTTAGCCCTGGTTATATAATTAAATAAGTTAGTCCGGGCTCTATAATTAAATATGTTAGTCTTGGTGCTATAATGTCAAATAATAGTCCTGGTTCTATTATGAAATATGTTAGTGCTGGGTCTATAATGAAATAAGGTATTCCTGGTTCTATAATGAGATTTGTTAATGCTGAAACATATTATTCCTGTTTATATAATGATATATTTTATTGATGGGTCTATAATGAAACATGTTAATTATGGTTCTATAATGACATATATTAGACCTGGGTCTATAATTAAACATATTATTCCTGGCACTATAATACTATGTTTTAGTCATGGGCCTATAATGACACATAATAGTCCTGGTTCGATATTGAAACATGTTAAGTCTGGTTCTATAATGACACATGTTAGCCATGCATGTTCCGCTAATGACATATGTTAGTCCTGGGGCTATATAGAAATAAGGTAGTCCTGGTTCTATTATGAAATATGTTAGTGCTGGAACTATGATTAAATATGTTAGTCCTGGGTCTATAATAAAAAATGTTAGCCCTGGTTATATAATTAAATAAGTTAGTCCTGGTTCTATAATGACAAATGTTAGCCCTGGTTATATAATTAAATAAGTTAGTCCTGGTTCTATAATGTCACATTATTCCTGGGTCTATAATGACACATAATAGTCCTATTGTATTATGAAATATGTTAGGGCTGGGTCTATAATGAAATAAGGTAGTCCTGGTTCTATAATGAGATTTGTTAATACTGAAACATATTATTCCTGTTTCTATAATGATATATTTTATTGATGGGTCTATAATGAAACATGTTAGTTATGGTTCTATAATGACATTTATTAGTCCAGGTCTATAATTAAACATATTATTCCTGGCACTATATTACTATGTTTTAGTCATGGGTCTATAATAACACATAATAGTCCTGGTACTATAATGACACATATTAGTCCTGGTTCTATAATGATCAATGTTAGTCATGGTTTTATAAAGAAACTTATTAAGTCTGGTTTATAATGACACATGTTAGCCCTGCATGACACTCTCATAAAATATGTTAGCCCTGGTCCTAGATTGACATATGTTAGTCCTGGGCCTATGATGAAATATGTGCTGGTACTATTATAAAATATGTTAGTCCTGGTTCTATTATGAAATATGTTAGTGCTGAAACTATGATTAAATATGTTAGTCCTGGGTCTATTTTGAAATATGTTAGTCCTGGGACTATAATGAAAAATGTTAGCCCTGGTTATATAATTAAATACGTTAGTCCTGGGACTATAATGAAAAATGTTAGCCCTGGTTATATAATTAAATAAGTTAGTCCTGGGACTATAATGAAAAATGTTAGCCCTGGTTATATAATGAAATAGGTTAGTCCTGGTTCTATAATGACACATAATAGTCCTGGTGCTATAATGACACAAAATAGTCCTGGTTCTATAATGATCAATGTTAGTCCTGGTTTTATAAAGACACTTATTAAGTCTGGTTTATAATGACACATGTTAGCCCTGCATGACACTCTCATGAAATATGTGAGACCTAGTTCTAGAATTCACATATGTTAGTCCTGCGCCTATGATGAAATATGTTAGTCCTGTTTCTATAATGAAATATGTACTGGTACTATTATAAGATATGTTAGTCCTGGTTCTATAATGAAATATTTTAGTGCTGGGTCTATGATGGAATATGTTAGTCTTGGTTCTATTATGAAATATGTTAGGTCTGGGTTTATAATGGAATATGTTAGTCCTGGTTCTATAAAGAAATATGTTAGTCCTACTCATATATTGAAATAAGTTAGTACTGGTTCGATAATGACATATGTTAGTCCTGGGTCTATGATGAAATATGTTAGTCCTGTTTCTATAATGAAATATGTACTGGTACTATTATAAAATATGTTAGTCCTGGTTCTATAATGAAATATTTTAGTGCTGGGTCTATGATGGAATATGTTAGTCCTGGTTCTGTTATGGAATATGTAAGTCCTTGTTCTATTATGAAATATGTTAGTCCTGGGTTTATAATGGAAGATGTTAGTCCTGGTTCTATAAAGCAATATGTTAGTCCTACTCATATATTGAAATACGTTAGTACTGGTTCGATAATGACATATGTTAGTCCTGGGGCTATGATGAAATATGTTAGTCCTGTTTCTATAATGAAATATATACTGGTACTATTATAAAATATGTTAGTACTGGTTCGATCATGACATATGTTAGTCCTGGGGCTATGATGAAATATGTTAGTCCTGTTTCTATAATGAAATATATACTGGTACTATTATAAAATATGTTAGTCCTGGTTCTATAATGAAATATTTTAGTGCTGGGTCTATTATGAAATATGTTAGTCCTGGGTTTATAATGGAATATATTAGTCCTGGTTCTATAAAGAAATATGTTAGTCCTACTCATATATTGAAATAAGTTAGTACTGGTTCGATGACATATGTTAGTCCTGGGTTTATGATGAAATATGTTAGTCCTGTTCTATAAGGAAATATGTACTGGTACTATTATAAAATATGTTAGTCCTGGTTCTATAATGAAATATTTTAGTGCTGGGTCTATGATGGAATATGTTAGTCCTGGTTCTATTATGGAATATGTTAGTCCTGGTTCTATTATGAAATATGTTAGTCCTGTGTTTATGATGGAATATGTTAGTCCTGGTTCTATAAAGAAATATGTTAGTCCTACTCACATATTGAAATACGTTAGTACTGGTTCGATAATGACATATGTTAGTCCGGGGTCTATGATGAAATATGTTAGTCCTGTTTTTATAATGAAATATGTGCTGGTACTATTATAAAATATTTTAGTCCCGGTACTATTATAAAATATTTCAGTCCCGGCACTAAATGTTAGGGCTGGGTCTATGATGGAATATGTTAGTCCTGCAAGTAATAAGAAAACGTAAATGCCTGACTTACCTATCAAGGAGAAAATTAGCAAGTTTGGCGTCAGATGAAAAAATGGTCTCCATCTTTCAAAAGCATCCCTGATACAAATCCTCGTTTTGTTCCTGGCTTTGTCAAGAATAAGTAGAGAATGGTAACGACGCCTATTAGATTGACTAAGGTCTGACATGTTTAGTAACCTTACCAGTGGCAGTACCATGAATTACCATGAATTGATTTACGTGGACCCCGACTGAAAAACTTATTCGGGTGTTACCTTTTAGTGGTCAACTGTACGGAATATGTACTGTACTGTGCAATCTACTAATAAAAGTCTCAATCAATCAATCAATCAATCAATCAAAAGTAGCTAGACAAAGATGGCGGTGTGTACCTGGCAACCTGGATGTAGACTTAGACTTGGACAAACTTTTTTGATTCACAAGGGAAATTGTTCTTTGTTGACACACTTACGGACTCTCTAATTCATGGGTGTCAAACTCTGGCCCGCGGGCCAAATTTGGCTCGCCGTGTAATTTAATTTGGCCCTTGAGGCAATATCAAATTAACATTAGAGCTGGCCCGCCGGTATTATACAGCGGCGATGCCGCTGTAACACCGCATTCACCGCTAATACTGTCATTTTCCCAGGAGACTCCCGAATTTCAGTGCCCCTCCCGAAAATCTCCCGGGGCAACAATTCTCCCGACTTTCTCCCGATTTCCACCCGGACAACAATATTAGGGGCGTGCCTTTAAGGCACTGCCTTTCGCGTCCTCCACACTCTGTTGCCACGTCACTTTTCCTCCATACAAACAGCGTGCCGGCCCAGTCACATAACAAATGTGGCTTTTACACACACATAAGTGAATGCAAGGCATAATTGATCAACAGCCATACAGGTCACATTGAGGTTGGCCGTATAAACAAGTTTAACACTGTTACAAATATGCGCCACACTGTGAACCCACACCAAACAAGAATGACAAACACATTTCGGGAGAACATCCGCATCGTAACACAACATAAACACAACAGAACAAATACCCAGAACCCCTTGCAGCACTAACTCTTCAATATACACCCCCGCTACCACCAAACCCCGCCCCGCCCACCTCAACTTTGTGAAAGTTGATTTTGCACTATTAAGTTATATAAGTGTTGCTTGTTCCATATTCCGTGTTAAAGCAAATCAGTGTAGCAAACTGAGCAATAATTAACGTTTTATTCATGCACTTTCTCTTGCTACTTCAAGGCTTGAATGTTTGATTCATTCATTATTGTTATTTTATTTTCAAATTTATTATTAGCCTGTGGAAAAAGTTTATTTTGATATTTACCTCAGAAGGCTGCAAATAGAAAAGAG